>NW_026652283.1:125397432-125428484 GCF_009828535.3 Hylobates moloch
GCCCTCTTCCCCTAGTTCTGTCTCTTCTCAAATAAGGACAGGCTTCTTCCAGCTTCTGCTCTGTCCACACACTGCTAACCTGAGTGGCCAGGGACTCAGAACTCATTGACCTCTGTGGTCAGTAGAGTTTGGGGTTAGGATACAGTGTATACAGCCGTCTTGTTCCACTCATTGATAGCAGGTCCACAGCCTCTTTTCTAACCTTCTCTCCCTATTCCTGCCTTAGGGACAGGTGCCCAGCTGGGGAGGACACTCAGCCCTACTCCTTGCCTTCCTTCTCTCCTTGTTCCTGCCTTAGGGACAGGTGCCCAGGCAGGATGGACACTCAGCCCAGCTCCCTGCCTGCCTTCTCTCCCTGTTCCTGTCTTAGGGGCAGGTGGCCAGGGAGGGAAGACACTCAGCCCACCTCCCTGCCTTGTCCTGCTTCTGCAGCTACCCTGTGCTGACTCTGGGTGAGGAGATACTAGGGTGCTCAGTGGAGCCTGCTTCCCCAAGCCTGGGATGCCACCCCAGATCTGAGGGTAACCTAGGCAGAGACTGAAGGGGAGGGAAAGACGCCTGCTGGACACTGGGCCTGGCTGCATTTTCCAAGCCAACTTTTCATAGAGGCTAAAAAGGCAAACCCGGTTTCACTTGCTATTGATAAGATGGATACTTTCTTTGCCAAGCTATATCACTCAGTAGACCTGGGAACAAAAAGAACATCACAATGGAGGGACAAGGACAGGGAATGGGTACCCTCAAATTTCTAAAAGTAAAACTCAAGTTTTTACAAATGATTTAACTTTTATCAAGTCATGATTACAGCTAGGAAATCCTAAACTTCTTTTCAATTCCAAACATCTATAAATCTACAAATTGTTAAAGTAGGAAAATACTTCCTCAAATAGAAATGAGACAAAAGGATTATTGGCTGGGTGTGGTGGCTCAGGCCTGTAATCCCAGCACTTTGGGAGGTAGAGGTGGGTGGATCACCTGAGGTTAGGAGTTTGAGACCAGCCTGGCCAACAAGCTGAAACCCCGTCTCTACTAAAAATACAAAAATTAGCTGGGTGTGGTAGCGCGTGCCTGTAATCCCAGCTACTCAGGGGGATGAGGCAGGGGAATCGCTTGAACCCAGGAGGCAGAAGTTGCAGTGAGCTGAGATCGCACCACTCCACTCCAACCTGGGTAACAGAGTGAGACTCCGTCTCAAAAAATATATATTAATTATTATTAATAATGATTACCTATTAGTATGTTTATTAAAATACACTAAATATCAATAGCCTAATAGCTCACATTAAAATATTTTCAGCAGTATTTTGGAAGATCACCCTTTTGTAAGGTTTTATATGGTCTTCAATTTTAATCCAACATCACTGGTTGACTTTTCTCCAGATATTTTCATATAATCCCCACTAACAATCTGTCATGAATTAATAATTAAAATATATAATCATTTAATTCCTTCCTTGTTTCCCTAAATTCCTTGCTATTTATTAATGGACAACAGAACATTATATTTGCATTTTAAATAACTTCTTTGTAGTTAATACCCATTCGTTATTGCCTTTGTATCTGTTCACAAACAATGGCTAATCCCTAATCTATTAAACTACTCAGATTCCATGATGGCTTTATCTTATAATTTCTCCTTCAGGGGAGGAAGCGTTTACAGAGGCTTGCTTTCTTTCTTTGCCAAATGCTGTTTTAAATCATGGTTCATAATTCAGGAATGCTCACCCTATTAACCTGCAAAACCCACTGTTTTTCCACTTAAAGTTCAGATAATCCTGTGGAGATTGCGGGGCCACATGGAAATTAGTGGGGTGCTAATTGTGAGAAAGACACTCACCCGTCCAAACCCAAACAATGGACTTAAGAGGCACGAAGAAAAGTGAAAGTGAGACTTTTAATAGCGGTCTTGCAAGACTGGTGTCTGGTGAGCAGGCACACTCAGTACGGTTCCAACAAGCAGTTCATCCCCTAGCGCGCCCCAGGTCCGTCCCCCGCTTCCTCATAGGCTGAGAACTGCTGGGCCACAATCTTCCCAGACGCCGCCTATTGGTCGTTGGGTTGGGGCTTTTAGGTGTTTCCTTTAGGGTTGACTCGCTGCGTTTTGTTGCATCCCATAATGCATTGCAACCATAGTCAGCTCGGGGGCTTTTTAAGTATTTGACTTATGACCTAGGTAGTCAGGCCAACCAATAAGAATAGACAAAGCGAGCTATTTTGCAGGCTTGTAAACTTTAATTCTAGACTAAACTCTCTGGTTTGGGTGAGGGTAACTAAGGGGGTCCCCGACAAGCAGGCTCTGGCAGCGAAAGCAGGGGCCTAGTACATTCCATTCTTCTGTAATTTGTGGGCCCAACCCTATTCGAGGCACTTTTTTCCTGGAAATGAACCATCATATACATTATTTCCTACCTAACAAACCCCTTAAGTGAGTTAATCAAGCTCTCACTTTGCACAAGAGGATCTTTTCATTCGATGATATGCAGAATCAACATCACTTCGATGTCAATTATAATCTACAGCTTTGTTTGTCATGGACCCTTAGTCTGCAGGGCAGCTAGAGCTTCTTCTTTTTGTTTTTATTTACTTTTTCCTTAGCGATGGATCAATTCTCCAACATTCCTGAAATACGGCCTTGTGCAACTTCAGCCTCATTATCTTCAATAAAGGCCACAAATGCTTCAGTCAATAATAACACCCAGCTAGACCGGTCAATACATGGGCTGTAGACAGGTTTCGAAAGGCGTTTATAAACACTGGATTTAAAATAAAAACAGTTTTATACCAAGATATTATCTCATTTAATTTTTAAAATATTAAAACCATAACTTCATGCAAATATAAAACCATGTCAAAGATTTTATTTAGCTCAATTAAGGAGCAAACCAGTGAGGTGTTAAAACTAGTTCACACTTTGGGAGGCCGAGGTGGGCAGATCACCAGGTCAGGAGTTCGAGACCATC
Source organism: Hylobates moloch (assembly GCF_009828535.3). Classification (NCBI taxonomy): domain Eukaryota; kingdom Metazoa; phylum Chordata; class Mammalia; order Primates; family Hylobatidae; genus Hylobates; species Hylobates moloch. The sequence continues at coordinate 125,400,393 of NW_026652283.1, forward strand.
CTGTCCAACATGGTGAAACCCTGTTTCTAATAAAAATGCAAAAATTAGCTGGGCATGACAGTGCGTGCCTCTAATCCCAGCTACTTGGGAGGCTGAGGCAGGAGAATCTCTTGAACCCGGGAGGCTGACGTTGCACTGAGCCGAGGTCATGCCACCACACTTCAGCCTGGGCGAAAGAGCTAGACTCCTTCTAAAAAAAAAAAATTAAAAAAAAAACTAGTTCAAACATCATTTGGGAGGCAGGAAATACAGAGACCATTTAATAAAGGATTTTTAGGATACAACTTCAGGGCTATATTCAAACCTGGTTCATGAGAAGCAGAACAATCAAACATCATCCTTTGGTTATCTTCCCTACTGGGCAAAAATTATTCTGAACCAGAAAAAAATAACTTTATAAATTAATCTCTTTCCCTGCAATGTTAGAAAATAGTCCATTCAATTTAAATAAAAATCAGTTGAAGTCTTAAGCCTAAGAGCACCTTTTTACAACTTTCAGACAATTTTTCTGACGAAGTACTTTTAACAAGTAAAAAGAAAAAAAAATAGTATATCACAGCAAGGAAATGGTGGCAGATCCATCCAAACCAGTCGGTGCCAGATCCATCCAAATAGGAAACCCGGGTCTCCCTCAAGCTTCCAGTTACTTTGTGAAAACATATTCCCAGTGCTGTCAGAGCTCTTATTTTCTTTTTAATTTTAGAAAATAGAAGTATTTATATATATATTTATTATACTTTAAGTTCCAGGGTACATGCGCACAACATGCAGATTTGTTACATATGTATACATGGGCCATGTTGGGAAACTTCCAGAGAAGTGTTTTTGAAAAAGTTTTTATTTGTAAAATAACATGAAGACCAAACAAAAAACAAAAAACAAAAAACCCGTATCTCTTGGGTGTTTTTGGGCCCCAATTTTCATCTCTTAAACAGGTCAGGATAAACTTACCCTGGAGGAAGCTTTGTCCTGTGAGATGATAGCTTTCAGTTAACTTTTGACAATGCTCGTTTGCCAGAATCTGCCTCCTTGGTGTGTTGTTATTATCCCCAAAGGCAAGTTAGCAAATTAGACATTCACAATATTGACTTTCATGCCGGAGTCCCCTTGGCTTTCTTGAAACCTGAGCACTCTAAACATACAGTCAAAGCTGTAACTTCTCCATTCTTTCCAGGTCTGTTTCTTGACCCGGTTTCCTGATGCTACTAGAAGTGTTGGTCCCTGATGCTGGGAAAAACATGGATCCCCATGGCTGGTTGAAAATCCCTGGCTTTCTTCTGTGGAGAAACTTTGGACATTTGAGAATACAGAGCTCAGGTCTCACAGCAGAGTGCAGTGTCTGATCAATGGTCCAGTCTTGCATCAAACACCGGGGACTTCTCCAATGAGATACCATTTTGGTGTACCAGTGCCCTGGGCTTGCTGGGTCCAGGGGCAGACTGTTGATGATGGGGAATCAGCTGCTAACACTCAAACCACCATGCTCATTCAGTAGGCAGGGAGTTTTGTAAGTGTGCTCTCAGACCAAACCGAGGGTCAGTCTGCCTCTTCTCATGGCCCAGTGATGAGATGCAGATGAACTGGGAAAGAAGAGAGTAACCGGGTACAGGGAGAATGCCAGGAAAATATCTCCAGACCAACCCAAAATTACAAAGTTTTCCAGAGCTTGTGTATCTTCTAAGCTATATGTCTACGTGCAAGTGTGCATGCATCTAAAGACGTCAGTGATGAGCTACTTCTAATCCATAACTAAGGTCTGAGTCCTGAAGACCTTCCTCTGGAGCCTCAGTAAAGTTACTGAATCTCGATGGGTCCAGGTGTTGGGGTGATTACCCTTAGCTTGTCTCTTGCTAAATCATGGAGGTTTGCAGAGTTCTGTTAGACCTCAATAAAACTTGTTTGTGGAGGTCTGGGGAGTTTCTTCAAACCCCTTATAAAAACTCGTTTAATCCTAAATGGGTCTTGTTAAGAATTCCTTTGAGCCAGGCGTGGTGGCTCACGCCTGTAATCCCAGCACTTTGAGAGGCCGAGGTGGGGCAGATCACTTGAGGTCAGGAGTTCAACACCAGCCTGACCAACATGGTGACACCCCATCTCTACTGAAAATACAAAACTTAGCCTGGCGTGGTGATGCATGCCTGTAATCCCAGCTACTTGCGAGGCTGAGGCAGGAGAATTGCTTGAACCCAGGAGGTGGAGGTTGGAGTGAGCCAAGATCGCACCATTACACTCCAGCCTGGGCAACAAGAGTGAAACTCTGTCTCCAAAAAAAAAAAAAAAAAAAAAGAATTCCTTTGTTATCTTGTCATGCTTGAAGGCCCAGGAAAGTCCTAGGCAAAACTCTTGGTGGGATTTGTTACATTCCAGCCTTTGTATGAGGGCAATAGCTCTTTTAGCTTTTCATATTTAACTTAACCACTTAGTCAGTGCTGAAATCGTTGTTATGGAGACCTGGCCTGCCACAGGTGGAGAAAGGGTCAGATTCTCCAAAAAGACCCACCAGGGGCCTTTCTTAGTAAAATGTATCCAGAAAGCCAGACAAGCAGCCCCTTCTCAGGACATCGCACACAACTCCCTGTCAGCGAGACCAGGACTATCTCTGCTAAACGAAGTTCCTACTTCAAGGTTCTCCTCTCTTGGGAGCAGCAGATACACATCTTTCAAAGCGGCTCCTTCTCTTAGGTGTTTAATTCAGACGATCTAAGCCATGTACTAGGTATGTAATTAGTGCCGTGTGACTACTATTACCAGTTAGCCGAGCGTCAGTATCATCGGCTGCAATAAATTATTTGGAATTCCTCTATCACATCCTATCAAAAACCGTGCCCTGGCATAGAACACCTATGTATGATCCAAAGGCAGAAATGAAAAAGTAATCACACCCATCTCACAGTACAGCAGGCTCTTCTTCTAACAGCGTGAGGTCTCTTGCTTGGTTTTTTTTTTTTTTTCTTTTTTGAGACAGAGTCTTGCTCTGTCGCCCAGGCTGGAGTGCAGTGCCGCAATCTCGGCTCACTGCAAGCTCCGCCTCCCGAGTAGCTGGGACTACAGAGCTGAGGACTAAACTCTGATTTTTTTTCTTTTTTAAATCTTGCCCAAATTCCTACCTAAGGGGTCTGGAGAGTCATGCCTTAGAAATCATAAATTCTCATCAGATGGGTTTTATTTAACCCATGACTTACTTTCCAACCTGACTCAGGCCTAACATTACAAGACAAATAAGAAAATCAAAATATTTTATCTCAAAATATGTTTCTTTGCCATATTTTGAAATGGCCCTGCAAAGCTCTTCTTTAAGGGGGAAAACTTGAATCTGTAAAGAATCTCTATTAACGAAGCTAGATCTTTTTCTTCCAGACACCCCCAATCCTAAAGAGATTAACTAAGATCTGAATAGGAAACATTTCTCATCTATTGTCTCTAAGGGCAGCCACTATAAGACTTCAGAAGAACTTTGGTCTCCACAATGTTTATCTTAACCTGAACATTCCATTTCAGTCAATCTGAGGTCCTTAGACAAACTCAACCAATTGTCAACCAGAAAATGTTTAAATTTACCTATAGCCTGGAAGCTCCCTGCTTTGAGTGATCCCGCCTTTCCAGACCAAACTAATGTATTTCTTAATGTATTTGATTGATGTCTCATGCCTTTCCAAATTACATGAAAGCAAGTTGCTCCCCAACCTCCTTAGGCACATGTTCTCAGGACCTCCTGAGGGCTGTGTCACGGGCCATGGGCACTCATATTTGGCTCACAGTAAATCTCTTCAAATATTTTACAGACTTTGACTCTTTTCATTGACAGAGCAAATAAAACATCACTTTCTACACAGTTAAGTGCTGCAGAATACCATTCACTGCCATGGCACAGTTCTCCAAGCCGACTGGCCCTTTAAAGTTGCATTTTTTAGTAGCTTATAGAATTTACAGTCCTACAGACTTACACAACATCTTTTTGCTTCTTGCTTCTCTAGGGTATGTCTGATCTCAATGAGATTTGCTTCCAAGTTCTGCCCAAGGTTAGGCACCATCAGGCTGATGGTTCAGACCCCTAAAAGAGCTTATTAAATGTCACTGATGCCTTTAACTGTATTGCCTGCTTCGGACCTCACAAGTGCTCCATATTTTCACACGCCTAATCAGACTCTCCTTTTCTACACTTACCATTTTATTTTCTTTCTTTATTGGTCAATGAACGTAAATTCAATTCCTAAGCAATGCTTCAGGGAGGACAGTGTATCTTGCCATTATAGAACCACAGGTTGATTTGATTAACAACGCCTGGCAAAAAATAGAAAATTAAGTTTAAAAACGACTAATGTCAGTTTGCTTGTTTACAAAATGGGAACAAAAGTTCCTACTTTAAAACGTTATAATAAAAAATAAAATTAGATAATGCAGTTCTTCAACAGGTGTGTTACTACAAACATCTGTCTCCACAACTGATCCCTCAGGGAAAAATGTCTCCCCACAGTGTACTATAAAATAGCATTTTCTATGTGACATAAAAAAATGTTAGGCCTGGTGTGATGGCTCAGGCCTGTAATCTCAGCACTTTGGGAGGTCTAGGAGAGGGTGGATTACTTGAGGTTAGCAGTTCGAGACCAGCCTGGCCAACATGGTGAAATCCCACCTCTACAAAAAATACAAAAATTAGCTGGGGCGGTGGCCCGTGCCTGTAATTCCAGCTACTTGGGAGCCGGAGGCAGAAGAATCACTTGAATCCAGGAAGTGGAGGTTGCAATGAGCCGAGATCACGCCACTGCACTCTATCCTGGGCAACTGAGACTCCGTCTCAAAAAAAAAAAAAAGAAAAAGAAAAGCCAATCTTAGGTGATACAACAGTGAGTTGATTGGAGAGGTTGCTACCTTTGTGACCTCTGAAATAATGGCTGGTAATCATTTACCTAGGCCTACATGTTAGCAGAATTCAGGACCCTCACATCCTTCTAAACTGGTGGCCTTTCCTTAGCTTTGTAAAGGCAGTTTAGTCTGAGGAATGGCTGTTATTATTTAAACTACAAACTAAATTTCTCCCAAAGTTAGCTTGGCTCAAGCCAAGGAATGGCCAAGGGCAGTTTGGAGGCTAAACAAAAGGTGAAGGTTGGTTAGATCGAGTCTCTCACTGTTGCTTATAATTTTTGCAGAGATGGTTTCATTCACCCCATTTCTCTGGGCTGTACCACCTGAAGTGAATTATATTCCACCCTTAGCTCTTAGGCTTTCCTGGGACACTTTTAAATAAGACACAATGACTGAAGTCTTCGACATGATTCCTCTAGGGCACTAGATTTCTGTAAACTGGGTGGAGGTGGAAACTTGTTTTCTAGAGTTCTTTGATTTTTGTAGGCTCCATTCCTCATAAGTCCCTTCATTCAGGAAGTTGGGAAAAGGAGTTGACAGCTCCAAGATCAATATCACACTCTCTCTGAGTCCGTTCCCAAGCACAAGAGAAGTAAAACATGTCAGAGATAAGCTCTCTCACCGAATTCCAGTTAAGTTACTCACTTGATTAACTGATGTTCCTCTGAACCCAATTTCGGTCTTTCTCTGAATTTCAAAAACCTTTCTCTGTGCTCTCTGAAAGTATCAGTTGATTATCAGCCAAAGTTCTCTGAAGATTTTCTTCCCCTTATCTAACCTTACTCTCACCAAAGGACTCTACTTCCCCTCTACCCTCTAATGCGAGCACATCTAAGCCCCACTCCCACACCCTGAGGCCTTGACAGTAGAGTCCACAAGCCATTTGCTTGTTGTTGCTGTTTTCACACCATTTTTGCTCCAGCCTCTCTAAACGACTCTGTGTCATCGTTTGAAATAGGCAATTCATTTCGAGTTAACATAAAATGAAGACTTGATTGTTATGCCACTGCTCACATTCAATAAAATGTTACCATTTTCCTTATGAATGGCAGTTGTTAAGGCTGTTTACAGTTACATCAGTGAGGAAGATGTATATTAATAATTACATACATTTAATTTTTGAGCCTTTGTGTTTAACCTTTTAAATAATATTTCTTCCACAAAATAGCCTTCCTCGTTTTGTTTTTGTCAGCACATTTTATATCCCTTTAAATAGCTCCCTTTTATATTGCCCCTGATAAATCCTTAATTTGCATCCAAATGCTTTAAAAGCTGCAATCACTCCTCTGCTGATACCAGACCTGTGTAAAGTGCTGAGGATGCAAACGTCCGGAGACAGGTAATATGGGCCGAGCAGCTTCCCAGCACCGGCTTGCAGCTCAACTTTTATCTGTAACACTTAAGTAATGTCCTCGGGCCGGGCACGGTGGCTCACACCTGTAATCCCAGCACTTTGGGAGGCCGAGGCGGGCAGATCACGAGGTCAAGAGATCAGGATGATCCTGGCCAACATGGTGAAACCCCTTCTCTACTAAAAATACAAACATTGGCCGGGCGTGGTGGCGCACACCTGTAGTCCCAGATACTCACCAGGCTGAGGCAGGAGAATCACGGGAACCTGGGAGCCAAAGGTTGCGGTGAGCAGAGATCGCACCATTGCACTCCAGCCTAGCAACAGAGCGAGATTCTGTCTCAAAAAAAAAAAATTCTCCCCATGATTCTTCTTTTTGGGAAACTGTCCCTGACCCATTCCACGTGCTTGGGTGGAGCTGGCCCTGTCAGCATTACCGGGCTCACATCCTGCCCAGAGACCACAGGGATGGACACAAGGTGCGGACCTGCCAACCAGACCTTGCTCACCTCTCCTTTCAGAACTGACTTGTGATTTCTGACTGTCTTTGGGATTGGATGTGTGAAATGAAACATCTTAGTCAAACTAAATTTAGCAGAGTTTAACTGAGCAAAGAACAGTTTGTGAATTGGGCAGCCTCCCAAGCCGGAGGAGGTTGAGAGAGACTCCATGCAGCAGAGCTACGTGGTGGAAGAAGATTTATGGGCAGACGAAGGCAAGTGGCGTACAGCAAGTGGAAGTTGAGGCACAGACACAGCCAACTGATTACAGCTCGGCATTTGCCTTCTTTGAACATGGTTTAAAAAGTTGGCCCCCTTTTACTGGCCAAAACTTGATGATTGTTGTAAGAGTTAAAACCGCTTTTGCAAAATTATGACTGAGACAGTGAAAGAGACCTAACGTAATTGATTCTATCTGCTTCTAACCTCCAAGCTGTCCTTCTTCATTCCTGGGCGTTGGCTGAACTAACTTTGGGAGGAAATTAGTTTATAGTTTATAATTTATTTTTTTTAATTTTTAATTTTTTTTATTATTATACTTTAAGTTCTAGGGTACATGTGCACAACGTGCAGGTTTGTTACACATGTAAACATGTGCCATGTTGGTGTGCTGCACCCATTAACTCGTCATTTACATTAGGTATATCTCCTAATGCCATCCCTCCTCCCTCCACCCACCCCACGACACGCCCTGGTGTATGATGTCCCCCTTCCTGTGTCCATGTGTTCTCAGTGTTCAATTCCCACCTATGAGTGAGAACATGAGATGTTTGGTTTTTTGTCCTTGCGATAGTTTGCTGAGAATGATGGTTTCCAGCTTCATCCATATCCCCACAAAGGACATAAATAATTTAAACAAAAATGACAGCAGCTCTTTCCCAAAGCAGACCTCCTTCTTGCCTGGGGACTAGATGCCTTTGCAGGACTAACATTAGCCACGAGATTAGAAATTATGGTTTAGGAGTCATGCAGCTGGAGGCTACAAGATTGTGACCCTCCCTACACTTCTCCTAAGATCAGTGCTTGAGATATTTTGCAGACCCTGCACTTGATGGATCAGCTGGCACCATCGAAATCGATCAGCTGGCTCATCTGATCTTCTGGCCCCCACCCAGGAACTGACTCAGCGCAAGAAGACAGCTTCGTCTCCCTATGATTTCATCCCTGACCTATCAGCACTCCTGGCTCACTGGCTTCCCCCACCCATCAGGTTATCCTTAAAAACTCTGCTCCCCAAAGCTCGGAGAGACTGATTTGAGTAATAACGAAAATCCAGTCTCCTGCGCAGCCATTTCTGTGTGAATTACTCTTTCTCTATTCCCCTGTCTTGAGAAATCAGTTCTGTCTAGGCTGTGGGCAAGGTGAAGCCACTGGGTGGTTACAGAGTAGGCTACTGTCTATTTAAACCTCCATTTAGGTTACAGTTCACCAAGTACAGAGAAAACTTTAGGCCGAACTTAAAATATGTAAGAAGGCAGCTTCAGGCTAAACTTAACAGGTGGAAACTGACAGTTCAATATAACCTGGAAATACTTTTTTTTTTTTTTTTGAGATGGAGTCTTGCTCTGTCATCCAGGCTGGAGTGCAGTGGCATGATCTTGGCTCACTGCAACCTCCGTCTCCCAGGTTCAAGCGATTCTCCTACCTCAGCCTCCGGAGTAGCTGCGATTACAGGCGCATGCCACCATGCCTGGCGAATTTTTGTAATTTTAGTAGAGGCGGGGTTTCACCACGTTGGCCAGGCTGGTCTCGAACTCATGACCTCAGGTGATCCACCTGTCTCAGCTTCCCAAAGTCCTAGGATTACAGACGTGAGCCACCGCTCCCTGCCAGAAATACTCTTTCTCGACCTTCTTAGACATGGGGGTCTGTGGGCAGGAGGACAGGTCCCGCCGGGCTGCAGGTCACCACCTGGGAGCTGGCTAGGAACGCAGATGCTCAGGCGTCCCCTTCCACCTAACCTGGCCTGAGCTGCCCTGTAACAAGCTCTCCAGCTGAGGCATGGACACATGGGAGTTAGAGAGGCCTTGATCTCAGGAGGTCAAGAAACAAAGCAAACCAACTAAAGGAGGAAGACTATTTTGTGGAAGAAACATTATTAAAAAAAAAAGTCAAACCATAAGGATCAACAATTAAATGGACGTGACTGTAAATATATCTTTCTCATGAAACTAAATGAGAACAAACAAACAACCCACAAACCCTAGAAACATCTGTTAATAGCATTTTTGCTCTGAATACATCTATTTCAAAATTGAGTCATCCCCCGGATCTCCGTGTTAGATCAGCTGACGCTCCCGTCGTGGATGAGTGTCTGATGACTGTGCTTTCGTCGCTGACTCTAAGTGTCCAGATTACTGCACCACCCTTCTCACGGAGTCCTCACAACGCCATGACGGTGGATGTTACGTCTCCACTTAACACAAAAGCAAACCAAATGGCAGGAAGGAAAAGTAAGTTGCAAAGTCGCACATCTGAAATGTAGCGCAGGAGGCTTCCAAACAAAGGTTAACTGATCCCAAAACGTTTCTTTATACCTGTCCTATTGGTGACAGGAGGGAGGCCCCGTTTCCTAGAGAGGGACCCAGCAGTCCTCATTCAAGCTATGGCTCAGGAATGTGTTCCCCAGATAAGATCAGGATGGAGCCCCCATCAGCCCACTGTGGCCCAGCAGTCAGTAGCCAGAGCCTCTTAGGGTGAGAAGGGCCATGTATTCATCTGAAGCTAACAGATCCAACTGGTTTCTTTTATATCTCATAACTGCAATCCCTTTTATATGTTAAACTCCCTCTAACAAAGCAAATGGTAACAGATGGTTCATTTTTTAACACAAATTCCCTTGAAAGATAAGGCAAAGAGAAGAAAGCCAATTTACTGATCTGATTTGCAGACTAAAGTAACTGTCATTGGCTGGATTTAACCTTTTAAGACTATTCATCTCAAAAAACCTGCAAGCCAGAATTAAAGAGCATCTTCAAATGGAAAACTTCCAAGCATTTTCATTGTTATAAATTCACTTTTCAGTGAGTTTTTCTAAAAGATCGTATCTACTTGAAGTCTTCCCTTCTTTCACTAAAGGAATGAAAAAGTTAACGTCGCTAAATAGAGGCTGAGGTTATGAACAAGGTTAATTCAGTTCAGCCTGGCTTTGAATGATTTATTACTGTCCACAGTTTCTTTCAATGAATTTTTTTTAAAAAGGAAATTTACTAGGGATTTCAACTGCAAAAAAAAAATCTCTTTATAGTTTCCCTGCACATTTGATTTGGATTTTTCTTTTTGGAGGATGGGGTAGGTGGGCAATTTTTTTTTTTTTTTTTTTTCAAATAAATGATTGACCTGCTGGTGATTGAGCACGGTGGCTCACACCTGTAATCCCAGCACTTTGGGAGGCCAAGGCGGGTGGATTACAAGGTCAGGAGATCAAGACCATCCTGGCTAACACAGTGAAACCCCGTCTCTACTAAAAGTACAAAAAATTAGCCGGGCGAGGTGGCGGGCACCTGTAATCCCAGCTACTCGGGAGGCTGAGGCAGGAGAATGGCGTGAACTCGGGAGGCTGAGCTTGCAGGGAGCCGAGATCGTGCCACTGCACTCCAGCCTGGGTGACAGAGCGAGACTCCATCGGAAAATAAAATAAAATAAAATAAAAAAAGACTGACCTAAGGGAGATCCCCATCTAACTTGTTTCAGGGAATAATTTTACCAAACTAACACCCCCTGCTCCACCGCAAACACACAGCAAGTAAAGAAACTATATAAATCATGGATGTTGAGGTCTTTGTATTTGTTTTTACAGCTGTTAGCTTCAACTATGTGCTAGCCTTCCTTTAACCGTCCCTCCACATCCAATCCTTCAAGATTGGTTTGCTCTTCCACAAAACACAGCTTAGACCATTTTACCTTGCTCAATACACACCCCAGCACCCCAGACAAAGAGACCAACCTAGCCAGGCTGCAGGGCTGCCACAGCCTCGGATTTGACCTCATTCTGCCCCATCTTTTTGATTATGTAATTGGGTTAGCAATAGTACAATTCCATAAGATTCTTGTAATGAATAAATGACTTAATGCATGCAAACCAACTGCAGCAGGAACTTGAGCTTAGAAAACTCTAAATATGATTTGACTTCTGTTGTCATTTTGATGGCTTGGGTCTGAGTGACCCTCCACCCCATCACTTGCCTTTCTCCTGTTTCCCATCCCATACAGTGCTCGTGAATCTTCAGCACACCCATTTGTTTTGAGTATTCAAACACATAAAAAGATATCTGGCAACTTCCCACTTCTTATGACTTCTCAGACACCTCCTGCTGGAGCTTCCCTTAGAGGTGGACAAACTTCTCACTCATAAGGTATGGGACTAAATACCCTCTTGTCAGGTGGCTTTTATTATTTTTTTTTTTTCTGGTCATCAGATGTAAAGAGGCATCTGTTATCCCAGCTAATTTCCTTTATGTCAAATGTGAAAATAAACTTTTCTTATTTAAAAAACGCATGTGTTTATTTTTTATTCCTATGTCTTCCCAAGAGAATCCGAGCTCCTGGGGCTTAGGGCCAGGACGCACTGGACCAGGCTCAAGTTCACTCTCTCAATCAGAAAGAGCTGACTGATTTGCAGGAATTTTGTGTACCAGTTGTTAAGCACAATCATCTTTAAAAATTATATCACAAAAATTAGCCGGGCATGGTGGCATGCGCCTGTAATCCCAGCTACTCTGGAGGCTGAGGTAGGAGAATCACTTGAACCCGGGAGGCAGAGGTTGTAGTTAGCCGAGATCGCACCACGGCAGTCCAGCCTGGGCAACAAGCGTGAAACTCTGTCTCAAAAAAAAAAAAAAAAAGAAAAAGAAAAAAATTATATAAATGAAAAATTATATAAACTATCTGAAAAACAAATAAAACAAGTACTCAGAATGCATGTCTTTCTGATTATGTTACTGTCGTCAATGTGTTTGAGCCCAATGATGCCGATGGCATTTGTCAGATGGAAGGAAGCACCGTGCAAGGCTGTTCCTTCTGCACAGTCTCTTCCCAGCTCCGCAGTCAGTGAAGTCACGTGCGTGGCTTGACCCTGGCCATGGTGTGAAGATCAACAGCACGGAAATCACAGAAATCAGCAAATATTACAGTCAGGGCTTTATTGTTTTGTTGTTTGATTAGAATTAGAAGAGTCATGAAAAAATGTCAATTAGATTTAAAATATGTCATCTTTATAGTGTGTACATTGTGAAAAATATTTAAAAAATGGAAGCAATGTTTTTCCAGTGTTCAAAAATCATTAGTTTTAATCAGGGTTCTGCAGAGAGACAGAAGCAACAGAAAGAGATGGGCAGGGATTGATTCAAGGATTGGCTGACGCAATTATGGAGGGTGAGAAGTCCCAGGACAGGCTGTCCGCAAGGCAAAAACCCAGGGAAGCTGCTGGTATGGCTTGGTTCAAGTCCAAAGGCCTCAGCACCAAGGAAACCAACATGATAACTCTCAGTTCAGGTCAAAGTCCTGGGAGCCTGCGAGGCCTCTCATGTAAGTTCTGAATTCCAAAGGTCACAGGACTTGGAGTTCTGATGCCCGAGAGCTGCCCTTGCTCCAGAAGAGAGAACAAAATTTTCCCTCCCTCTACTCTTTTTGTTTCATCTGGACCCCAGCTGATTAGATGGTGCCTTTCCACACTGAGGGCGGGTCTTCCCTTCTCAGCCCACCCACTCACAGGGCAGTCTCCTCTGGAAACATTTGCAGACACAGACAGACCTAAGGCAGCCCAACCATTCTAACCAAATGCCAAACCACCTGGGCTCCCACTCAGCAGAAGGACGATGGGCTCAGTAATTACTGAACCACTGAGATGAGCTCTACCAGCCATCTAAGTACCCCTTAATCCCGTCAAAACCAGCCACCACATCCTGCAGAATGAACAATCTGAGTACCCCTTAATCTGCTCAAAACCAACCACCGCAACCTGCAGAATGAAGATGGGTTATGTCATTGACAAAGTTGTATTGTAAGTCATCATTGCTTCCCTTCCCTTCCCTCTTTCTTTCCTTCATTCCTTCCTCCCTCCCTGTTTTTCTTTTCTTTCTTTCTTTTTTCTTTCTCTTTCTCTTTTCTTTTCTTTCTTTCCTTCCTTCCTTTTTCTTTCTGTTTCTTTCATTCTTTCTTTCCCTTTCTTTCTCTTTCTCTCTCTCCTTCCTTCCTTCCTTCTTTCTTTCTCTTTTTTTCGTCTGTCTTTCTTTCGATGGAGTCTCACTCCATTGCCCAGGCTGGAATGCAGTCACACAATCTCGGCTCACTGCAACCTCCACCTCTTGGGTTCAAGTGATCGTTCCACCTCAGCCTCCCGAGTAGCTGGGACTACAGGCACACACCACCACACCTGGCTAATTTTTTGTATTTTTAGTTAGAGATGGGATTTCACCATGTTGGCCAGGCTGGTGTCAAACTCCTGACCTCAAGTGATCTGCCCGCCTCGGCCTCCCAAAGTGCTGGGATTATAGGCATGAGCCACCCTGCCCAGCCACAGTTCTATCTTATTCTTTAACATACCTGACAGTATCAGTTAGCATTGTATAGAAATTACAATCCAATGTGCCTTTGCCAACTGCAACCGCAGGTTGACTACAGATGCGTAATTTTGGAAAAAATCAACGGAAATGTTATTTATCCATACATTTTCTCCATGAGAGCCAGTTGTTAAACATTTACCAGCACATACAGGGTAGGAATATTGTCTGGCTTTTCACCAATCTGCTTTTTGTCTAAAGAAGTCCTGGACACACTGGTTCAGGGTAATTAATGTTTGTTCCATACATGATTGGAATTTGTAATATAAGTTGGATGAATCAAAGACATTTTAACCAAATTTACTTATTAAAGTTGCTCAAGGAACATGAAATTCTAATTACTAACTAATCTATCATTTCCAAATTTCCTTTCTGGAAACCTCAACTGTCTATATCTAAAATATTTTAAAACTCACCTTCTTTAGGTAAACTTAAAAAAAATGTGTTTTACTCCTATATAATGACACAGTCTCTTTAATTTATATGTACCATGGCCTAAATATTGAGTCATTATATATTTTCCCTGAACCTATGTGCCAAGATTTTTATCTTTACCTAGCAGACAATAAAATGTTTCTTATTTATATTGAAAAAAAAGTTTTTTCCCCCAATTTACAGCTATATAAGCATTGATTTCACATTTCCAAATTGTTTGGGCTTCTTTTCTCTCCACTCTAAGATTCTACTTTCTACCTAGAGGAACATATTAGTGTCAAGAACTGCAAAATCACAAGACAAGTTATCTTGTCACAGTTTCATGGGTGCTGAGAGAAGACATGAAACTCTTGGTCGGAGACAAGAACAGTGCATTATTCAGAGCAATTAAACTTAGTGGAGTTCCCATGGTTTAGTGTGGTTTCCCTGAGCCCCAATTCCTGCAGAGACAGAAAATGAACCAGATCACACCTGCACACACAGGAGTTCGCATTGCAGGAGAGAAATCCTGAACTTAGAAAACTCAAATCATTTATAATGGGCAGTAAGCATGCCTGCCTTTTGCTCTTGAGCAAGACACTATCTTTATTATACTGGACATGAAGTGTATCTGAAGGAAGATACTCTCTCTGTCTTCTAAGGATGTTTACGACACAAACATGATCGAAAAGATAACCCAGAATTATGAGCTATCAGTACCTCACAGGTGCAGACTGCAAGAAACCCATGGAGAATTATAGCCCAGTAACTTGTGGGACAATAAACAACAGAGATACGCCTTAAACAAGCTAAAACAAAAATGGAGCTTATTGGCTTCAGGATGCAGACTTTGTTTGATCGAGGAGATTGCATGATAATCTCAGTGCCCATCTTCCTCTCTCTCTGTGTGTTTCTCTTCTTTCTTTCTCTTCATTTCTGGATTCTCCTAATTCGTGTGTGTTGAACTTATTCTCTCTGGAATGACATCAATTTTCACCTTGTGGCCAAAGAGAGATGGATCTAGATCCATGTCATCCTGGGTCAGGATCACAGAGGAAATAGTTTTCTTTTCCCCAGTGTCTCTGTATTAATTTCAGATATATGGCCCTGCCTGGAGTACATGCCCAATGTCAGAGCCATGACGTAACCATGAGGTACATTATTATGATTGGCCAGGCCTAGCCCATGCTATTCCCCTTGTCTCTTCAGTAGGGATCTAACTCAAATAACAGAAAAGTGGCTGGGCATGGTGGCTCACGCCTGTAATCCCAGCACTTTGGGAGGCCTAGGCAGGCAAATGACCTGAGGTCAGGATTTCGAGACCAGGGTGGACAATATGGTGAAACCCCCATCTCTACTATACAAAAATTATCCGGGCACGGTGGCATGCACCTGTAATCCCAGCTACCTGGGAGGCTGAGGCAGGAGAATCACTTGAACCTGCGAAGCGGAGGTTGCAGTAAGCTGAGATCGAGCCACTGCGCTCCAGCCTGGGCAACAGCAAGACTCTGTCTCAAAAATAAAATGAAGTAAAATAAAAATAAACAACAACAACAATAAACAGAAAAAAACATGTGAGAAAAAATTCTGTGTGCCACTGTCCACTGCAAACAGAGTTTCTTCTCACTGAAACTCAGAAGTTTATTAAGAGCTACCATAAGTAGATACAACATATTTTTGGAATAAACATAAGAAATATGCTGGATGTTGGAAAAAAAACGATAAATAGATATGCACATGAACTCCTCTTGCTTTAAAAAAGACAGTCAATTTCTCCTGTTATCCAACATAATGCAATGTTTTAAATAAAGATTATTCCATAAATCCGCTGCATCTCATTTCTCTCTTTGGTGGTTTTAAAGTCTTACCGTTCAATGTCTTACATTTCCTGTCTTTAAATACTTTTTATTTCCAGCATTTGGGTGTGCTTTGCTATTTTTACTGCCCTTGCTATTTACATTTAGGTATTCAACTAGCTAGAGCTGGCTTTCAGCAGGAGTCTGGAACGAATTTCTACCAAATGCCTTTGTGATCTTAGATACCAAGTACTGAGATCGTCTTTTAGGAGGGGCTATGATTCATTAATTTTCTCGTCTTCTCTCTCTTTATATCTGCCCCCCTCCTCAAAAACACACTAACACATATTCACAAACATATGGACATACACACAAATCTACCCACATGCATATACTCAGCACTTATCTTGATTTACCTACAGAGAAGCAGTTCACTCTTTCAGCTGATGGTTTTTCTTACTAATCTATTGGGATAAAATCATCCTTATCAGCCAGGCACAGTGGCTCACGCCTGTAATCCCAGCACTTTGGGAAGCCAAGAAAGGCAGATCACCAGAGGTCAGGAGTTTGAGACCGGCCTGGCCAAGGTGGCGAAACCCTGCCTCTACTAAAAGTACAAAAATGAGTCGGGCTTCGTGGTGGGCGCCTGTAACCCCAGATACTCAAGAGGCTGAGGCAGGAGAATCGCTTGAACCTGGGAGACAGAGGTCGCAGTGAGCCGAGATGAATGCCACCGCACTCCAACCTGGGCTACAAGAGCAAGACTCTGTTTCAGAAAAAAAAAAAAAAAAAATTATCCTCATCGTCTACATCTCTTTTACATTGACTGTATATCCCAATGATCTCCATTGCGTCTATTCATAACACAGTCCAAGATTTCATTCTGCAATTAATATTAAATCTGTTGTGTTGGGCTGACTCATGTATGAATAGTTATGTATACTGTAAATTACACAGAAACCTACTGAGTAGAAAGATCTCATAATGAACCTCATTTACATGGAGATCAGTTATCAGAGATTACAGAAAAGAGCTGCTGGCCAGGTAGGTGTTTAAATCATGCTAACTTCCTCACTCCTTTGGGTTTAAGCTGGTAAAAAACGCTTGCCCACATAGACTGCAGATATCCTGCCCTCACCATCAGTATCAACAGCCCATCATGACTTTCTTCTTGGTCCACTTAACCCAACCTGTTCCTCCTCAAGTCCTCAACTCCATTTGGAGTTTGGCAAAATTGAAGATTCCATTTGTTTCCTTGATATGGTTTGGCTGTGTCCCCACCCAAATCTCATCTTGAATAGTAGGTCCCATAATTCCCATGTGTTGTGGGACGTACCTGGTGGGAGGAAATGAATCATAGGGGCGAATCTTTCTTGTGCTGTTTTTGTGGTAGTAAGTCTCAAGAGATTCAATGGTTTTATAAAAGGCAGTTCCCCTGCACAAGCTCTCTTCTCTGCCACCACGTAAGACATGCCTTTGCTGTTCATTCACCTTCCACCATGATTGTGAGGCCTCCCCAGCCATGGGGAACTGTGAATCCATTAAACCTCTTTCCTTTATAAATTACCCAGTCTCAGGTATGTCTTTATTAGCAGTCTGAGAACAGCCTAATACAGTCCTCTAAATCAAATTCCTACTGAACACCCTATAGATCAAAGGCACTGTTAATGTTTAAAATATTGTCCCATTAACCTACCTCCTATTTATGAACTTTAACTTGCTATTTTCTTGCTGTTGGATTAAAATGATTTACAATATATATCTTTTTTTTTAACTTCTAATCTCAAAGCCTTTAAAGTAATTGCTTTCTCTGCTGCTAATTCTGGCATCCATAACTGATTATAAATGGTTGGCAGGAACAGGGTGCAGCCCCCTGCAGTCAAGAGGCAGAGACGTGTGCTTGATGCTTCTCAACAAGCTCTTGATTTCCACTAATGCATTTTTATCCATTTTTTTTTGTTCAGCAGAATACAATGATAAACACATAGATCTTTTTTTATGCAGACAGTTGAGTACTGTGGCACACACACACACACACACACACACAGAGTACCGGAATCTTGAATCAAACAAGTATTGGAAGTCTGTTTTCTAACCAGACCCCATTCAGCAAGACTTTTTTTTTTCAAAACGCTTGTGCATTTAGCAAAATTGGTTCCATACTCTATTCTACCACAAAAATTGCTTAGAAAAAATACGTTTGATATTATTTATTGTAACTGTAAAATATATATTGGTCTGGGAATGGGAAAAAAAATCTGAAGACAAATTTCCAGTAAAATTGGAGAGGGCTGGGAGGGAGTCCTTCCCTGCTCAGTAACAATCCTGCCTGTGCTAGTACTTAGGCATGTGCCTTCAGTGTCTCCTACTTTGTCGGGAAAGCAGGGTTGGTGGTGGATAGCACAGACTCCGGCATCACGAAGCCTAGATGTGACACACAGAACACACATGGCTTGGGATGTGTTCACATGTGTTATATAGTAAGTGAACAACTGGTGAGTAACTATTTGTTTAAGTATCTGCTCCCTGCCCCATAGAATGTGATTCATCACGGCCAGGCTGCACCTGCCTGGCTAACCGCTGCGTCTCTACCTTCTGGCCACGCTCCATGCACATTTGTCGAATTTGCTGTATTTAAACACTGGAATAAAATTATCAATATTTCAAAGGCATGTTTAAAATTTCACATAAAATGGATTAAAGCTTAAATTCATATACACACATACATACAAAGCTGCAGTGTGTATTTGTAAAATTGGTTAGTTCCTAAACCATTCAGTTAATCACAGGCACCATTCTCTGAATAAAATTAATTCCTCTTTCCCTTTGCAAGCTTGGCACTAAACAGATGCTAGAACTAACGGAAGTAATGAGTTGGCTTAAAGACATGAAGAAAAGACAACCAGAAGGGTGAATTGTTCACACAGCCTTTGAAAATTTATTGCTCTGATTTTAAATTTATACTAAATTTTGGTGGTTTTCCAGTTTGCTTTCCAATTTTCTCTTTTCTAGTTAAAATCATAGGTGCAGACTGAAAGCTTACAACTGTTACATTAAATCCAGATGGATTGGTTTCTTTGCAATAAACGTAACTCATCTCTTCCTCCCACATTTTTAATATTAAGAAGGTGTCTATACAAATGCCCTTAGCCACATTTATGGTGGTTTCTGAAGAGGAAAAGTGTTCCATGAAAGAAGCTGGCCCAAAGTTATCAACTGGAAATCAGTCCAAGAAAAGATAGTTTTCTGTGTTAATAATTTTTTCTTGGTGGGATTGAATTCTTGCAATGGTTACACACAGATGGCTTTCATTAATTTGAAACATTCTCTCCTCTTCGTCCCCTCCTCCTCCAACTCCTTCTCCTTTCATGCTTTCTTGGATTCCTGTAAGAGCCTTCTTCCGGGACAATTCACATTCTAGTTCCAGCCTCAGCATACCTGTCCGGTATTAGACCGTGATTGTTGTCATCATTGAAAAAATAGGGAAACTGAGTTATCAAAGATCTTATTGGTTGAATTGCTCTGAATATCAGACTGCCTAGCCCAACACAGGTAAGAGAGAATATCTTACGTAATAATAGAATCAGATTTCTGACGATAAAATGAAGCCACAATTTCATTAATATATAAAATGACAATGAGTAAGTAACCAAAAGCCCTCCAAAGCTTACATCCTAGAGTCACAAAATCCCAGATGCCAGGACTGGGCATGGCATGTTCTTTCGTTCCTTATAAATAGGTGATAGGAGAAAAAGTGAGCAGAGACAGCATTAGGACATCCTTTCCGGGCTCAAGCTAGGTCCGTGATCAGGTGAGCCTTATTCCAACTGCCCTTAAGGAAAATCGGAGTCTTCTCAGAGATTACAGTTAGTGCTAGTTGTTTATTCTCCTCTCTGTCCTGAGTCAGAGCCACAGTTTGTCGCTGAGCACATGACTGTCTGGACTAGGATTCTATTGCCAGAGCCACTTGCAGCAGAGAGGAGCTGCAGGGCCACTTTCTGAACAGTGTGTGTGCGCATGAAAATGCTTTCCACTGTGTCCCAAGCAGCAGGAATGCACCCTTTGTCCCTTATTTCTAACTAACAGCTGCAAAGAGGATGTTCAAACGGCACCTTGGACCAAGAGGAGGAAGCCCATTGTGAGGATGGCAAGGAACAGTAAATGGAAGGCCTGCGGAACTCTGAGCGGCTGCCCTATCACTGTCCTCTCCATCCTTCCCACACTTCCCATGGTACGTGGCTGTCACGCTCTCCAAGCCCTGTGAGCTCCTGGCACGCATGGCCCGGCCCCTCGGTGTGGAGTTTGTGGACTTTAAATGTGCCTTTATTCAGCCAGCATCTCCCTGGCTGGGTGCGATGTTGCATGGTGTGATTCCTGACTGCAATCCTGAGGGTGAAACTCTCTTCTGCTTGGTTCTGCCTTGGCCCTTGGGTCTCCTGTCCCATCTTTCCTGCCATCCCCTGATGGTGACATTAGTGGATCCCATAAGAGAAAAGTGTCCATCAAGAAAGTCAGAGGAAGAAGAAATCTTTTTTTTTTGGAGAGGGAGTCTCACTCTGTTGCCCAGGCTGGAGTGCAGTGGTGTGATCTGGGCTCACTACAACCTCCACCTCCAGGATCAAGCTATTCCCCTGCCTCAGGGTCCTGAGTAATCTGGGATTACAGGCATGTACCACCATGCCTAGCTAATTTTTATATTTTTAGTAGAGACAGCGTTTCACCATGTTGGCCAGGCTGGTCTCAAACTCCTGACCTCAGGTGATCCTCCCGTCTCAGCCTCTTAAATTGCTGGGATTACAGGCGTGAGCCACTGTGCCTGGCCAAAGAAGAAATCTTAGAGACTGTTTAGTTCAGGTCTTTCCAAGAAATCTCGTGTGGGTTTTACAACTGTGTCCCAGGGCAACTACAGACTGAAGGGGAGAGAGACATGGAGACCAGACCTCCAGCATCCAGCCAAGGGGAGTGGCAGGCACACTGGGATTTGGTATATATGTTGGGTGCTGGGAAAAGTGTTATTTCTTTTTCTTTTCTAAAGGAAGCCTTTCATAATCCAAAAGTCTCAAAACCACCAAAATCTATTCATTTCGTTTTAAAAATGACGAAAATGGGTCTGCGAGAGGTTGACAGGTTCTCAAAATCACAAAGCTAGAACATGGCAAGGCCAGATCCAGGTACCTCATCTACTGATTTTGGGGGCTTCGTCCCACAAGGCCGACATCCTACCACATGTTCATCTGAATGAAATCCTCCCAGGCCAAAGAGAATATATGAGCCACGGCTTTAGAAAGACAGCGCCATAAAGGTTGCAGTAGCCTGGAGGAGAAAATCATAGAAATGGACTTCCCATCACTTCCACCTACTGTGACCTACACCAACTGTGAAAATAACATGAAGAGGACAGCCATAGTTTTTGTTCAGTCACACACCCACGATGTATGCACGTTTCTGGAACACAACCAAAATGTCAAAATGCCATTGAGGATTGCACCTAACTAACGTGTGCTTTGAAATTTTAGAAATTACTTATGCCAGACAGTGGTTAGTAATGCTAGAATGTTCACTAGGTTGGTCGAATTCTAACAATCTCCCAACAGCAAATATTAACTCCATTAATTTAGCTCATTTGATGTAATTACCATTGGTTTTTACTGTAAGGCATAATCTCAAATCAATAGAAACTTCATAGGTTTTGTCGAGCGCGGGACCCTCCTTTATGACCATGATTACCTTTGGTGATGGAATTTACGATTCAGATACGAAGACCCTCTAACAAATTTGACTACAGTGCTTTGGTCCTGAAATGTCATCAGTGTATGAAAATCGTTATCCTGTTTTTATTTCTCCTGAAAGTATAATAATTATTACTCTGGTAAATATTAATTATATAATACAAATATTATCTTTGCAAACGTGAAAAATAAATGCATAATTGACACTGTCCCTGCCTACTGTGTTGAGGATTGCACTCTATTCTCAGTGTTACTCTTGACGTCATATAAAGGATAAAGTTAGGGAATGTGAATCAGAGACGGTTTGCAAGGCTGTGTCTCTCCGGGACTCATTCCTCCTCCCCCTTGTATTTGCTCACCTCCTAGAAGTTGTATTTTTTTTTCTTTTTTTTTGGAGACGCAGTCTCACTCTGTCTCCCAGGTTGGAGTGCAGTGGCATGATCTCGGCTCACTGCAACATCCGCCTCCTGGGTTCAAGTGATTCTTCTGCTTCAGCCTCCTGAGTAGCTGGGACTACAGGCACCCATCACCACACCTGGCTAATTTTTGTATTTTTAGTAGAGACGCGGTTTCACCATTTGGTCAGGCTGGTCTCAAACTCCTGACCTCGTGATCTCCCCATCTCGGCCTCCCAAAGTGCTGGGATTACAGGCATGAGCCACCAAAACCAGCCCAGAAGTTATATTTTATGTGGCATAACGAGGCAATCACATGAAGGAACGGGACACAAAAATACGTGAATATGATGCAAAAGAAAATGCCTTACATTGTAACAGGATGAGCACTGGTGTCCCCAATCCCAGTGGTTATGACAGGGGACCCCTGACCCGGCCTCTGCTTCCCTTCATATGGTGGCCAGGATTTTCTAGCATCGAGCATGCCCTGAGAGAGCTGAGGGACATGAAGAGGAGATCTGCCTCGTCACTTAGGGCAGGGCATGCACATTTTATACTATTTGTTTCTTGGGTCAGAAGTAAAAAAGAAAAGGAAGCAACTAAGTTAGGATCCAAGTCATTGTTTCCGAGAAATTTTGAACCTAGAGCAATTTACTGATGTGGCTTGGCCTCGTTAACACAGACCATTGTCCTAGCGGGACCACAGGCTCTGCTGGCCTGAGTCCAGAGAGTTCTGTATTTTCTCTGCTTCCCTTTGGACGCCTAATTGAAATGCGGAGTTGCTAAGAAGGGATAGAGTGAAAATCCCGGGCAACTCAAAGGTAAGAAAAGGAAAACCTGCAGCGTGCATAATAAACACAATCATTCTTCCTGCCTCTCCAGTTAGCCTCACGCCCTGCAGCACTCTTTGAAAAATGGGTAATTACCTAACCTGGAACTTTGTTTAATCACCCAACCTACTCAGAGTAAAATCCTATTTTTCTTGGAATAAAATCATCACTTGTAATGAACTGAAAAACCCCTTTCAAGGCATTTTTTTAAAAAAAATGGATAATATTATATGTGTACTGAATATGTTAATATGCAATTTCCTATACGGGCATACATTTTTTTAAACACTGTCAATAGTTGGCATCTAAATAGTGCAATTTCCCCTAGAGTTACTGTTCATATTACCTTAAGTTTGGAATTAAAATATGCTATACATCAGGGACTACCAGCCTGTTGTGTGATTCACAGTAGAGTGTTTTTGTAAAAAAGGATACTGATTCAAAGGTGACAATTTTTTTTTCTTTTTCTTTCTTTTTTTTTTTTTTTTGAGATAAAGTCTCACTCTGTTGCCCAGGCTGGAGTGCAGTGGCATGCTCTCAGGTCACTGCAACCTCTGCCTCCCAGGTTTAAGCAATTTTCCTGTCTCAGCCTCCCCAAAATTCTTATTTTACCAAATAAAAGAACACACACATGCCCACTAGGTATAGTCGAATCATTCATTCATTCATTCAACACATTTTTTTTAGTAACTACTATTTTTTCTTTGCTGGGAATATAGCAATGGAGAGAAAAATAAAATACCTGTGGATGGAGCCAACATCCGGGTAAAATATAGCCACACACCCAGAGAAGTAAGGATAGACACCGTTCAACAATTGACTTCATTGAGCTTTATATTTAAAAAATGCTAAAGCAGTCCTATTATTGCCAATTCCCTTTAGACTTCTGTTTCACAGATAAGCTGTAGTCCACGGGCAGATGTTAGTGAACACTGAGACGCTTGTGAGGACAGACAACCTGTGGACTACTCTAATTAGTGTGTTTTGAAATGTATATATATAATTGTGCTTTTGGTTACTATATATTTATACCATGCCTCCTTCACAAATTTCATGCTTTATTTACAATTTTCAGGGTTGTGATGTTTTTAGGTTGACATCAGTTCTTTTTCTCTGCATTCAAAGGGTCCTAATTCAATATGAATTATCTGGACGTAGGCTTCAGAGAGTTGAAGCCTTAGGCGAGAGGATGAAGCCATTGAGTATTTGTCAGGTGCGTGGTTTCCAAGTGGAAAATAGCAACTGGTCCACGAAATGCATTAGTCGTTGGCAGAATGACATTGAAATATTTTCTTTGTGATAAAACTTTTCAGTATATATGCTTTTCAGATAAAATGCAATGCTAAGATATAACCAACATTTGATTTTTATTATTTTTGCCTTGTCGGTTTGAAATCACCGACCTGAAACAGATACCTAAAAATTGTAGTATATCTTCAATTTTATTTACTTCGAATTCACCTCATTAATCCCCAAAGACCAAATATTCCATAAGTTCCTAAACATTGTTTTGTTTTGTTTTGTTTGAGACAGAGTCTGGCTGCATCTCCCAGGCTGGAGTGCAGTGGCGCCATCTCGGCTCACCACAACTTCTGCCTCCTAGGTTCAAGCGATTCTCCTGCCTCAGCTTACCGAGTAGCTGAGATTACAGATGCATGCCACCATGCCTGCCTAATTTTTGTATTTTTGGTAGAGATGGGGTTTCACCATGTTGGCCAGGCTGGTCTCAAACTCCTGACCTCAGGTGATCCACCTGTCTCGGCCTCCCAAAGTGCTGGGATTACAGAGGTGAGCCACTGCGCCCGGCAACGTTGGGCATTTATAAACCAGGTCTGGGCACCTGCCTGAGCCTGCTGTGGAAGAAAATTTTCTCTTGAGTTGTCACACTTCAGCCTCGTTCTGCCCTTTGATGTTTGCCCAGGAGAAATTTCAAGGAAAAACAACACCAACTTCATCTCTAGTCATGTTACTTTGAGCCTTCATTTTGTGCAAGCTGGAGCAGGGTCGGTCACTGCAGGTCCTCCGGTTCACCCCTTTCCTGCCTCAGCCTCGATTCTGGAAGATGGGGTTTCACCGTGGTCTCGATCTCCTGACCTCGTGATCCGCCCGCCTCGGCCTCCCAAAGTGCTGGGATTCCAAGCGTGAGCCACCGCGCCCGGCCGAGGCTTCATTTTTTAAAGTTGAGTCTACTTCGACTTAACGTTAGTGGTTAATTCCAGCGTTTTCCTTAGGAACAGCGATTCCCTCATAACTCACCTGCAGGTTTTGTATATAAACACTAGCTACACTGTGTTAATCCATGTCTGTAAATTCCTCAGATTGGAAATTATTTAAAAGTTGGATTAGCAATCATAGTAACTAGATTAAAAAATTCATAGACTATATATCAGCA
Source organism: Hylobates moloch (assembly GCF_009828535.3). NCBI lineage: Eukaryota > Metazoa > Chordata > Mammalia > Primates > Hylobatidae > Hylobates > Hylobates moloch. The sequence goes on from NW_026652283.1 coordinate 125,425,223, forward strand.
AAATTTATTCTCTGCTTAAAAACAGCAATTCTAGTATCACCTTTGGACTTAAATAATTATCTTTTTCCTTTATCACCTGTCTTTTGATTCACTGTCTCCTGTTTCTGGCGTAAGTCACAATCTAGAACCACACACCATGGTTTTGTACACCTTCAGACAAGATAGGTTGCTGTATTCACTCTTACTTACAGGAGTTGTTTTTGGACTTAGGTAACTATTTCACAAACAGAACAAAATGCAGTTCTTATCTTGGTTCCTTGGTGGAATATCTCTGCAGCCTTAGGCATCTTATTTCATTATTTCATTCCACTGGGTCTCAGATGAGTAATACATTAAGTTTGTAAGGGTGGACAATGAGATCTTTAAATTCTCAAAACCTGTGGTTTTATGATAGTAGTTCTGAAAGATAGTTAGGTGCTAAAAATAATTTTATCTGAAATAGCACCAATGACATGGAACGTTTAAGTTGGCTCTCTGGCCCTTCAGTTTTCTCGAAAGGCTATCAGTGGAGTGTGTGGGACTTTGACGAACGTTCTCCATGCTGGGGATAGCAGGTCAGTGGCAATGCTGTCCTGCTGCTAAACCATCCTCTCATAATATGCTCATCAATGTACAGTCTATTCAACTCTTGGATTCCCTCTGCCTTCCAACTATTTGAGTTATACGTTAAAGTAAAGAAATATGCATGTGTTACTACCATCAGTGAATACAAGAATCATCATATCTCACCTTATACTTCTGTAAAAGTCAGTGTTTCCTTTGCCCATGCCCACCTCCCATAGCACTTCTCTGTTTCCTCTGTGTTCAGAAGTCTCCCAAATCCATGGATAAGTTACTCTTTTGTTTTTCCTTCAGAATGTTTCCCTTCCTTATCCTAGTAGGAATTTATTAAATATGGGTCAATTCCCCCAAAATGGACAGATATCACAAAAAGAGATACTAGGCCAGAGTGCCACCTATTTGCGCAACACTTTATCTCATGTCATCTCGTCGCTGTTCATAAGACATCTCCACTGGGAAGTGTTAATGTCAAAATCCCAAAATGGTCACGGTGAAAGTAGATGCATTTTCACCTCATACTATTCACTCCTGTGCAGCTTCTTAGTCTCAGTTTGAGAAATCTTCACTTCAATGCCTATAGTGGTCATATTGCTACATATTTTTAAATCCTTTCTTTTTTAACTTCAAAAACAGACTCTTGAAGAAATGATTCAGCATTATGCACATAGCAGATGGGTTAAAAGTCAGGGATCAGAGGACAGGCCACCTTGGGTAAAGAGCTGTCTCTTGTACAAGGCAGCTGTGTGATTTTGCTACTTAATGTCCTCATCTGAAAATGGAGATAACGAGAATAGTTCCTCCATGGAATGTTGTAGAAACCTAATAAGTTAACATGTAAATATTTAAAACACTGCTTAATACATACCATGTGATAGGTAAGTGTTACCTGTCACTTTTGGTATTGATATTTCTTCTTCTTTTTTTTTTTTTTTTTTTTTTTTTTTTTTTTGAGACAGGGTTTCGCTCTTGCTGCCCAGGCTTGGGTGCAATGGTGCGATCTCAGCTCACCTCAATTTCTGCCTCCCGGGTTCAAGCAGTTCTCCTGCCTCAGCCTCCCGAGTAGCTGGGATTACAGGCATGCGCCATCACACCCAGCTAATTTTGTATTTTTAGTAGAGACGGGGTTTCTCCATGTTGGTCAGGCTGATCTTGAACTCCTATCTCAGGTGATTCGCCCACCTTGGCCTCCCAAAGTGCTGGGATTACAGGCATGAGCCACCGCATCCGGTGATATTTCTTAATATTAGAATTTCCCCCCACAGAGAATTGAGCCTGTTCTTCAATACCTTTCACTAGCATTTATGATGTGTAGAATATACACATTGTATATACATATATACACATATGTACATCATCTTGGCTAGACTTAACACATATATACATCATCTTGGCTAGACTTTCTTCATGTGATACCAAGTGCTGCCACGAGAATTTCTCTTAGTCATTTTAACCTTACAAACTTCCGTGAACTCAACTATTTTGAAATTACTATAAAGTATTTATGAATAAGAACTTTTTTAAGTTTACATTTATTAATATTCTTTCAGTAATGTTGTTCCTATTAGTTTTAATTTACTCAAATAAGAATCCTAACATTCTGGCCAGGCATGGTGGCTCATGCCTGTAATCCCAGCCGTTTGGGAGGCTGAGGCGGGCAGATCATCTGAGGTTAGGAGTTGGAGACCAGCCTGGTCAACATGGTGAAACTCTGTCTCTACTAAAAATACAAAAATTATCTGGGTATGGAGGCATGTGCCTGTAAATCCAGCTACTTGGGAGGCTGAGGCATGACAATCGCTTGAGCCCGGGAGGCGGAGGTTGCAGTGAGCTGAGATGGGGCCACGGCACTCCAGCCTGGGTGACAGAGTGAGACTTTGACTCAAAAAAAAAAAAAAAAAAATCCTACCACTGTACTAGTTTAGCAACACCGGGCAAGATGCTATTGTAAATAACAGTTTTCTTGTCAGCTTAAGGGGATAATCACAACTATTTATCCTTGGTTTCCTTAAAATTTAAATGACCTAATGCATGTGCTTAACGTAGTGCATGTCACATAAAAAGTACTGAAAAATATTAGCAATTTTTCCCCAAAGCATAACACATTGTCATATCCTGGAATGATTTCAAGGTTTTAATAATATTTTTGGAAATCATAATTATACTCCTTACCTGCTTAAAGAAAAGAGAAGTTAATCTAGCAGAACATCTAACTCATAAGTTCCATGAGTTATAATATTAAAGTTGGAAGGAATCTCAGAAAAATTCTAAAATAACTTTTGGTGATACATGAGGAAAGTGAAGGTTTTCATTTCATGAGAAGATGTAAGATAAATGTCACTGGAGTCAGTATGCTGTTATCCATATCATGCTATAAGCACTGTAGAATTATTTTAAGAAATAAAAAAAGAAACTCAAATTTATTAAATACCTTTCTATGTGAAACATTATCTCTTGAACTATGCCAGTTTGTTTTATTCTTATAACAATCTATAAGCTGAAGGCCACTTCTCATTCTGCATGTTCGACAAATGAAGTTAAATCTACTGGTTTTATAGGTTTCCTCTCTCTGTCTCTTTCTCTCTCTTTCTTTCTCTCTCTCCCTCTGTGTATATCTGTTTATACATACACATGTGTATGTCTATTTATACAAACACGTGTGTGTATCTATTTATACATACACATGTGTATATCTATTTATACA
>NW_026652283.1:125431484-125441378 GCF_009828535.3 Hylobates moloch
GTGTGTGTATCTATTTATACATACACATGTGTATATCTATTTATACATACACATGTGTATATCTATTTATACATACACATGTGTATATCTATTTATACATACACATGTGTATATCTATTTATACATACACATGTGTATATCTATTTATACATACACATGTGTATATCTATTTATATATACACATGTGTAAATCTATTTATATATACACATGTGTATATACACATATACACATTTTATACAGATGTACAAATATATACACGTATATTTGTGTGTTTGTTTGTTTTGTAGAGATGGGGGTCTCACTATGTTGCCCAGGCTGGTCTAAATCTACTGAGCTTAAGTGATCTTCCCACCTTAGTATCATGAAGTATTAGGATTATAAGCATGAGCCACCAGCCAGATTTTATAGCTATGAAAGCAGCTATACATCATAAATAAAACGTGCATCATAAATAAAATGCAAACTATATTTTCCTACAGATACACTAATATGGTTAACATTTGAAAACAATGAGACGAATGAGTAGGAAGATGTGGAGTAGTTGGTACTCATATACATAATTCATTGGAAGGAAAATTGATACAGCACATGGCAGAAGTCAAAGGGGAAGCAGGCACCTTCTTCACAAGGTGGCAGGAAGGAGAAGAATAAAGGAGGAACTTCCAAACACTTATGAAACCATCAGATCTCTTGAGACTCATTCACTGTCACAAGAACAGCATGGGGGACATCACCCCCGTGATTCAATCACCTCCCTCCCTCAACACACCAGGCTTTCACGTGGAGATGAGATTTGGGTGGAGATACAGAGCCAAACCATACCACTGAGTCTAGTATTTACATAAAGTTAGACATATAAACCAATGGAGTACATTTCACGGTCCAAGAATAAACCCTTATGTTTATGATCAGGTCATTTTTTACACACATAAAAAGACAATTCAATAGGGAAATAATAGTGTTTTAGCAAATGGTTCTAAGACAGTTGCTTATACACACGGAAAAATTAATCCTAGATGATTACTTCAGACTATGCACAAAATTAACTTAAATGGATCACAGATCTAAATCTAAGGATTAAAATTTTGAACCTTCTCTAATACACCATAGGATAAAAGCATTGTGACTTTGAGGTAATGTGATACATATAAATATATGTGTGCATGTATATGGGTATATAATAATAATGAATAAGGTAATAGTAAAACTGTTTGAAACTCCAAATTTTAAACATATTCTGAAAAGCAAATATATTTAATTTAAATGAAGTCCATTTTTTTTTATGCATGGATTATTTGGTGTTATGTCTTAATCACATTACCTCAAAGTCACAATGCTTTTATCCTATGGTGTATTAGAGTAGGTTCAAAATTTTAATCCTTACATTTAGATCTGTGATCCATTTAAGTTAATTTTGTGCATAGTCTGAATGCTATACGTCATGTTCATACTACCTCTGCACTGTTCCTTGATCACCCAGCCATACGTCAAAGCTATCTGGGCTTTGCTGTATAACTAGAAGTGTTTGCTAGTTCACCGGCCTATTCCTAAGTGGGAGGTTGACTGGCTTTGCTTGGTTTTGAGCTTTATGGAAATCAAACCCCACTGTACATGCTCTGCTTCCTTTTTTTTTTTTTTTTTCATTTTGGCTTCCACTTGTGAGCTTGCATTACTGTGCTGCAAACTTGGATGGACTGCTGAGTATTGTATCCAAGCAATCCCATGAAAATGCTTTAAAATCTATTGTGATTTTTTGTTTGTTTTCGGGTAAGTAAACTTTTAATTTTAGAACAATTTTAGATTTGCCCAACACTGCAGAGGCAGCCCGGAGAATTTCTGTTCACCCCTTGCCTGGTATCCACTCTTGCCTCATTGCATCCTAGCTCACCGTGGGGAACGGCTCAGAACCGTGGGTCTGACAATGGCAGTTCCTGTGAACTACACTTACAACTTCATTTGCATTTCATGAGTTTCCCCCCTAATGTCCCTTTTCTCTTCCAGGATCCCATCCAGGGGACTTTATTACATTTGGTCTTTATTTCTCCTTAGCCTAGTCTGTTTCATGATAGTTTTGCAAATGTTCCTTGTGTTTGATGATGTTAGCAGTTTTGAGGAGGTGGGTGGTATTGTGTAGAACGCCCCTCATTTGGGGTTTGTCTGATAGTTTTTCTCCTTATTAGACTGGGGTTACAGGTTTTCAGGAGACTAAAGAGATAAAGTGCCCTTCTCAACACGCCATGCCAAGGGGATGTGCTATCAGCGTCCCGTGTCAGTGATGATGCGGCCTTGGTGGCCTGGACCCGGGAGTGCTGCCCAAGGCAAGGCTGTGGTTTCCCACTGCTCACACGGTGCTCTTTAGAAATAAGTCCCCAAGCACTCACCAGGCCAGAGCAGGAAGTAAATCTCCACCTCCTGGAACAGGGAGCAGCTACATACATTATTTGGAATTCTTCCTATGGGGGATCTTTTTCTCCCCTAGTTATTCATTTTGGCAATCATGTATTCACATCTCCATGGACTCATGCAGAAGTATTTTACGCTTTGGTTCATAATCCAGATTATTCTGGTTTTGGCCACTGGGGGCTCTGTCCAGTTGGGCCCTATAGCTTTTGACAAGCTCCCCACTGTATTAGTCTGTTCTTGCATTGCTGTAAAGAACTACCTGAGACTGGGCAATTTGTAAAAAAAGGCATTTCCCTGGCTCGCAGTTCCACAGGCTGTACAGAAAGCATGATGCTGGCATCTGCTTAGCTTCTGGGGAGATCTTGGCAAACTTTAATCATGGCGGAAGGTGAAGAAGAAGCGGGCACTTCACATGGCCAGAGCGGAAGCAAGAGACGGAGGGAGTGGGGAGATGCCACACACTTAGAAACAAGCAGATCTCAGGAGAACTCACTATCGCGAGGACAGCACCAAGGTGACGGATGGTGATAAGCCACCAGAAAACGCCCTCGTCAACTAATCACCCCTCACGAGGCCTCACCTCCAGCATTGGGGATTACAATTTAACATGAGATTTGGGTAGGGACACAGATCCAAACCATGTTACCATCCCTTTATTTTTTGAGCACTTCCTTTCAGGCACTGTAAGATGCCCCAGGCTCATCTTGCTCATGTCCTGCCCCAGACCTGGAATCAGGCATTTCTCCAAAAAGCCCTGGCTCCTTATACTGGAGAAGAGTATTCACAACCAAGATCTGCATGCTAGTTCTATCCTGTTCTCAGACATTTTTGCATATGGGTTCAGGGGAACATCACACACACATTTTTGAAGTTTGAAACTCTACTGTTTGAAACATTACTGATCTTCATAATGCAACAGAATAAAATTTGTACTGCATCACTTGAAGGAGGAACAGATGATGTATCAAGTATCAGAGTAATATTACAAGAGAATACATGTGTAGCTCTAAGTACACTGGAAAATGTAACAGATCTCAAATTCACTTTTTGTCTCTTTTCAATTTTATATTTCAATAAATAAATTGTGCTATATTTCAATTTTACCTGAATTAAAGAAAACAGTGTCACTGGTCCATTGAATGCCCTCTAGCAGTAAATTAATATGTTTTAAATAATATAGGAAAAACGGGAAAAATGGAAATAACATTTTGTTTTCAACTCCAAATTAACTTTTTCACAGAAACATAATTCTGTATTAAGGTTTTGAAGTGGGAGATTGCTATAACTCATTTTGGATCACTGAAGATTGCTATTATTACATCTATAGTTAAAGGAGGTGTGATAATAGTTTAAAAGGCACTATATAGAACTGAGTTCCTGAAGGAGCTACAGACCTAACATATCTTAATCTTCTATGTACCGCACATTTTCTACATACATTATATTCATCATGTTTGTGTATAAAAATAAACACACCCGTTTAGAACTGTATGTTTTATGTAACAATTCAGAGGTATATTGCTTTTACTATTGTTTTAGTGTGCAGTGAATAGCTTCCATACAATGTACCATTTTGGAAGTAAGTTAACCTTTTTGGTTTCATGACATTCATTATTGGGGGAAGATTCATTACTTTGTGGTTATTCCATGTGACATTTCTTCCATGCCATTTTTTTTGTCTCTTTATGTCCCAGAGTTTTACTCTATTGCCCAGGCTGGAGTGCAGTGGTGCAATCATAGCTCACTATGGCTTCAAACTCCTAGGCTCAAGCCACTCACAAACGCCTCAGCCTCCTGAGTAGCTGGGACTACAGGTGTGCACCGTCATGCCCTACTCCTTCTAGCATTTTATTTCCATGCCTATTAGATCACGAATGTGAAATTTCTTTTAGCTAACGATAATAACTGTGTAACTCCTTACACTTTGTCTCTTTAACTACCAAGAAACCAGGAGTTCTATCTGCAGCTCAGTTTTAGAAATATGTTTTAGTTTCTTGCACTGGAACACCTTTCTTCTTCTCTCAATTTTTCTTTTTCTTATTTTACAGTCTCATAGCTAAGTGGCTTCTATTGTGCTTTTTTGAGGAAATGGAGAGTTCCATTAGGAGGATGGAGAGTTTTTTGAGAAAATGGAGCTTCTGTTGTGCTTTTTTGAGGAAATGGAGTTTCCACAGGGAGTTCGCATTGAATAAGCCCAGGTAATCCTCCTGGAGGCTGAGAGACGACATGGACAGAAACCCAGCTGGGCACCAGTCCCAAGGAGCACAGGCGAGAGTGTGGACAACCTACACCACACAGCCCGGGTTGAGAATTGAGGTTATTGCCATCCAGCGACCAGTTTTCCAAGGATTGTAGCAGAATAGCCAAACTAATCTCAAACACAAATTGCTGGCCATAAGCAAAGTGAGCAAACGATATAGCTAGTACTTTAAAATACTTACTAGATTGAGATATTTTAGTGTAACTTGCCTCTCAGAAGTAGACAACTAATAAAATAATTCAGCTGTGAGTAAACACAACTGAAATCAATGATCAAGGGAAACATAATTATACATTTATTATGACTGGGTGTGGGAACAGTACCTTGAAATGAATAGCAAATGAGGATTAATTCGTTCTTCACAATTTTGAGGACAATAAAATATTTTCTCCTTATAAAAGAAAGACTATCTGCCTCTGATAAAAATGTTAGTTCCATAAGAAAGGCTGTCCTTTGGGGACACTGACTGTTCCCAAGACATAACAAAATTCTGTTTTGAGAGATAGACCGACAAGTATATGGGAAAAAAATTATGTGATTTAGGATGAAGAGTACACAGAAGTTCAGTAGGGAAAGGATGATATATTCAATAAATGATGGTGAGTGAATTGGATATTAAGTAGAAAAAATGAATATTGACCTGCATTACACATAATACATAAACATCAGTTACTAGCAGATTATATACCTAAACGTAAAGGTCAAATAATAATAGTTCTAGTACAAAATAGAGAAGAGTATCTTCACGGCCTTAAGGTAGGGAAATATTTCAATAATCAGACAAAGAAAGCACCAATCAAAAAGGAAAGTTTTGAGAAATTGAACTTTACATTTTAGAACGTCTTTTCATGAAAAATACAATTAATATGAACAGTTGGGTACCTGATGATATAAAGAAATTATCTTTTTCATATTGCAAAATGATGTTTTTTTGAAACTCTGTATTTAGAGATGAATACTGAAATATACACAGATGAAATAACTGAAAAAAAAAAAAAAAAACTATGCCAGGGAAGGAAAAATGGATGGCATGTGTACTAGTCCGTTTTCACGTTGCTGATAAAGACATACCGGAGACTGGGCAATTTACAAAGGAAAAAGGTTTAATGGAGATCTCACAGTCCACGTGGCAGGCGAGGCCTCACAAACATGGCAGAAGGCAAGGAGGAGCAAGCCACATCTTAGGTGGATTGCGGCAGGCAAAGACAGAGCTTGTGCAGAGAAACTCCCAGTTTTAAAACCATTAGACCTCGTGAGACGTATGCACTATCACGAGAATAGCACTGCAAAGACCCAACCCCAGGATTCAATGACCTCCCACTGGATACCTCCCACAACACGTGGGAATTATGGGAGCTACGAGATGAGATTTTGGTGGGAACACAGACCAAACCACATCAGCATGATCTACACCAGTGTTTGAAAATTAAGTATTTGGAAATTACACAACCAACAATAGTAGGAGACAGAGAAAAGTAAATATGACTGGTATAGACATATCCATAACAAAATTACGTACTTTTTCTCATGAAGTTATTTCTAGTACATATATTATTTTATTTTTTACAGTTAATCAATAATCTATGCTGACTTTCACTTGGCGGGCAATGAAAAAATACACAAAATTTTGAGAAGTCAAAGTCTGGGATGGATGTATTTCTCAGGAAAGAAAATGAGAAATCATAGCCGGGCACGGTGGCTCATGCCTGTAATCCCAGCACTTTGGGAGGCCGAGGCGGGTGGATCACGAAGTCAGGAGTTCAAGACCAGCCTGGCCAAGATGGTGAAACCTGTCTGTACTAAAAATACAAAGGTAGCCAGGCGTTGTGGTGGGCGCCTATAATCCCAGCTACTTGGGAGGCTGAAGCCGGAGAATCACTTGAACCTGGGAAGTGGAGGTTGCAGTGAGCCAAGATCGTGCCACTGCACTCTAACCTGGATGACACAGTAAGACTGTGTCAAAAAAAAAAAAAAAGAAAGAAAGAAAGAGAAAAAGAGAAACAGAAAGAAAATGAGAACTCATAAATTCAAGAAGAAAAGTGTGGAGAATATGTAGAAAAGCTGAGGTAATACTACATATTTTTTTCAGGAATTCTAGAGAAAAAAGTCAACAGCACTTCTTTATTTTTTCCTTGATAGGTAAGAACTGAAGGGCTAATGTCAGGGGAGAAAACTTGTCTCTTTTTAAGGCTTAAGGCAATTTAATACCACGTACTGGGTGGAGCCTCCACCTGCTGTGCCGTCCAGGACCTTTGATCAGCAGGAAAGGGGATGACAGTATCTCAACATATTGCTCTTGAATTTTAAAAAAAATAGGGATAAATGGGCTGGGCACGATGGGTCATGCCTGTAATCCCAGCACTTTGGGAGGCCAAGGCCAGCAGATCACTTGAGGTCAGGAGTTTGAGACCGGCCTGGTCAACAAGGTGAAACCCCGTCTCTACTAAAAATACAAAAATTAGGTGGGTGTCGTGGCGTGTGCCTGTAATTCCAGGGAGGCTGAGGTAGAAGAATCACTTGAACCTGGGAGGCTGAGGTTGCAATGAGCTGGGATCATTGCATTCCAGAATGGGCGACACAGTGAGACTCTGTCTCAACAACAACAAAAAATAGGGAGAAATGCTGCTTAAAGCCGATTGATCAGGAAGTAGTGGTGCCTCAACCCAGTTCACTAGCAGAGGGTAACATTCCCCCAGATCATTTCCTTCTTCCCAAAAGAGGGCAAAAAAGCAGCCTCACTCTTCACCACCTGTTGGCTACTGCCCTAGGGGCACCGATCGCACCCCCCATATGGGTGGTCTTACAGCTGTGGCTGCCGTAACACCATACCACAGACCCCGTGACTTAAACAGCACAGATGTAGTATTTCGCAGTTCTGGAAGCTGCAATTCTGAGATCAGGGTGCCCACATGGTCAGGTTCTGGTTAGTGCCTTCTTCTAGGGTGCAAACGGCCAACTTCTCCTGACTTGTGGCAGGACACAATTTGGTCCCCAGCAAGGGTGCTGAGAAAGCAAACCACTATCAGTAGGCAGAGAAGGGACTATTCCATGAGGATATTCAACGCTGGTTCTGCAAAGTAGCACCAAAAAACCTGCTGAAAAGACAAAAAGCCAAGTTCACTGCTTACTTAGCCAGGGACAGCAGTACTCCCACAAGGCATCCATGCTGAACCATCAGGTAAAACACAATTCAGGATATTTATTGAGACTGAAAAATCAGACTTATGGTGCATCTTTCAATTCAGGATATTGGTTAATTTGGGGAAATATTATAATTGTTTAGTATTTGTGGCCAGAGAATGCCAAGAATTTTGAGGCCAAATTGTTCAGAAAGTCTTAGACTGTTTTAAACTGGCTTTTGATGTTTCCTATTGAAGAACGGATGACTCTTTGGAGTAAGCAATAAAGTTAGTTGCAACTTTATCCTCTGGTGCAAGTGTCTCCTAGGATCCTAAGCTAAACACAAGTAAAGTTATGTTCTTGAAAACAGTGAATTATAAAATCATGTTAATAAAAATGGCAAGCTGCGTGGGTGGTTTCCATTCTCAAAGGAGAACCAAGTATCTACAGAGGGAGCAAAGACATCTGGAAGAGGTGGCTTACACTGAAGAGGGAGAAAAAAAAGATATTTTACACAACAAAAGCCAAACTCAGTAAGATACAACTACAGTGCCCAAACGACTTTAAGAACTGAAGAGAAAAACAAATTTAACTAGTACACTTAGAAACTCCATGAAGGAAATGTGAAAACAATGGGTAATGTATGAGATCCATTGAAGCCTCATATGTATAATTCATCCAAGAACAGTAGACCCTAAAGAAAACAGAAGAGACCCCAGAATATGAACGATGATGAAAAAATATTTAACAATAAAGTTGGTGTATTTGTGATAACTGATGACAAAGGAAATTCAAATAAGTTATTACAAATGAGAAATAAGATAGACAAAATAATTTAATCATTTGCATTGTTTAATTGTGGAAACCCCAGTAATTCAAAGCATTGTGAAACTCTCATGGTGGAAATAAGGAGTGAACCTAAGAACACAAGAGTTGGCTGAAGGAATCTGAAGCAGGTCAGTGAGTCTCCCTCAATATCCCCTTCTCCCCTTCTCCCCTAAGGGAGCCAGGGTGTCAAGAGAAATTAAGACAGAACACCCCAGACTCTGGGCGTTGAGTGCAGGGATGCAATATGATACTCAAAACAGATTGATGGGCTGAAAGTTAATATGCTGAATTACAAAATCCATTGTTTCTGCCTTCCACTGGGGCCTCGGAATGTTCTCAACCAGTCATATACCTTTCCAGTAGCAGAAGGTTGACGAGATTTTTTTGCGGAAACTTAACCATCACTGAGAACATATATACTTATGCTGATGCTTGGGGGCCCCCTGATGAAATGGCCAGATGGTATTTGTCATCTGATTACTCTTAAATGACACACACTGGCTGTTAAGACTCAGTTATTCACGCATAGCTTTAATTACCTTCCTAGGCCTCTCTTTTTAAATAGAAGTGTGTAAGCAGTCTCGGGCCTCTGTGTGTTTATGGGAGACTTCTAGAGACCAAGATGAATGTCAAAAAAACAAAGAAATAAACAAACAAAGAGAAGTAGGATGTTGGGAAAAAAATAATCAAAATAGGAGTTGAAGAAAATAAAATTTTTAAAACTAGTGCCACAAAACCAATTAATATCATGAATAAAAAATGGGAAAAGTACCTCTCAGTATAAAAATCAGAGACACAATTAGAGAGAAACATTAAGACAAAATATATGTGAATTGGAAGGCAGATCTAAGAGAAATAATTCTTAAAATGCCCCAAAGGAGTAAAACTGGATGGAGATGCAAGAGTTAACAAGTAGTAAAAAATTATTTTGTGGATAAAGAAAAATGTGTCTTTGAATTAAAAAGTTACGGTGAATTGCAGATCCAATAAATTTTACAAATAGTCTGGATATATTGATATACCCAAAAATCCTGAAGATGGAATCAGAATCACATGAGCTGCCAGATTGTAAAAGCAGAGAGAGTACAAACAAGAGTCACAGTGACACCACCTCTCATCCACAGTCCTGGAGGCTCGGTACAGCCATCAGTGTCTTTAAGCTACTCAGGGGAAGATCTACCAAGCAAATGGAAAACAAAAAAAGGCAGGGGTTGAAATCCTAGTCTCTGATAAAATAGACTTTAAACCAACAAAGATCAAAAGAGACAAAGAAGGCCATTAC
>NW_026652283.1:125444378-125475178 GCF_009828535.3 Hylobates moloch
GAACTAGAAATACCATTTGACCCAGCCATCCCATTACTGGGTATATACCCAAAGGACTATAAATCATGCTGCTATAAAGACACACACACACGTATGTTCATTGCGGCACTATTCACAATAGCAAAGAGTTGGAACCAACCCAAAAGTCCAACAACAATAGACTGGATTAAGAAAATGTGAGACATATACACCATGGAATAGTATGCAGCCATAAAAAACGATGAGTTCACGTCCTTTGTAGGGACATGGATGAAACTGGAAACCATCATTCTCAGTAAACTATCACAAGGACAAAAAAGTAAACACCACATGTTCTCACTCATGGAGGGAATTGAACAATGAGAACACACGGACACAGGAAGGGGAACATCACACTCCGGGGACTGTTGTGGGGTGGGAGGGGGGAGGGACAGCATTAGGAGATATACCTAATGCTAAATGACAAGTTAATGGGTGCAGCACACCAACATGGCGTAGGGATACATACATAACAAACCTGCACGTTGTGCACATGTACCCTAAAACTTAAGTATAATAATAATAATAATAAAAGCTACTCAGGGAAATGAAATGTCATCGAAACCTAGGGAACTCAGGCTACATGGTAAGAGAAAGACTTTTGTTGACGTACCACTTTCCAGACACTATCCCATCCCTGTTCCCAACCTGAAAAAAGGTTTGAAGTATCCTAAATGTCAGTTAAATCAAATAAGATCTCAGGTAAGACAAAATAAAAACAATAATAACAATAAAAAAATGGTGGTAAGAAAGAATATTGCAATTTGGGGTTCTCTAACAGTGTGACCATGCATCGACTATAAAATAGGCATTGTATTAGATCATTTTCATGCTGCTGATAAAGACATACCCGAGACTGGGTAACTGATAAAGGAAAAGAGATTTCGCTGACTCACAGTTCTACATGGCTGGGGAGGCCTCACAATCATGGCAGAAGGTGAAAGGCACAAGGTACGTCTTACATGGCAGCAGAGAAAATAAGAACCAAGCGAAAGGGGTTTACCCTTATAAAACTCTCAGATCTCATGAGACTTATTCACCACGACGAAACCAATATGGGGGGAAAATGTCCCCATGATTCAATTATCTCCCACCAGGTCCCTCCCATGACACATGGGAATTGTGGGAGTTACAATTCAAGATGAGATTTGGGTGGGGACACAGCAAAACCATATCAAGCATTTATCAGAAAGTGAAGAAACTTAGGGTTAGAGGACATCCTAGCAACAGCTGAAAACTGATTAAATCTTCTGCAGTACCTTTGAAACAGCCCAGAAGTTTATGTGTCTTCAATGCCTTATTGAAATATAATCAGTAGAATTTTAAAGCATTGTAACAATTTCAAAGTGTAATGAAGAAACAAGAAGGTGAAGAGTCAAAATAAGAAAATTGCATAAAAATACAACATATAGAAAACAAAACTAAAATAGATATTATGAAACCAAGCAGATCACTTATCAAAAATACAGGTAAATGGCTTAATTTGGCCATGAAAAGACCAAGATGATGACATTATTTCAGCTGGTAACTCAGTTTTTGACGTGGAGTAGTGGCAACATAGGAACCACTTAGAAAGATAAATTTCGCAGCTGGATACAGAAAGAATTAGAGAGGAGAGGTGATCCTTTAGGAGACAGATAAGTTGTTTTGAAGGTGAGCGACGATTAATTTGAAAGAATCCTAGCACCACTGACAGAAATACTAGTCGGTGACAAGAAGGCGACATGATGCAATGGATTTTGGATGTGCTGGGCACTGAGGGTAATCGTGTATATTTAGGGCACTGAGGGTGCGCATATTTTTCATGGTTCGGTCTTGGATACCCTCACGTATGTCCACATTGCATCTTTTCAACCTTAGCAGGCAAAATGATGACCTGAATAGAGCCCGGAATCAGAATCCAGAGGGCATGGGATGGTCCAGCTCCCACCAGTCTGCTTCTGGGCTGCACATGTGCTATTACTATGGTACGTGTTTACTGTGGAACATTTAAGTGGGAAAATATTTACTGGAGCGTTTTTTCAATTTTAAGACTTCATAAAGTTGTGTGTCATTATCATAATCATGATCATCAACGTCATCAGTATCTATTCCCCAGCCTCAACTGGTCCTTCTCTGTTGATAGCTACCGACCAAGATGGTCTCCACCTGTCCCTCAGCCAGTCTCAATATTAGATGGTTTCTGTCTGACCTCCCTTTATGGACAGCATTTACTTTAGAAAACTGCTCATGATTAATTCTTTCTCTGTCCTTTGAGATGTAAATCTTTGTCCAGTTTCTGGCAAGTCTTACAGCTCGGAGTGACTCTTCCAAGGTTATGGGCACCATCCTTCTGGAATGCAGTCATCAAGGCAGGGGCCCCTTCCCAGGCTCTGTGGGAGTCCAAGTTGTAAAACTGCCTTTCTGTCATGAACATAGGAGAAACTCTATCTTTCCTTTGGGGAAAGCAATTAGCAAATGCAGGTAACCTGCGATTCCCCCACTCAGCTCTTGAAACCATCCATTCTTTTGTTTCAAGGAAGCTGGGTTTCCAGACCATATCAGTCTGTGTGCTCTTCCCTGTTGCTGGCAAAAGTGTAGGAATAATATAAATTTTGTTTGCTCATCTTGTACAGCACAATTTTTCTTTTAAAATACCTAATGTATATCTTGTATTATATGTATATATACATGTTCTATATTCCGTGTGTGTGGGTGTATTTTGAGAAGGAGTCTTGCTCTGTTTCCAGAGTGGAGCGCAGTGGCATGATCTCAGCTCACTGCAACCTCCATCTCCTGGGTTCAAGCAATTCTCCTGCCTCAGCCTCCCGAGTAGCTGGAGTTACAGTTGCATGCAACCATGCCCGGCTAATTTTTTATTTTTAGTAGAGACAGGGTTTCACCGTGTTGGCGAGGCTGGTCTCAAACTCCTGACCTCAAGGGATCTGCCTGCCTCGGCCTCCCAAAGTGCTGGGATTACAGGCACGAGCAACCAGGTCTGGCCGCACATATATATTTTTAAAGTCTGATTGACACTGCTACCTAAGTTATTCCTGTCTCTAATAAACTCTAAATGCAGTTTCATGACACAAAGCCTTTAAAAAGCAGGCTTCTGTTGTCCTTTATTTCCCATGGACACAGTTTAAGATAACTCAATCTTACGGACAGGAAGTAGCATAAGGCTGACAGTACTCAAGTCTGCCTTTAAAGACTTTTGTCATTGCTTCCAGCGTTTCTATTAGATTTCTCTGCATTTTTGGTTTTACTGGGCATCTGCCTCACATAATTCTGCAAACATAGTGAGTTACATGGTTTAGGAGGTTTCAGTAGCAAGCAGCACATCCATTAACTAGGAAACCCTCCTGAAAAATTTTGGTTAGGATAAGTGACTTCTGAAAGGTAGGGTGCATGTGCGTTTTAAAAATGCTTAGTGAAGTATTTTTTGGGGGAGGAGTTACATTATTTAGATAATTTAAAAATTCTTCTACCTAGTTGCATATGCACCTGTTGCAATCAGGGTCTTAATCACCATTGATTCCTTGGTTCTCTGCATCTCTCTATCATACAGACATGCTACACGGCGCGTATAGATACCTCACCCCTCTACCCTACTTTCCACTTTTTTTCCAGAACCTGTCTTCTATCGGTGTTTCCATCCTGGGGACTCTTTCTATTCTTGCATAGATTCTCATTCATCTTTAAATGTTGCTTGACCAGAACAACATGATATCAATGTGCATCTCAGGTCCCACACACCTACCAGTGTCCTGGACCTGGGGCTCACCGGGCCCTTTCTCAACTCGTACATCCTACGTCATGCTCATCGTCCTCAACCTGTTCCAGCAATTATCAGACCTGAGTCAGAATCTTACCCCTTGCTTAGTTCGGTGATGATTTCCTCCCTAGGGGGCAGGACTTCTGCGTTCTCTTCTTTATGGAACTAAATTATTGGACAAACAGGGTTTTCACGCGCACCTGCCAATGCGTGTTCTCCTAATCAGCACTTCATCTCCCCCTGATGCTGGTGCTCAGATGCAGGAACGGACAGACAGTGACAAAGATTCCCTGGTCCCCATCTGACTAGGGCATCGATGCCAACTGGCGAGAGTGAGTTAGCATCTGCAATACATCTGAGTCTAGAATACCTTAGAAATTAATTTGCTTCTAGCCAGCTTCCTTTTGAGAACTACTGCCATTGCCGCATCCCTAAATAGAGTGGTCTAAAAATAAAAAATAAAAAAAGGGAAGGCGTCTTGTATTTCTAGGCAAAATTAATTAACCTCCCCAAAACTCTAAGGTAAAACTGACCAGGGCGATCTGCATAGACCCACAATTCTCAGCATATGCGTATTACACAAGATGAGTCTTTTCATATCAACCTTAGATGCCCTTTGTATAGATTCATTATATACACACAATGTATTGTTTTCCAAAACAATGGGATAACCTTGGGAGACTTTCGGAAGCACTAAGAATATGAGTGCAGTATTCCAAGTACTTTTGAGGATGAATTTCAGCTGTACAAAAAGGATGACGGCTTTTTTCCTTTCTTAATTTCTTTAAAGTTTTTATTTTTATTCTAAGTTCTGGGGTACATGTGCAGGATGTGCATGTTTGTTACATAAGTGAATGTGTGCCATGGTGGTTTGCTGCACCTATCAACCCATCACCTAGGTATTAAGTCCAGCATGCATCAGCTATGTTTTCCAGTGCTCCCCAGGCCCCAGTGTGTGATGTTCCCCTCACTGTGTCCATGTGTTCTCATTGTCCAGCTCCCACTTATAAGTGAGAACATGTGGTGTTTGGTTTTCTGTGCCTGCATTAGTTTGCTGAGGATAACGGCTTCCAGCTCCATCCATGTCCCTGCAAAGAACATGACCATGTTCCTTTTTATGGCTGCATAGTATTCCATAGTGTATATGTACCATACTTTCTTTATCCAATCTATACTTGATGGGCATTTGTGGTGATTCCATGTCTTTGCTATCGGGAATAGTAATGCAGTGAACATATGTGTGCACGTATCTTTGTAATAAAATGATTTATATTCCTTTGGGTATATATGCAGTAATGGGATTGCTGGGTCAAATGGTATTTCTGGTTCTAGATCTCTGCAGATGACTGTTTGTTAAGCTAAACTCTGAAAGCTGTGCAGTACATATAATTAAATTTAACATTTTAAGTTCCAGAATGGTGCTGCTGAGAAATCGACTCCTAGGCCATCATAACTGCCAAGCAGGGAGCCTTTTGTCTTTTTTAACAGTCATAGCAGGAAGTGCAGAACTAAATGTGTCCTCTGTGATGTGTATATATTGGTCAGTGTGGAAAAACTGTACAGAGTAGGAATTTATACATTATAGGGTTAAAAATATTTTCAACCAAGAGGATGTGAATATAGAGCCAGCGGTTTGGTGGTTTGAGCCCAGCTGAACACTTGGTAGCTATTGATTCTGTCTATCAAAACACAGAAACATTGACTGTGTATAAAAACAGTCCTCCTTTCAGAGACCACAAGTTTCCTAGCGATGACTCCACAGGAATGCTAATGAAGAGTCTTAATAATTCCTACAAATATTTTTTTATAGCATGTTACATTGTGCAAAGTGCTTTCAACTCATGATTTAAATATTGCAATGACCTTATCACTCTGGGTGATCTCAGAAGTGCCTTCCAGATTTTTAAACTGTAGGACTATGGATTCAAAGTAGTTTAGCAGAGGAACTGACCTTTGGGCTGATCCATGAAACGTGAGTCACTTTCGCATCGAGGAGAATGTGTGTTCCCTGATCATAATTTGAAAAGTCAGTAGAAGCATGATTCCCACTGCAGGCTCTCTCTGGATGCTGTGGTCAGAAGCTGAACACAGGCTACGTGAACTCTTGCTTTATTTCAGCACAGGGCTTCTGATACTGCAATTTATACCATGTTTGTTTCTAGCTATTTTCTTTTAGAGAGTTTTTATTGAGTCTGCCAAGACTACACAATGTTCATGTTAGAAAACCTCAGAGAACCTTGTGAATAATGGCCCATAAACCTGGGCATATGTGTGTTCCTGGATGTAGCCAGCTTGAGGACCAAAAATCAGTAACACTCAACACCTACTGACCATATAAAGATCAGACCAGGGATGCGGGCACAGAGATAAATCTATGCGGAGGGGAAGATCAGACCAGGGATGCGGTCACACAGATAAATGTATGTGGAGGGGTATTTCAGAAATTAACAAGACAACCCAGAGTGCAGGTTAGGTCTGCAACATGAGGCGAATCTCCAACAATCCTAGGAGGAGAGCAAGCTGGATAGGTGGTACCATGATGGAGAGATGCAGGTGCCTAATACTTAGAAGAAGAAATTCCAAGTGGAAGACAAGCTGCCAGTGCTATCTGATGCCTCTCAATTATGATCAAAATGACACCTACTAATGTTAAATTCTTAATTACAGCTTCTGCATATCTTCAAGGTAATTATTTAAATCAATATGCCACATTCCTTATATCATCATTCTCTGTCTGGTATCTAAAGGACTTATTTTCCCCTTTTTTTCTCTCATTATCCAGGGTATTCCATTTCACAATTAAGCCTTCTGCTCAGGGAGAGCTTGTGGAGACAGAGAACGGATGCTGGTAGTGATGAAGGGAGAAACCTGGGCAGGGTCGTATCTCTCAAGATGGAGGGTTATTTGGAACCAGCACCAGATGCTTAAAAACATTTGAACATTTAAATCATACATTATTAAAGGAAAAAGATTATATACCTGAAATGTGGCTAACAAAATTGAATTCTCAAAGACATGCATGTTAAGTTTTAGAAAATGTATCCATTGGTATTCCTGTTTTGATTTTTGTGTTTTCACCATTTTCCTAGTAGCATGAGGAGTAGGGATAGCCACAGGAAAAAAACACTTTTTATTACTTTTAACCTAAAAATATTATGTATTTTTCCAGTGCAAGAAACATTATATCATCCTGGGAAATCATAGCTGACCGGGGACCCAGGGAAAACATTATGCTTTGAAAATAGAGTGTACTCAGCTGTTTATACCTTTAAAAGGATATCAGAAATTATATTTATTTTTATAGAATTCTGTATCTCGGTTTTAATCCAGATTTTAATCCTCCCATGACTTTAACTTTACATCACTATTAAGTTGATTTGCAGATTGGTAAGTATGTCTGATTTTTAAAAAATTTTTCCTAGCAGAACCTGTATTGAGAAGAATAGCCCTCTTACTTTCTTTAAAGTTGCTAAAATCTACTCTCAATGTATCACCAAAAACAGAAGAACAAAAAAGAAGAAAGAAGTTCAAAGATAAAATTATTTTGGGGGGGAGAAAAAGTTTTCCAGATTTGTAGTTATCATAGTTTAGCAGAACTCACCAAAAGTCTAACCTTGTTATAAAATGTTGTAAAAATAATTAGAACGTATTCATAGCGAATCTTAAATCTCTTTTCTAACTTGATTTAGATTCTATAAAATATTGACCTTTTGAAAGAAAAATGTCATTGGGTGCTAAAGAGCTCTTAATAATAATGTTCACCTCTAATGGACCTAAATATTTGGCTTTAGAATAAAAAGTAAATGAACCTAGGGTGACCTTCAATCATTGTAAATGTAGGTGATATGGAAGTGGCCCAGAGTCAAGGAAAGATGAAAACAAACCGAGAATCTAAACCGGTGCTAAAGCTGCAGCTTCTTCCACTCTTGCTCAGGTATCACATTTTAGGAACTTATATCCCCAATTTATCTTGCGTGATTTTATCTACTTCTCTTTTTACTGGCATTCATACAATGCTTAACTCAGACGAAGATAATAATTTACTTTCTTAATTATCAGCAATTAAGTTAGAAAATGCATAACCAGAAAAATTTGGAAAAGTCCCACATATTCTGAGATATGTTTTTGAAATACACTGCTAAACATTCTTTTTACCAAAAATATATAGTTGAATGCAGAAAATTTTTTGAACTGAATGAAGTAATGAATGGAATATAATACCCTTCATATACTAAGAAGGACTCACAAAATATCTGAATGCAAATATCAACAGGGAACAACAAAATATCTTCCTCTGAAAATAGAAACAAGGCAAGAACGTCCACTCACAGTTCTTTTTAATGCCATGCTGAAATTTGTGCCCCCTGAAAAAGGAAAGAGGAACAAAAACAACCTCTAAAATATGTATCTTAGAAAAGAGTAAATTAGTCATTCTAAAATGACATAATTAAATACATAAAAATCTAAGATATATATATAAATATATATCAAAAATGTTTAAAAACCATTCTGTATAGCAGGAACAAAAAATTCAACAAAATATTATTCATAATAACATCAAAGCTGTGAAATAACTGGAAATAATTTCAACAAAGTACCATATGTTGTACGGTACCAGAATCATATGTCAGCACTTACACAATTTTATTGGATTATTAAAGAAGATATTTAAAACTGGAGATGTAACACGCTCATGGTTTGGAAGATTTAATATTAAAATATGTCATTTAGGCTGGGCATGGTGGCTCACGCCTGTAATTTCAGCACTTTGGGAGGCCAAAGTAGGAGGGTAACCAGAACCCAGGAGTCTGAGATGGCAGTGAGCGATGGTCACGCCACCTCACTCCAGCACTGGCAACAGAGCAAGACCCTGTCTCAACTTTAAAAAAAAAAAAATCAATGATTCCACAATTCATTTTTGGGGTAAGATACAATTTTAATCAAAAGCAAAAATGTATTGAGGAACCTAACAAGCTGATTCTGAAATTAATGTGGACGTGGGAAGATTCAAAGATATCTTAGATATTCTTGAAGAGGAACAGGAAAGAGAGCTTGCTATGCAAGAATTCAAGTTTCTACTAAGGCTATGGTAATTTAGGCAGAAAGCTGGTAGTGCCAGGAATGACAACAACTGGTGGAACAAAATAAAGAGCCCAAAAGAGACACACCCAAGTAGGAGTCCTGTAAGAGGAGACACTCTGGTGTTCTGTGGATGAAGAGAGACCACTCAACAAATGATGCTGGAACAACTGGATCTCAACTGTGGAAAACCTTCCAAAGCTAACACAATAGGTCTCCAATCTTAGTAATAATAAAAAAAAAAGGTGGAAAGAACAATTTAAGTCCAAACTCTTATAGCAGGAACCATCTCATAACTTGTCAAAAATTTTAAAAGCCCGGAATTTTAAGACTGAGTTGAACATGGAGCAATAAAACCTCCACACATTACTATTAAAGTGTGACTTTTACACACAAGTGGGTACACACTCATGCTCACTTTGACATGCAGTTTCACAAACCTTTACCTAAAATGAGTATTATAATTTAGAAACCTTTGAAAATTATGCAGATAATACAGTGGACCTGCCATGTATTAAGAAATCTAAGGTTTGGGCCATCCCCTCCAGTCCAATGTATTTCTGTTTTTCCAGTGACATGCAGTGCTCACCCTGAGAGGGACCCCTGAACACTACACAGAGCCATGAGTTCATTTTACTGCCGATTTTCTCGAATTTAAATAACTGTTTTATACTTTCTTTCTGGTTTCATAATTGAAGAAACAGAATTCTGTCCTGCATCTTGAAGTGTTTAAGTTACCCGCATTCTATGACCTCCACTTCCCTCCAGCGCACCTGCCCTTCAGAGGCTGGCCCTGACAGGCACTAGTGTAAACACACCCCACATGCTCATATGTGTGCACCATGCCACCTGCAAAGGCATTCACAGCAGCACTGTGTGTGAACCACACTGAAATCAGTGCCCCCCACGCCACATGCAAGGGCGTTCAGAGCAGCGTTGTGTGTGAACCATGCTGAAAACAGTGACCCCCATGCCACGTGCAAGGCCGTTCACAGCAGCACTGTGTGTGAACCATACTGAAAACAGTGACCCCCATGCCACGTGCAAGGCCGTTCACAGCAGCACTGTGTGTGAACCGTGTTGAAAACAGTGCCACGTGTGCAAGGCCGTTCACAACAGCACTGTGCGTGAACCATACTGAAAACGGTAACTCCATGATACGTGTGCAAGGACTTTCAGAGCAGCATTGTGTGTTAACCACGCTGAAAACAGTCAAAATGGCTATCAACAATGAAATGGATACATCAATTGAGATACTTGTATACCACAGAACACTGTATTGCAATGAAAATGAAGGACTTAACAACTTAACTATTAATATAATCCACTGTTGGCCAGAAACCCTGCCAACAACATAAATGGTTGAACATATGGTTGAATAACACATATTTTGTTTGTTACATGCATTATATACTGTATTCTTACAGTAGCTTAAGCCACAGAAAAGAAAATGCAATGAAGAAAATAGTAAGAAAGAGAAAACAGATTTCCTATTCATGAAGTAGAAGTGGATCCTCATAAAGGTCCTCATGCTCATTGTCTTCTTGTCCCATCAGCTGAGAAGGGGGAGGAAGGCGAGGGGCTGGTCTTGCTGTCTCGGGCGTGGCAGAGGCAGAAGAAAACCCACAGGTAAGCGTACCCACAGGTAAGTGTATACACGCAGCTCTAACCTGTGTGGTTCAAAGGTCAACTGTGTACTTCGTGTTCTATTTCTTACAATTGTGTGATTTTAGGAAAATTACACTCATTGAGCCTCAGTTTTGTCATCTCTAAACTGGGAGTAATAGTGTCTATTTTAAGGATATACTGAAAGCCTAAATAAGACAACAGTAGAAATTGATTTGGCTGTCGGCACTCAGGAGAAAGACATTTCAGGTTTCTTTATCTCTTATTTAGGAAATATCTAACTCCCAGCTCCCACTCACTGGGACAGAAGATAATTCCAACACCTGCTTTGCCAACTACCATCAAACCGTGTAGGATTTCCTGGCCAGGCTGGTACTGAGGAGAAGTCGTCAGCAGGCAATGGTTGGGGCCGTCATTTTAGCTGTGACGTCTATTGTCAAGCAGGGCTGGTAACACCTCTGAACACTCCTGCCATGGGATCAACAGAGGATAACACCTCTGCACATGCCTGCCATGGAATCAACAGAGTCCTCTGAGATGGATCTCTCCTGTTGATTAGAGACTCACGCTTCAGGGCCTGCCTCCCTGCCCTGAAGGAGACAGTTCTTACCATCCAGAGGCAGGAAGAATCCCAGTGGTCACCACCCAGCACAGGCTAGGCTCTCTCCTATTACAAAAACCTACGGCTCCCTGTCATGGCCCTCCCTGTCTGCCCTGCCTCCCAGTCGGCTGTGGAATCCGGTCCTCCGTCTACAGCATCAACCCTAAAAATGCCCAGGTCTCTGTCCTTATTGTCTAAGGGACTGCTCAGCTCTATCTTCCTGTCTGCGTCACAAAACAGTATCTGTTTACTATCCTGATAGAGGAAAAGGGGAGCGTAGAATAAAGTCCATTATATTTTTGAATGCTCCAGAAATGTTATGCAGAACATAACAAACATTAATATTACATGGTTTGTCCTCTGTGTTACGTGAGCACATGGTCACAGTGTTTGATAGACATTCGGAGCTGAGTAAGTGTCAGGTTCCAGCGTTTACTATGAGCTAATATGCTTTAGGAGAGCAAATGTGGGCTGGGCATGGTGGCTCACACCTGTAATCCCAGCACTTTGAGAAGCAGAGGCAGGTGGATTAGCTGGGGTCAGGAGTTCCAGACCAGCCTGGCCAACATGGTGAAACCCTGTCTCTACTAAAAATACAAAAATTAGCCGGGCGTGGTGGCGTGTGCCTGTAATTTTAACTACTCAGGAGGCTGAGGCAGGAGAATGGCTTGAACCCAGGAGGCAGAGGTTGCAGTGAGCCCAGATCGCACCACTGCACTCCACCCTGGGCGAAAGAGTGAGAATCCGTCTAAAAAAAAAAAAGAGAGAGAGAGAAACAGAGAGAGCTAATGTGCCAGAGTTTTCTGATAGCAAGCTTTTCAAAAGAATGCAATGAATAAAAAAAGAAAAAAAAAAATCACTTAAAACGAAGGCTATATATATTATGTAGTGTTTTTTTTTAATCAGTTATTCATCTACTAGAACTGGAATAACAGGCATTGAAGATCAGCACATATAACAAGGAGAAAAAGCATATGTAGTTATATTATTCCTCATACTCGCTCTGAAAAAGTTTCTAAATTCAGACAACTAATTAATTGCTAACTGTAATTTATTTTCTTTGTAAGGACATATTTTTAAAAGTATAAAGCCAAACATATAAATTACATAATGTAATGCTTTATACTTCTTTCTATTCAGTAATGTTTTCAAAATTCCTAAAGGTTTTCCAATACCATTACTGAATAGAAAGAAATATAAAGCATTATATTACTTAAATAAATTAGCAACCATAATTTAAATATTGAGTGTTTTCTGAAAAGTTTGCATGGACTGTGTAATTTAACGCCCCGCAAAGCATCACAATGTAAGATAATTATTATCTCCGTTTCATAGGTGAGAAAATTGATTGCTCGGTTGCAAGTAATTTACCGTATTTAGGGTCACAGAGTAAGGGAGTGGCAGAAGAGAAACTGAAATCCTTTATTTTTGTTATAGAAGCCAAAATAATTAAAAGTTAAATTAGGTCTTTTGAAACAAAAGCACATACTGTGTTGTTAAAACATAATACTAAACTCATTTTAGAATTTTCCTAATGATATTAATATTGTTTCTCGCATACATGCTAAAATATATTTGTCTAATTTGAAATTTGGTATTAGTATGTTCTTTTTTTGATTTTATTTCGAAATCTGAAATTAGACAAAAGCAGACAGTAGGCTGTAGACAAATTGCACGCACAATGATTCTAAGAATTTTCTGCACTTACTCTGTCATCTCAGCTATTTTCCCACCTCCTCGCCTTTCCCTGTTCTGTCCAAGTAAGTTCTATACCATTTGAACTGGGCGCCATGTTCAAGAAAAGTGGAAGCCAAACACATCCAGAATGGCAGGCCGTTCTCTTCTCTGTTTAGGGGAAAGCGATTTCCTTACAACTTCGTAGTTATAAGGTCAATGGCTCAGAGAGGAGCTAATAGAGTCACTATTGTTTCCAGGAGGCTAACGTCCATTTGGAAGAGATTTGTGACATGAAACTTAGGTGGACCTATTGTTTGCCTCTTCTCTGTGGGGTTTTGGGAGGACAGTTGTGTTCTGTGTGCATATCCATCACTGTCACAACTGGCTCAAACTCCTATAGCAACTTCCTTCTCTCTGTCTCCTCTCTCTCCACCTGGAGACACGGCCTCGAGCTTCAGCAATGGATTCAGACCAGGCTGAGTAAGGTCACAGGAAAAGATTTCAAGAAAACCAGACTGTCAATACCTGAACCAGCTGAACAAACTGTTTTTTTTTTTTTTTTTTTTTTTTGAGATGGAGTTTCACTCTGTCGCCCAGGCTGGAGTACCATCTTGGCTCACTGCAACCTCTGCCTCCTTGGTTTAAGCGATTCTCCTGCCTCAGCCTCCTGAGTAGCTGAAATTACAGGCATGTGCCACCATGCCAGGCTAGTGTTTGTAGTTTTTTAGTAGAGATGGGGTTTCACCATGTTGGCCAGGCTGGTCTTGAATTCCTGACCTCAGGTGATCCATCCACCTGTGTCTCCCAAAGTGCTGGGATTACAGGTGTGAGATGCTGCACCTGGGTAACAAACTTAGTATCTCTAAAAATGAGCGAACCAGAGTTAGTGCCTCCTGATATGACATAATGGAAAGGACAAAGCAACATTCATAAAACTGAGTCAAGTCTTAAGTCAAAAAAACTGAGTCAAGTCTAGAGAATATGGATAAAGGAACTAGTTTTAAAAACACCAGCAAGAAGGCAACAGAAATAACAAAATGAAAAATATTCTAAAATATAACTAGATTTTTTCAACAAGTTAAGACACTAAAATATAATGTTGCACGTGGAAGTGCACTATGCATTAAAACAGCTTCAGAGTTACAAAGCATCCAAACCTAATGTCTGTTCTTGTTTGTATCCCGGTCCAAAACAACCAATACCTTAAAATCATTTGGAGACACGAAAATTAGAGTTACCTGTAGGTACTTGATGATACTGAGGAACTACCGTTATTTTTATCAAGCGTGATAATTTCATTATGGTTATACATCTTAAAAAGTCCATAATTTTCATGAATACATGTAGAGAAATTATGGCACCATGTCTGGGATTTGCTTTAAAAGTTTCAGCTGGGTGCAGCGAATCACATCTATAATCCCAGCACTTTGGGAGGCGGGGGCAGGTGGATTGCTCGAGCCCAGGAGTTCAAACCAGCCTGGGTAACATAGTGAGACCCTGTCTCTATAAAACAGAAAAATTAGCTGAGTGTGGTGTCATGTGCCTGTAGTTCCAGCTACTCAGGAGGCTGGGGTGAGAGGATCACTGGGCCTGGGGAAGCTGAGGCTGCAGTGAGCCGTGATGATGCCATTGCACTCCAGCCTGGGTAACAGAGCAAGACCCTGCCTCAAAAAAAAAAAAAAAAAAAAGTTTTAATAAGCGAACAGAGAATTAGATGAAGATGGTAAAACAATATGATGGTAAAATCTTAATTACAATCCGGATGGTTGATACGTGATGCGCATATACAATTTATAACGTTTAGGATGTGTTTGACAGTTCTCATCAAATTTTAAAATATATATTGATTAATAATTCAGAGAAAGAAGGATTAATATGTAAGAACTTTCAAATTATGAGTTAAGTGGCAGACATTTTACTTAATTTAACTTCCATCATTCAAAAGTGAATAAATTGTAGTATATATTTTACCTATAGATTATTTGTGTTTTTATCCTAATTTCACATTTGAATTTATTTTTCATTAACATTCTCAAAAGCAAGCTAGGTATAAAATGCAAATAAAAATAAACCCAGAAAAGGTTAACTTTGGAATTTTGTGGGTAGCAGTAAAACATTTTGGAAACTGAAAAGCAATTTCCTATAAAAATTAAAATAAATAAACGGAGATTTATTTCATTTACTCAGCTTTTGCATCAAAATAAATGTGTATTCACAAAAATAAGCTGAAATGAAATGATAAAATTTCACTTCATATCCTACTTAATTACTCAAAATACGAAGCTGGTTAAAAAAAGACTTTCTTTTACAGCTAGATGTAGAAATTTTAAGAATTTATTAAAATACATTAATATTTAAAAATGTTAATTTTACAGCTCAACCTAGTACAATGTGCACTTAGACTATTCTCAATACAATATGCATGATTCATTTACATATAGATGTAAAATACTTTCCTTTAATTAGAACTACTTTATTATCTAAACAATTGGCACCTGCCATATTTTGAAGGCTATTCATCTATTATATAAAAAATCTCATATTAAAGTTTCGTGGGAACTATAGTTTTTGTATTAAGTTGGAAACCTATTATTTAAAAAGAAAAAAAGATTTTACCTTTTCTGGCATTTAGAAAAGTAACAGACTTTTTTTTTTTTTTTTTTGAGATGGAGTCTCTATCTGTCACCTGGGCTGGAGGAGACTGGCCTAATCTCACTTCACTGCAACCTCCGCCTCCTGGGTTCAAGCAATCTTCCTGCCTCAGCCTCCCGAGTAGCTGGGATTACAGGTGTGCACACCATCACACCCGGCTAATGTTTTATTTTTAGTAGAGACAGGGTTTCAGCATGTTGGCCAGGCTGGTCTCGAACTCCTGAACTCAAGTGATCTGCATGCCTCAGCCTCCCAAAGTGCTGGGATTACAGGCATAAGCCACCGCGCCAGGCCGTAACAGAGTATTTTAAAGCTGAATTCTATTTTCCTTAATGAAGAGAACTGTGTGGCTTGTTTTTCACAGATGCACATATTTGTTTTAATCTGATTTTTATTTCCTTTCTTATTTGTGAGCCCAAATGAAATTATTGTTTCTTTACTGTGACTTAAGTCTTCTATTTTAAATTCTCCAGACATACATAGTGTGCTAAATAGTAACTGCTGATAAGAAATAAGCATGTTTGGTAGTTGTCATCTCTTATCAGTCACCATCTTATAGTTATTAGATATTGTTTTCAAATTTTGGCATGAAAAAATTTGTAATTCACTTCCAGAAATGGAAAGATGTGTATTTAGCCATGCATGCATTTACATATGAATGCTGAAAATGTTTGTTACTCATTTATATGCCTATTGTAAGAGAAATACAGAAACAAACAATATTAATTTTAAAAAGTAGAATGTTCAAGTACTCTGCAGATCCCAACCTGTTCCACAAATACCTCCAAGTTTCCTGTTTTTTTTTTTCTTTTGTTATCTTCATGTTTTTCTACTTGTGCTTGGTGCCTGTGAAAAAGTCACTTAAGAAAGCCTGGCACAACTTGTAATTTCTCGTCCCTAATTTTTGTTCACAATTTATTTTTTCTGCTTTGCGAAGGTTTTTCTATAATCCGTCAAAGCTTGGATGAAAGCCGCCTTGTTGAAGATTAACCCAATTATTTCTTTAAAAATGGTATGTTTTGATTTAAAATATTTAAAGAAACTTGTGGTGAAATGTCTTCACCAATGTATGGCTTTGTGTTGTCACCATTTCTGCAAACATCTTTCCTTTCTGATAGCAAAAGACTAGCCAGACATTGTGTCTTAGACACACTGTTGGTGACAAACGGTACCTCAGAAAAAAGAAAAGCCAGTTATATGTGAAGGAGTGTGTCTGCGTCACCACCAGTGATGCTGGTTGTAGAAAGCCCAAATCCTAAACGACACTGAAATGTTTTCTAAGTCATCAAAGAATGATTACATATAACGCAACGTAGTTTTGTTTAAATGCACATTGTGGCATTATCCTTCAAAAGTTGGTAGTTTATGTAACAAATACTAACAAGGTTACACTTATTAAAATGGACTTTTAAAAATCAAATTTGGTTAGAAAAAAATGCTTTTTTGTGAAAGCTGAATGTTAAAAATTTCATTGCAGTCTACCTCACGGATTACAATGTGACTATCGTTGACTTCACAAGTGTACCCTGCTATGTAAACACTAATTAACAAATGCAGCAACAATAGCCAAGCACCGATGCATTCTGACAGTTCGATTCTAGATGAGAAGTCACTGTATCATCGTCAATCCCAAATCTAAGAAGGCAATTTCAGTTTCCCGCATGATGGTCTGCTGGCTTCCATCACTCTAGTAATACGACTCAAACGTGTTTTCTCAGCTGATAGAAAGTGACAAGCACTTAGCTTAGTCATTCGTTACAGAGCTGCACCCAGGGGAAGCAGCACTGTCATTTTAGAGGCTGACAATGGTAACTGGAAGGGTTAATTTGTGCCCAGACAAGAAAAGAGCAGGATTTCTGATTCCAAAGAAAGCAACTTGCCCCTTCACCAGGAGCTCTACATACCCACATGGGCCTCTTACGGCCAAATGGGGGAGTTCAGAACAGATTTACGTACACGTAAGTCACAGACAGCACCCAGAGAACGTGGCATGCAGTGATTTTGCCCTTAAAAACAAAAATGCTATGAAGAAACCAGCCTCTCTGAAGAGGTTGCATCTTTTAGTGACAGATATAAAATAGAAATTAATTTCTACAGCTATTCTGAGAATATCGATTAGGAGCTCTTTTTTCCCCATAAATTATTTTGTATTATAAAATAGCAACAGTGACATCCAGTGTTTAGTAAAATTAATGGCAGGTTGTCCCTGAGGATCATTAAAGACATTAATGCTTTCGAATAAACACGTATGTGCTTACTTTTAAGAACTGTATTAGTCTGTTTTCACGTTGCGGATATAGACATACCCGAGACTGGGCAATTTAGAAAAGAAACAGGTTTAATGGACTCACAGTTCCCCGTAGCTGGGAGGCCTCACAATCATGGCGGAAGGTAGAAGGCACATCTCTCACGGTAGCAGACGAAAGAAGAGCAGGGAAGCCAAGCGAACGGGGTTTCCCCTTATAAAACCACCAGGTCTCGTGAGACTTCTTCACTACCACGAGAACAGTGTGGGGGAAACCGCCTCCATGATTCAATGATCTCCCACAGGGTCCCGCTACAACACGAGGGAAGTATGGGAGCTACAATTCAAGATGAGATTTGGGCGGGGACACAGCCAAACGTTATCAAGAACCTAGAAATACCATAATTGTCTAAACTTGCTTGATGAGTTTGGAAATATTATCAGCATGTTCCTTGTGGATAGGCATGCCGATTGCACTAGCTCAGTTCTCAGTAACATGGCTGTAGTTCTCGCTACTGTTTTGTTAAGGAGATTCGCTGAACTGAGTGTTCCCCATTTGCATTGTTGCTGCGTCTTCTGACTCATGCACCTGAAAGCAGTTGAATCGCGATGAAAAGAGTTCACTGTGTTCTCGCATGGGATTGGTTGAACCTGGTCCCTTTCACGCTCTTCAGCTCCTCTCTGCACTTTAGGATCAAGTTGGAGCTTCCAGCGTCTGGAGAGTTATTTTGCGGTGAAACAGAACATGGGTGCTCTATCCGTGTATAGAGTGCTTGGGTCTCTGCCCTGACTGATGGCTTCTTTTCTGTTGAATTCCTGCCACCACTTTTCTAGAGGGAGAGTGGCCATCATTGTCTGCTGTTTCTAAAATGCCACCTGTATCCCAGTAACATATATTTATTCTCTGACCAAATTATGCCATATCAATTTTCCAGTCCCCATGTCTTTCTGCTGCTTCTTGGTGTTGTCTTTGGATAATGCCTATCTAGTCACTTCGAATTTTTCTGCCTTAGTTTCTTTTTTGTAAAATTGGTAAAAGCGATTCATTACTAGCCTTTTCACAAGGCTGATATAAAGAAAAAGCTAGAAAACTTATCCAAGTGAATTAGTCATACAATGTTCAAGGAAAATGGATACTGAGCAAAGCATTCTTCATTTACGTATTTTCAAAAGTTTCTGGGTCATGTAAAAAATCAATGGGATGGTTGAAAGAATTCTGAAAAATTTATTTTACAAAAATATTTCTGTAATTTCTTATCTAAATTATTCAGAAAATATATTACCCCCCAACTAGTTTTACGAGACCAGAGTAATCTTAATACCAAAGCTGGGTAAAAATTTATAAGGAAAGAAAATTCACAAATATAGAAACAATAATTCTTTGGAAATCATTAACAAATTGATTTAAGCTCTCTAAAGAATGATGGTACATCATGAGCAGATGGGCGTTGACCAAGAAATATAAAGTTTATTTTGCATTCAAAGTTAACCAGTATAATTCACCATGTTAACAGAGTAAAGGAGTAAAAACAAGATTATCTCAATAAGTGTAGAAAAAGCTTTTGGCAGCATTTAATACCCATTGATGATAACATCTTAGCAACTAACTTCATCTAGAAAATGGAATCTTCAAAGACCTGTTGCTAGCACCTTTCTTTAGTATAAACATTGGATGATATCCCCATAATATTGGAAACAAGACAGGAATACCTATTCTCCACTTTTACTTATAATTGTACAGGAAGTCCTAGGCAATGCAATAAGCAAGAAAAATAAATAGAAACATAAACGTGGAAAAGAAAACTGTAATTATTTAGAGAAGACATATTTATATAGAAAACCCTCTCAAATCTATTAAAAATAAACAACAAATACTCAAACAAATCAAATGAGATCATGAAATATAGGTTCTGCTGATAAAAATCAGTTATATTTCTATGTACTAGCCAATATTTGAAAAACGATTTTCTTATAAAACCTACCAATTTATATAGCATAAAAATTGATAGCCTAGAAATTACTCTAAATACATTTCTAGGATAAATTAAAGAAGATCTAAATGGATAGAAAGATAAACTGTATTCAGTTTGGAATAATACACGTTTTCAAGATATCAGTTCTTCCCAATTTCATAAACAGATTCAAAGGGCTCCTAGGCAGAACCGAAGGTCTTCCTGAGCAACTGATGAATCTAGAATGTATGTTTGGTTTTCATAGCTGGAGGAGGAGGCCACACTACAGGGAACCAATGAGTTGGCACCAGGCACACTACGAAACATCGAGAAGGCACAAGACCGTCCCTCAATTGCTCTAAAATGCCAACAGTGGCATGCTTTTCCCAAGGATTTCTTCTACTGCCCTTTAAGATGGAAAGTTGTTACCTTCTAAAGGTTAATTTTTAAACATGTATTAACCTGAAGGTTGACTTCTAACATTTAACTCTGTAATCAATATGCATAGAGAGCTGGGATCATCAGCAGATAAAGACTTCCGCTGGTTGCCAGCCTCCCTCCCACCATGTGTAGCCAATTGCTCTAACACTACTTCTCAGGTGAATTATTTTGTCTCACTGAGTAGTGATGCCAACATTTGATAAATATTAAACTATAACATTGTAGGATATGTTTCCGAACTCTGCTGTTTTTTTTTTTTTAACTAAAGTTACCTGTGCCACACTTTTTAGAAAGTTGTACCTTTTTCAATATTTTAATATCGAGTAATGGATTGCTTGCTTATTTACGTTTTCCAATAGCCTTCAAACACCATAAAAGCTAGGGCTGTATTATTAATTTTTAAATCGTAGTTGTACCCTAGTACATAGTTTGCAATTTATCTGGTATCATATTGTTTAAGAGATTCTTCTGGCCGGGCGCGGTGGCTCACGCGTGTAATCCCAGCACTTTGGGAGGCCGAGGTGGGCGGATCACGAGGTCAGGAGATCGAGACCATCCTGGCTAACATGGTGAAACCCCGTCTCTACCAAAAATACAAAAAATTAGCTGGGCGTGGTGGCGGGCGCCTGTAGTCCCAGCTATGCGGGAGGCTGAGGCAGGAGAATGGCGTGAACCCCGGGGGGTGGAGCCTGCAGTGAGCCGAGATGGCGCCACTGCACTCCAGCCTGGGTGAAAGAGCAAGACTCTTTCTCAAAAAAAAAAAAAAAGATTCTTCTAAAATTTTCTTAACTTTTAAATATTTCATTCTTCCAGATAAATTTTAAATTTTTGTCTCATAATATCAAGAATTAACAGAAATGCAAGTGTCTTTTAGTTCACTGACTGCATTAAAAAAAAAATAACTTGCACAGGATTTATGTGAAAATGACCAAACCTAAGAAAGCTTTCAAACATTCATTCTAGGTACTTGGAACATTTTCCTTGTGAGAGCTATTCATTTGCTTAGGACACACTTTGCTTTTACAGATAATGCCATGTTAATTCAGCTGCTGTCTAAGTGATTGTTATTTTTGGACTCAAAATAAATGCTGTAATTGAATTTGAGGAGGAACTATATTTAAAATATTTATAAATGCTGTAATTGAATTTGAGGAGGAACTATATTTAAAATATTTCTTTCTGGTTTTATTGATAAAGTCATTTAATTGGATGTCTTTTGTTTTGCTTTTGAAGCTCTCTAACGTGTTGTCAAATCATATGCGTAGCTAGAGTAACCTGTGCAGAAATTCTCAAAGGCTAATAATTAGTTGGCAAAAAACTGCTCAAAAGAGAATTTGAATGCTAATGGATAGACTGTTCCCCAAACTCATTATGAAATGTGTATATATCTTTTAGCTTTTCTAGTTAATTATGAGCATACCCAGTATCGCCCCCTTAAATTGTCCGCAGAGCAAGGTCCTTGTATTGCAAACCTGTCAAGAACTGGGCTGTCAATCTGCTGGTGCTGTTCCTGACTTTGACACCAGGTGTCGCTGTTTAATGGAGAATTTTGCTCCAGGCTTTGCAGGTGCTTAATGGGCTAAGACAGCTCTGGAGATGCGATGATCCCTTTCTTCTTGGTAGGCTTGGCCAAAGGCACACCCCATTTGGGATCCCAAATCCACAGCTGTCTTTGATTAGCTCTTTAATTTCCTAGACCAACAGTGCTGAGCTGGGACTGACTCTAGTTCTGTCCAGTTAGCCGTTCCCCCATTAAGTATTCTCCCTGGAGCAGGCATCAGCGCCCAACAGGCAGGGCTCCTTTTTCTATGAAACTCTCAACACAAGAAGAGTCCATCCACCTCCCTCTGCAGAAACATTCAGGATCACCGCCAGCTTCCCACGGGACGTCTCCAAACTGACTGATGTGCCCGAGGGAGGTCACTCCCAGTGACACTGAAAGCCCAACTCTTAGCCTTCAATTAGAAATTTAGCTTAGTGACTCATGGTGAACGTCCACTTCATCACATACCTAGGAGCATTTGCCAGACTCTTCTGCTAATAAACGGGAAACTCAGCAGGGGCCTTTCTCCTGTGAGGTGCACGTTCCAGCCTCTGCATGTCCCACACCATTCGTATTCTATGAAAATGGAACAAGGGGATGTGAAGCAATATAGAATTCTGCATCTAGGAGTGTTAAAAACATCCTTTTGGAGGTGTTAATATGAAGGAAGAAGGCATAATGTGACCACTCCAGTTGTGAGAATGAACAGGGACCAACCAAATGAGAACAGGAATAAGCTATTTATTCAGAGCTTGCTAGACAGACGGAGCCACCACCACCCTGTGGGCTTGGCAAAGACTTACAGGAGGCAGGGAGCAGGGAGAGAGGCTCGCGGAGCCCTGGCGGAGGCTATGGTGGTAGCAGGGGACATCTCATGGAATTGACTAGGGGGAACATTTGGCTTTCTCCACCTGGTCCTAGGTTAGAAGTGGGGACAACATTAGGGAATCTGTCCGTCATTAATTACGTCCTGGCCCTTTGGCACTGATTGCCTCAGGGTGAACTGTTTGGACTCCTGGGCCATTGCTTGACACCCTGGCCTTCCTTCCTGGACTCTGACTTGCAGCAGGTCTGAACTGGCTCTTGCAAGCAAGAGCTGGCTCCTGGGGCTGCTTGCGGGAAATCATGGGTCAGAGTTCTCCTTTTATATGTGGTGTGGTAACTGATCATTTACAAACTCAGGCTCTCAAAGTCCTATTGTCTTAGCAAAAAATAAAATTATAATGGATGGCCAATATATGTGACTTTGAGAAAATCCCAAATTGTTGTGATTACTTTGATTATTTTTTTAATTGTACCCTTAGAAATGTAGCTTTTTAGTTTTGGGAATTAATTGTAGAAAAATATAAACTTAAGTCCTACACTTCTATTTAATCATAGTTAATCGTAGAGATGAATAACACCCCACACAGATACAACAGTTTTTTTATTAGCAACTTAATGTATGAAAGAATGAGGAGCACAGATCGACTCCTCCCACTTTGAGAGTCTCTTCTTTCCTAATCCACTTTTCATGACAAGGTTTCCATATGCCTCTTAATGACTTCTATTCCCATGGGATAGTGTGACCTGGCAAGTAAAGTATTAAACAATAATTGAAAAAGAGTTTGATCTTAACACTACATTTTCAAGATCGTAATGACTTTATTAAAAAATCTATGTATGAAAGCATCTGCATTTATTTCCAACAGACAAAACATGAAACACAAAAGGTTTCAGTCACCGAATCTTTCCCAACAGGAGGTAGGAGAGGGCCTGGGAGTGGAGGCAAGGACAGAGACAGCGGTTTCCCCATAAAAATGCCTGTGACGTCTGCGGTATCGCATTCCAGGAATCAAAGCCGCAGGCTGCAGAGGGGAGCATGCTCTTAAACAGCTGCAGTGACGGTAGAGTTGGAGAGAGGCAGCCTTCCAGGGGTCCCTGAGTGGCAATGACCTCCAGTCTCGCCGACTGCGGGCTGCGCTGGAAGATGGAGGAGGAGCTGCTGGTTTTCGCTCTGTCTCCTGAACTCCTCCGGTCAGGTTAGACACTTCTTTCGTGCTTTCATGGGAGCTTCATGGTGTATGTGATGGACTCTCCCAAAAGTCCCAGCTATGGTTTCTCACACGTTGAACTAGGTGCTGGGTTTTCTTCTGATGGGGATTCAAAGCTGTCATTAGGCCGTCCTGAATTTCACCACTCTGTCTTCCGGGAGGGCTCCTGGGCAAAGCATGGGCATGGCCCGGACAGAACTCGTTGTGTTATGCATTGTTTAGGTCAGATGGGTGCCCGTGTGATATATTTTTTATTTTCTGTTTATTTATTTTTGAGTCGAGCCTTGCTCTGTCACCCAGGCTGGAGTGCAGTGGTGTGATCTCAGCTCACTGTAACCTCCACCAGCTGGGTTCAAATGATTCTCCTGCCTCAGCCTCCCAAGTAGCTGGGACGACAGGTGCGTGCCAGCACGCCAGCTAGTTTTTATATTTTTAGTAGAGACAGGGTTTCACCATGTTGGACAGGCTGGTCTCCTACATACTCCTGATCTCAAGTGATCCGCCCACCTCAGCTTCCCAAAGTACCAGGATTACAGGTGTGAGCCACTGCCCCGGGCCATGTGCTGGTGTGATACAAACGTGCAGTAATTACCTGACTTTGTGTTTACCTTTGTGCCTGGGAAAACAACTGATAGAGGCGTTCCCTTGTTAAGTTGCTCTCAGGGACCACGCTAGTGGCAGCCGTCAGAGCCTTGACAAATTTAGGGCCCAGGAACAGTGCTTCTGTGCACATTCCTGGAACACTGTTTGTGCGCCGGATGAACAGCAAACGCTGGAGCCCCGTTTTGCACGTGCCAAGCATTCAGAGACCTGGTTTCCTTTTCAGAAATCGGGATATGAGTGAGATCGGCCCCGGGAGAACGGCAGCATCTCCTACGAAAAGTCCTCATCTCCCACGCTGCTCCGTCCTGTGTCTCCTACCCTCCCTTGACTGCCCAGGCCCTGAGGGAGGGTTGCTTCGGGCTGTTGATCCTCCAGATTTTTCCTTTCTAATTTTTCATATTAGCTGAATTGGGATCCACTTTTTCAAGGATTCTTCTAGACAGTCGATGGCGTATATAATCAACCCCTTCATTTAGTAAACACTTAGATCAGGATTTATTTGCTAATCGTTAGCTAGCCAGTCCTTGAAATTACTGAGGTAACGGTTTTCAGCAAAGGCCCTTCAGCAAGTGTCTCTGTGGGTATGTCGGGGCAGATGTTCCCAATCCCTGAAGCCATTTATCCCCAAGGTGCTCTCTATGGGATGTTCTCACAGCTTCCAGAAGCCAATGGAGCTCACCCCATCGTTCAGTTGTGTGAATTTCCATATCAGATATAAATTAACCAAACGTTGACTTTGTCAGGTCTCAAGGGGGAGATCTCAAGATGCTGGAAGCAGGCACCTGGAGTTTGCCGTGATCCGTGCCCCTCACCTGGGTGCTTCCTGACAAATTCCACCCTTTCGGGAGATGGCTGGAGGCTGCGAGGGCACAGCATGGTGGTGAGTGGCAGGCCAGGAAGGCGTTGGTGGGGATGGTTACGCCCCCATGGCTGTGTTCACTGTTACTAGTTGGATCCCTGCTGCCCTCTTTGTACTCATGGATGAGATCTCTGACTCTCATGGTTATCTCATCTGGTTAATCTCATCCGGTTAATGAGTTAACCATCTCATCTTGTTAATGAGTGGGCTCTGCTCTCATTAACCAGACCAGATGAGTCACTGCAAATCAGCACCAAATTTTGCTTATGTTTTGCTTGAGAAGCTGTCAGCTGCTGATATGGTTTCGCTCTGTGTCCCCACCCAAATCTCATCTTGAATTGTACTCCCATAATTCCCACATAATGTGGGAGGGACCCAGTGGGAGGTAATTTGAATTATGGGGACAGTTTCCTCCATACTGTTCTCAAGGTAGTGAATAAGTCTCAATAGATCTGATGGTTTAATAAGGGGTTTCCGCTTTTGCTTTTTCCTCATTTTCTCTTGCCGCCGCCATGTAAGAAGTGTCTTTTGCCTCCCGCCATGATTCTGAGGCCTCCCAGCCATGTGGAACTGTAAGTCGAATTCAACCTCTTTTTCTTCCCAGTCTCAGGTAAGTCTTTATCAGCAGCATGAAAACTGACTAAAATAGCTGCCTTCCTCTTCCTTAGCTGTCCATGTCTTTTCAAATAAAAGTTCATTCAAGGATAGGCATCTTCATTTGAACTCTTCCTCCCGTTTCCATTTCCTTCGCTGCTGCTTTATTGATTCTCCTATTTAGCAGCATGTCCTGGGCACCTCCAGTGTGCCAGATGTTCTGGTGCCCCCCCCCCAAGTTAGAGGGATGGGCAACAGAAACAGCCTCAGCAGAACATTGATTTTGAGGGAACAGGAATACATACAGACTTAAAAATTGTCATCATTTCTACAAAAGAAAGAACAGGATGTGAAGAGAGAGAATACACTAGTAGAAATGGCACAGTTTAGATGGGGGAGTAGGAAAAGACCCCTGAGGAAGGGCGTTTGGATGGAGGCATGCAGGATGGGTAAGAGTTCACTGGAGCACTTTTGGGGATGAGCCTTCTGGGCAGTGGACATGGGCTGTGCAAATGGCCCAAGGTGGTTTCGCAAAGTGCAGCAGTCATAGAAAAGAATGATGCAATCTGTTTTCAGAGATGTGGCTGGGCGTGGGGCTGGGTGATGCCCCACGATACAGGCATGTGATGGGGCTTGTGATGCTTTAAACTGAAATACACCATTGCCAGCTTTGAGCAGAGCTGTCCCATATGTGCTGGGAAGATTTACTCCTACAACACGTTCCAGCAGCTGGTGAAGAGGGGAACACTCACAC
This sequence comes from Hylobates moloch, assembly GCF_009828535.3. Lineage (NCBI taxonomy): Eukaryota > Metazoa > Chordata > Mammalia > Primates > Hylobatidae > Hylobates > Hylobates moloch. Next base: position 125,470,810 of record NW_026652283.1, read on the forward strand.
ACGGCCCCAGTAGGGAGGTGTGAATTCTCCCAGGGGAAGTGTGGCCAGAAGTGGGGAGGCAGGCAAGGGAGGAACCCGAAAACAGCATGGGAAGGAAGAGCAACACCGCAATGGATCTGAAATGGAGAGTGTGAGAAAGCAAAGTCCAAAGACGATGTGGAGATGCTAATGTGAACAGAGGTGCTGATACCTGAGACAGAAAAACTCCGAAGAGGAACAGAGATGAGAGATGAGGTTCGTGACTGCATGTGTTCACGTCTGTGGCTGTGCTTCTGTGCTGTTTTGTTTTTATTCTTAAGTTTGTTGTACGACTTGGACATTCAAAGATGATAAATAGAGTCCAGTCTTGAGCGTTACAGATTTCATAATCTAAAGTTGATACAGACTTTGGAACTAAGAGAGTGATATGGTTTGGCTGTGTCCCCACCAAAATCTCATCTTGAACTGTAGCTCCTATAATCCCCACCTGTTGTGGGAGGGACCCAGTTGGGGGTAATTGAATTATGGGTGGGTTTTCCCACGCTGTTCTCGTGACAGTGAATAAGTCTCATGAGATCTGATGGTTTTATAAAGGGCAGTTTCCCTGCACAAGCTCTCTTGCTTGTTACCACGTAAGATGTGGCTTTGCTCCTCCATCTTCTTCCGCCATGAGCATGAGGCCTCCCCAGCCATGTGGAACTGTGAGTCCGTTAAACCTCTCTTTCTTTACCAGAAATACCAGTCCAGGGTATTTCTTCACAGCAGTATGAAAATGGACGAATACAGAGAGGAATAGAGATAAATGAACACCTGACCCTGTGCCCAGGCAGAATGGGACCACGGGGGAGGGAGGCTGGTTGGTAGTTGCAGGAGGGCTCAGCCCAGATGGATGCATGGGGTCCAGGTTGTTGTCTCTTAGCTTGGTGAATGCTGCAAGTTTGTGATCCTCTCTGGACCTGCTTTCTCCCCTGCAGGTGGAAATAACAGTTGTGAAGGATGCATTAATACTTGTATGGCACATATCACAATATTTGGAACAGAGCTCACATCAACAACTCTTTTACTGTCATGATGTAAGCAGCATGACCTGGGGATGGAGAGAATGGGACATTCCATTCTGGTCGGGCTTCTCTTCTTAGACAGTGGACAGCATTCACCACATCTGCACCGGGACCACATTGTCTGCAGTTCTGACTTCTGCTGTTGACAGTATTCTTCTTGTCTCACTTTGGTTGATCTTCTTTCTATATTTTATCTCTACCTGCATTTCCTCTTCCATTTATGTTTTTATTTCTAGTAAATAGCTATGTGCCTGTGGTTTGGGGCTTATTGCTGCTAAATTTTTGGAGCTTTTTGAGGTCAAATGCTATGTCATGTGCCTCTCAGTTTCCTCTGTAGCTCCCCAGCTGTGGCGGCTTACTCATAGAAGAGTTCAGTAAACATCCTTGCCTTTATTAGTACCAAACAGAACCACTCTCTTGTGATCCATATAAAATCCTCTTGAGCAATTAGTAGGTAATTTCCACTGTCTTATAGGAGCATAATCATAGCAATATTGAGGTGAGACATCTTTTCTTTTTTTTTTAATGAAATAATAATTTTTATTTTAGGAAATTTCACATGTGTATAAAAGTAAAAAGAACAGTGCAGTAAATCCCCATTTACCCACCACCCAGCTTTAACAATTATCAACATTTTGCCATTTTTTTTTTTAATTATACTTTAGGTTTTAGGGTACATGTGCACAATGTGCAGGTTTGTTACATATGTATCCATGTGCCATGTTGATTTCCTGCACCCATTAGCTTGTCATTTAGCATTAGGTATATCTCCTAACGCTGTCCCCGCCCCCCCACCCCCCACCCCACAACAGTACCCGGAATGTGATGTTCCCCTTCCTGTGTCCATGAGTTCTCATTGTTCAATTCCCACCTATGAGTGAGAACATGCGGTGTTTGGTTTTTTGTCCTTGCGATAGTTTACTGAGAATGATGTTTTCCAGTTTCATCCATGTCCCTACAAAGGACACGAACTCATCATTTTTTATGGCTGCATAGTATTCCATGGTGTATATGTGCCACATTTTCTTAATCCAGTCTATCGTTGTTGGACATTTGGGTTGGTTCCAAGTCTTTGCTATTGTGAATAGTGCCGCAATAAACATACGTGTGCATGTGTCTTTATAGCAGCATGATTTATAGTCCTTTGGGTATATACCCAGTAATGGGATGGCTGGGTCAAATGGTATTTCTAGTTCGAGATCCCTGAGGAATCGCCACACTGACTTCCACAATGGTTGAACTAGTTTACAGTCCCACCAACAGTGTAAAAGTGTTCCTATTTCTCCACATCCTCTCCAGCACCTGTTGTTTCCTGATTTTTTAATGATGGCCATTCTAACTGGTGTGAGATGGTATCTCACTGTGGTTTTGATTTGCATTTCTCTGATGGCCAGTGATGATGAGCATTTCTTCATGTGTTTTCTGGCTGCATAAATGTCTTCTTTTGAGAAGTGTCTGTTCATGTCCTTTGCCCACTTTTTGATGGGGTTGTTTGTTTTTTTCTTGTAAATTTGTTTGAGTTCATTGTAGATTCTGGATATTAGCCCTTTGTCAGATGAGTAGGTTGCAAAAATTTTCTCCCATTCTGTAGGTTGCCTGTTCACTCTGATGGTAGTTTCTTTTGCTGTGCAGAAGCTCTTTAGTTTAATGAGATCCCATTTGTCAATTTTGGCTTTTGTTGCCATTGCTTTTGGTATTTTAGACATGAAGTCCTTGCCCACGCCTATGGCCTGAATGGTATTGCCTAGGTTTTCTTGTAGGATTTTAATGGTTTTAGGTCTAACATGTAAGTCTTTAATCCATCTTGAATTAATTTTTGTATGAGGTGTAAGGAAGGGATCCAGTTTCAACTTTCTACATATGGCTAGCTAGTTTTCCCAGCACCATTTATTAAATAGGGAATCCTTTCCCCATTTCTTGTTTTTGTCAGGTTTGTCAAAGATCAAATAGTTGTAGATATGCGGCATCATTTCTGAGGGCTCTGTTCTGTTCCATTGATCTATATCTCTGTTGTGGTACCAGTACCATGCTGTTTTGGTTACTGTAGCCTTGTAGTATAGTTTGAAGTCAGGTAGCGTGATGCCTCCAGCTTTGTTCTTTTGGCTTAGGATTGACTTGGCAATGCGGGCTCTTTTTTGGTTCCATATGAACTTTAAAGTAGTTTTTTCCAATTCTGTGAAGAAAGTCATTGGTAGCTTGATGGGGATGGCATTGAATCTATAAATTACTTTGGGCAGTATGGCCATTTTCACGATATTGATTCTTCCGACCCATGAGCATGGAATGTTCTTCCATTTGTTTGTATCCTCTTTGATTTCATTGAGCAGTGGTTTGTAGTTCTCCTTGAAGAGGTCCTTCACATCCCTTGTAAGTTGGATTCCTAGGTATTTTATTCTCTTTGAAGCAATTGTGAATGGGAGTTCACTCATGATTTGGCTCTCTGTTTGTCTGTGATTGGTGTACAAGAATGCTTGTGATTTTTGTACATTGATTTTGTATCCTGAGACTTTGCTGAAGTTGCTAATCAGCTTAAGGAGATTTTGGGCTGAGACAATGGGATTTTCTAGATATACAATCATGTCATCTGCAAACAGGGACAGTTTGACTTCCTCTTTTCCTAATTGAATACCCTTTATTTCCTTCTCCTGCCTGATTGCTCTGGCCAGAACTTCCAGCACTATGTTGAATAGGAGCGGTGAGAGAGGGCATCCCTGTCTTGTGCCAGTTTTCAGAGGGAATGCTTCCAGTTTTTGCCCATTCAGTATGATATTGGCTGTGGGTTTGTCGTAGATAGCTCTTATTATTTTGAGATACGTCCCATCAATACCTAATTTATTGAGAGTTTTTAGCATGAAGGGTTGTTGAATTTTGTCAAAAGCCTTTTCTGCATCTATTGAGATAATCATGTGGTTTTTGTCTTTGGTTCTGTTTATATGCTGGATTACATTTATTGATTTGCGTATGTTGAACCAGCCTTGCATCCCAGGGATGAAGCCCACTTGATCATGGTGTATAAGCTTTTTGATGTGCTGCTGGATTCGGTTTGCCAGTATTTTATTGAGGATTTTTGCATCAATGTTCATCAAGGATATTGGTCTAAAATTCTCTTTTTTGGTTGTGTCTCTGCCTGGCTTTGGTATCAGGATGATGCTGGCTTCCTAAAATGTGTTAGGGAGGATTCCCTCTTTTTCTATCGATTGGAATAGTTTCAGAAGGAATGGTACCAGTTCCTCCTTGTACCTCTGGTAGAATTCAGCTGTGAATCCATCAGGTCCTGGACTCTTTTTGGTTGGTAAGCTATTGATTATTGCCACAATTTCAGAGCCTGT
>NW_026652283.1:125485178-125513675 GCF_009828535.3 Hylobates moloch
CGGTACCTCAAGCAGAAATGCAGAAATCACCAGTCTTCTGTGTCGCTCGGGCTGGGAGCTGGAGACCGGAGCTGTTCCTATTCGGCCATCTTGGCTCCCCACCACATCTTTTCTTTTTTAATAAAAGAACTCTAAAATGAAAACTTCACTGCAAAGGAATTGTGAGTCAGAGATCTGTTGGGGATGGTTTTAGAAACGCCAGTAGCAGAACAGTAAATAACTTGATGATTTAGTGCACTGAGTAGAAAAAAGATCCTCATAGATGACACTTCTACATACTTCTTGTGATTCTAACACCTGCATTTAGCTCCTAGGCATGAGTTTGAACTTAAATATGTAACCATTAAATCTCACGTTTACCTGAAGCTGTTGAAATATCCCTAGAAATTAAAGGAAAAAATAGAGACTGGCAGTTTGTCATAGATAAACTCTTTCACACCTGTCTTGCTTGAGTACTGTGGTGGCTTGAGTGCTCAGGTGGCAGGCAGTTAAATCTGTTAGCAGACACTGAAAAGAACTTGCCTAAAAAATGAAATAGTGAATTATTTGAGAACTGTCCGGCACTAAATTTTTCTTTAAACAGCTGCAGGAATATTGCCAACGTTTTCAGTTTTTAAGAGTGACACTGTCTAACTTGCTGTCATTGAACCTGTTGGAAGCAAATGCGAAAATAAAAACCATGAGAATATTTGATATTTCCATCTTTTTAGAAAACAGCCTCAGAAAAGGTGCCCTAATAAGCCAATGAACTGAATATGCTTCACACTCACACATGCCTAATTCAATTATTATTCAGTTATAGAAAAACAACAACTTCTGTTCTTATTCCTAAGTGTACTCTTCATATGATCTCTTCATTATTTCTGATCATTCCCCTGTTACGATTTAGTTTTACTGCCAGGTCTGCATATTTCCAGTTGTTAAGCATCTTCCCCTTGGTGGCCAGTATCAGGCTCCCCATAGCTGAGAGTAATTACTGCTCTCAGGAAGGCCCACCTTGGCTCCCAGGGGGCCCGGTCCCATCCTATCCCTCAGACGGTTATGTGCATGCATTTTCGTCCTCCTTACATAAAGTAGGGAGGCTTTGTTGACTCAGGAGACTCCATCATAAAACATGGCACTTAATACATGATTTTATTTTACTTCTCATGAATCAAAATGTAACTGAAGAATATTGTTTGAATAAATGAATAGATGATATATTTTCAGACTGATTTCATACAAAATAATAATGATTGATGAAAAAGTACTAACAGGTTTTGAACTTATGCAAGGAGAGAACAAAGGAAAAGTTTTAAAAAGAAAATATAAAATATTCAAATTACTCTTATTGTTTTTATTTCAGTAATGTTATTTGCAGTGTAGTAAGAAGTCTGAAACAATAATTACCCACAGTAACAGCTTAAAATTCTAAGATCTCTCTCTCTTTCTCTCAGAATGCATATATACACACACATATATATATTTCTTTATTTTGATTGAATCTCAACCACAGAATTTTGGTAACAGAGTTGTTACAGTTGTAATACACATATTTTTTTTTTTTGCCATCAAGATTCCTCTTTGTACAAACATAAAAACAGCATGTGAAATTATATCAGTAATAAAGTAATAATTTTTGCATCCTAGGAATAAATTCTGTTAGGTTGGTGCAAAAATAATTTCATCAACCTAATACTTGATCATGGTGAAAGATACTTTTAATACGCTGTTGAAAATCATTTGCTGGTATTTTGTGGAAGAGTTTTCCATTTACGTTCATCAAGAATATTGGTCTGTAGTTTTCTTTTCTGATAGTGCCAGTGTCCTTGTCTGGCTTTTACATCAGGGTAATGTGGCCTCGAAAATGAGTTTGAATGTACTTCCTTTTCTTCAGTTTTTGGAAGAGTTTGAGGACAACTGGCATTAATTAGTTCATAGAATTCCCCATTAAACAATCTCATCATAAACTTTTCTTTGTTGAAAGGGTTTAAAAATTATTACTAATTCAATATTCTCATTATTGGTTGTTCAGGTTTTTTTATTTCTTGATAATTCGGTCTCGAAGGTTGTACGTTTCTAGGAATTTATCAATTTCTTCTAGGTTTTCCAGTCGTTGGTGTATAATTGGTCATAGCAGTCTTGAATGAACCCTTGTATTTCTGTGGTGTCAGTTGGAATGACTCCACATTCATTTGTAATTTTATTTGAGTCTTTTCTCTTTTCGTCTTAGCTAGTCTAGCTAAAGATTTGTCAGTTTTGTTTATCTTTAAAAAAAACACTCTTAGCTTCATTGATCTTTTCTATTGCCTTTCTTCTCAATCTGTTTTTGTTCCAATCTTTGGGTTTATTTTGTTCTTCATTTTCTAGTTCCAAGAGTTGTCAAATTGGATTATTTGAGATCTTTCTTTTTCTTAATGTAGAAATTAAGAAAAAATTCATTTGTGGTAGTAAAAATTTACTTAGGAATAAATTTATCCAAAGATGTGAAAGATCTGTACATTGAAATCTATGAAACACTGATGTAAAGAATTAAAATAGAAAAAAATATGAAAACCAGAACAATGTTCAAAAACCAGAAGAATAAATATTGTCAAAATATTCATACTATCCAATGTGATCTACAGATTCAGTGCAATCCATTTCACAACTCCAATGGCATTTCTTACAGAAATAGAAAAAAAAATCTTAAAATTCATACGGACTCACAGAATATCCCAAATACCTAAAGCAATCTTGCACAAGAAGAACAAATCTGAAAGAATTACATTCCCTGATTTCAAATTACATCACAAAGCTGTAGTAATCAAAACAGCACGGTATGTGCATAAAACAGATACATAGTCCAATGAAACAAAATAGAGAGCCCAGAAATAAACCCATGCATCTATGATCAGCTAATTTTAAACAAGTGCATTAATAAACACAATGTGGAAAGAATAGTCTCTCCAGTAAGTGGTGCTGGGAAAACTGGATAGCCACATGCAGAAGAATGAAATTGGACCCTTACGTCACACCACATAAAAAATCAACTCAAAACATATTAGAGACTTGATGCTTAGACTGGAAACTGTAAAAGGCTGAACTCAGGGCTAATGCTGAAGGCATCCTCTGAGTCTTTCTTCAGCCACAGGTTAGCCTGGCTCCAAGCCTGGTACCATGGATAAGGCCAAGCAGATGCCCATTATTAGCCATAGGTTGAGATTCTCCAAACAGCAGATTCTAGAATAAAATACCATGAAGCTTCTAAATAAGGGGAAAGGTTTTTCCATATCTCTATGTAATTCCTGCTCTCAATTCTTTTTTTTCTTGCCTCAGGATTGACCTCCCTCAGAAAGTGACAATAAAAGCAATTTCCTTCAGGGCCACCCCCAAGCCACCCCACACATGGTGACACCAATATACCCTTTGACCTCCCAAAGACATCAGACCTCAGTCCTAAACAATGGATCACTTCCTGGGGTTGAGTGATTTAGTTCCATGTGATTCTACTGGAAGAGTAGTCTAGGGTGGCCTGCATTAAATTACTTTAATATCTTTTGTTTTTTTCCATGACCTGGGGGAAAGACACCAGATATCTACCTATCTGTCTATCTTCAGTGTTTGTCAACTCTGTTTCTAATATCCAGTGGGATCAAATACTCCAACAAAAATAAATACAGTTTTTTCTGTGACCTGAGGAGAGGAGATGAGATCGATCGATCTATATACCTGTATATCTCTTACAGTGTTTGTCATCTCTGTTTCTAATCTCCAGTGGGATCAAATATTCAAACAAAAATAAATACAGTTTTCCCAAAACTAACTAGAATAGACAGGCACATAACAGCCTGAGTTCAAACTTAAACGATATTATCTCCTTGAAGAAACCACATAAGTCTTGAGTGACATACATTTTTCTACAGGAATTGCTCAGTTTACAAGATCACCTTAACACATTTGATAGGAAGCATTTACTCTGAGGCTTATGCATTCCCAACCTTGCTGGTCATGCATTGCCTCACATAGGAGGTGTTCAAAGCACTGCAGAGGAGATGTGACTATAGCAAAGGGCAATCTATCCCAAAGCAGATTAAAATCCCTAGCTTCCACGATTGAGGAAGACAGGGATGCACCTGCTATACCCACTGGGATTTTTAAAAACAATCACAAAACCTCTCTCCTTACCCCACAGCCATTGATCTAGGTCTGTCCTGCAGTCCTGCTAACACCTTCTACGACTTGAACAGATTATGTGGTTGCATGGTCTCATTGTGATGTTTCTCCCCCATGTGTGACTCTGGATATTAACCTATAGGCAAGAGAGCAAAAACAACAGCAAATATAATATTAATTCAACTCACATTCCACCCAAGCACCATTCTTAGGGCCTTACATGCCTTAATTTATTTTATCCCAATAAAAATCTTATGACTTATATGTTATTATTATCTACACTCTAACTGATGGGCATAGAGGCTGAGTAACTTCCTTCAGGACACACAGCAGAGAAGTGCAGACCTTGGGTTTGAACCCTCTAAGTAGACTTGACTTTTTGCTCTAAAAATCGGTAATGGGAGAAAAAACTTGCAGGAAGTAGTTACCTGAGTTTTACTTGGAAGTAGTTATTCAGATTTGTTGCAGATCTGAAAATGTACTCCAAGAGTAAAGTAGAGTCACAATGTAATTTGATGTAATATATACAAGATATGAGCTAATATACAACTTACACTACTAAGAGTGGTTTAGAGAAAAAAAAAAAAAAGCCTTTTGGTAAAACAGTAAAGTCTGTGCCTCAAGGAAAATATATACCAAAATCAAACAAGCAAACAATACCAGTAAAAATACAATAATTTTCAGACAAAATGTGTTTTGTTATTTTTGTGATTACAAAAGAAATTTACAAAGATAATATGACTGATTATATCATAGTAAAGTAGCAAAGGACAAAATTTCTTGAAGTGGGATGTTAAAACTTGCTACTGACATAATAAATACTTCATGCAATTTTCTATGAGACAGTAATCACATAGCTTCCACAACATATTATCTTTATTATTTTTATTTTACTAAATTTTTTCGTTTGCTGGAAATTGTGATGAAACACTTTTAGCAATTCATTTTTCATACATCCAATTTGGTTTAAACTCTAGAAACTCAGGGACATGTTTTCGTGTTTATTTTAATTTATATAGGTGACCAGAAAGAAAGTAATTGGCTTTCCCTAACTGTTTTTATGCAGGAGTTCTTTTTCGTTAACTGATGCCAACGGATATAAAATAACATTTTAAAAAGTTGGATATCCATTCATCTAAGTATTTAGAAATGCATCAGTCTCAAAATGCATGAGACAATGATCCAGTTTCATTGTTCTGCATGTGAATATCCGGTTTTCCCAACACCCTGTGTTGAAGAGACTTTCCTTTCCTTATTGTGCATTCCTGGCCCTCTTGTCATGGTAAACTGATTTACCATGGGTTAAACACTTAAATGTAAGATCTGAAACCATAAAACTTCTGAAAAAAATCGGAGGGGAAAAAAATCCTTTCCATTTGTCTTGGCAATGATTTTTTGGATGTAATACCAAAAGCACAGGCCAAAAAGAAAAAGAACAGCTAAGGTTATGTAAAACCAAACAGATTCTGCACAGCAATGAAAACAATAACAACAAAATGAAAAGGTAACCTACAGAATGGGAAAAAATATTTGCAAACCATGTATTTGATAACGGGTTTATATCCAAAATATATAAGAAACTTAACTCAGTATTAATAAATAAATAAATAACTCGCTTAAAACATGGGCTAAGAATCTAAATAGACATTTCTCCAAAAAATAAAAACGATGTACAAATGGGCTATGGGTATATAAAAAGGTGGTCACTAATCATCAGGGAAAATCAAATTAAAACCGTGTGAGATAACAGCTTACACCTGTTAGAATGGCTATCCTTGAATAACAAATGATTACAAGTGTTAGGGATGGTGTAGAAAAAGGGAACCCTCACACACTGTTGATGGGAATAAAAATTAGTATAGCTATTATGGAAAACCGTATGGAAGTGCCTCAGACAACTAAAAACAGAACTACCATATGATCCAGCAATCCCACTAATGAATATTTACCCAAAGGAAAGAAAATCAGTATATCAGAAATTTGCACCTGCAGGTTTATTGTAACATTTTTCACAATAGCCAAGATGTAGAATAAACCTCAATGTCCATCCACAAATAACCAACAGCTAAAGGTGAGTTACAGGATGCTGCAAGCCTGCGATGTGTCTCGGTCCGTGAGCACAGATGCTTTCTACATGCCTAGCATATGGAGAAGGTGGGGCCCAGGGATGGCTGCAGTTGAGACCAGGAGGCAAAGCCTACAAAGACCATGGGAAACTGAGAGGGTTCAGAGGCTGGAGCCCAGTGAAAGACATGGCTACACCTGGATCCAGAGGAAGCAGAGAAGGTGAATAAAGGCTGATAACGGTGGTTGGGGCTGAGGGTGTCCAGCACAGTCAGGGGGTCAAGACTCCAGCAGAGGAAGCTTTCCCTCATGGAAGGTTTTCCTTCCATAATATGCCTGGGTAAATATACATCATGTATATTTTTCTACTTCTTTACATGTAATTAATATGTGCAATATTAAATAAGTAGACACAGCCTATTGGCGGTTTACAAAGGATCTCTAGAATACTTTGATCGATTTTAATTATAGCCACAAAGAAAGAAGTTTCAGAAAACCTTCAAGATTTTTGTCTTTCTTCATGATAACTCGGAAAAGAAAGTCTAATGCTTCTGTGGTCTTTTCGATCACCATAGCATCAGTCTATTGGGGTTTGATATGTCTCTTGTCAAATTTCTCCTTCTACAGTAATCAAAATGCACACATGAGCTTGCGTGCACACACACACACACGCACAAAGAGTTCTGGCTTGTGGCAAACAACATGTCTGATTAGAACTAGAATAGCCACATAGTTTACAAGAATGAAACATCTGTTTAAAGGCGATGAGAGCTTTTAGAGCAACCAGATCTTGAGGTCCAAAATTGTAAAGAAAAGAGAACTACACAAGGTGAGTCTGTATTATAAACCCGCTTTTCACATACGGCCTCTTGTAAATTCCCAGCTCTGAGTCAATACATTTCTAAAAATAAATACGTCATCCGAGCTTTAGGGAACATCTGGGACTGCAGATATAAAGCTGGAGCTTGGAACTGCCAAGGCAGCCAGGACTTTGAGGGCCAACCAGTAGCTATGAGCCACATGCTCAGCAGTCTTGCCTTTTAGGCAAGTGCTTAATATTTAAGCTCCACTGAGCTGGTGACTAAGAATTAATGTTGTTGACTAACAGAGCAGAGTTGTTGCTGTTCTCAAGAAGCTGAGGGGCCTTCATGCTTGAGATCAGGAACCAGGAAGGAGGAAGAGCTTTGGAAAAACCTCAGGCTCTCAGGCAGAGCCCCAGCTATGTAGGAGGGAATGAAGAACAGCCCGAGTAAATACGGAAGAAACTGTAAATGGATATTGAAGACACAAAGTGACATCAGTAATTTAATTTTAGAATTTAAACACATGCCCATAATATTGTGTGCATATATATTACTAACAAGCTCATAAAATGAATGTGGAAAAAAAGAAAACAATTTAACTATTAATACAAAAGCAGAAGGGATGAAAAATTAAAACAGTCGAGACAAACAGATCAAATAAAATAATACTGCAAGTAAAAACCAAATATAAAAATAATTGCACTTAATGTAAATGGATTAAACTATCCAATTAAAAGACAAAGATTGCGAGATTGAAAAAAATGCAAAAGTCAGTTACATATTATTAAGGTGATATGCCTTAATTATAAGGACCCAGCAGGTTGAAAATAAAAGTATAAAAAAAAGACCATGCAACCTCTAAACAAAACAAAGTGAGGATACTCTATTAATAGCAAAAGCAATGCAAGAAGCATTTCTAAAGATTAAGAGGGGTTATTTTATTACAAAAGATTTCTAAAAATATCATTTCTAAAGATTAAGAGGGGTATTTTATGACAAAAACCTACCAGGAAGCTGTCACAATTTTAAATATATATGCATATTTTATCATAGCTTTAATACACACAGTACACTTAGATACACATTACACTGAAACTGACTTTATTTATGCTGTGCCATAGCTCATAAAGTTCTTTGCCTGTGTTCTAGTACTCCGTGTCTTCTGACATCATCCATGTAACTATAACCTGGTAACTTTATTTCCCAGCTTTGTTGAGGTCTAATTGATAAGTAAAACTTGCATATATTCAAGATGTACAGTATGATGTTTTGATACATGTACACATTGTAAAATGACTACCACATTAGCTAATTAACATATTCATCACCTGACACAGTAACCTTTGTTGTTGTTGTAAGCACATTTAAGTGCTACACTCTTAGTAAACTTCAAGTATACAATACAATGGTATTAACTTTAACTACCATGCTGTACATTGGATTCCCCATAACTCATTCATCTTATAACTGAAAGTTTGTGTATTTTGATCAATTCTCTCCATTGCCGCTAACATCCAGGCTCTGTCAACTACTCTTCTATTCAGTTTCTGAGTTCAGCTTTTATAGATTCCAAATGTAAGTGGGATCATGCAGTATTTGTCTTTCCCTGGCTTATTTCACTCGGTGTAATGTCCTCCAGGCTCTTCCATGGTGGGAGTGTAAATTAGTACAGTCATTATGGAAAACAGTATGGAGGTTCCCCCCAAAATTAAAAATAGATCTGCCATATTATCCAGGAATCCCACTGCTGAGTATACATTAAAAAGAAATGAAATCACTGCCTCAAAGAAATGTGTACACTCTCATGTTTATTGCAATATTATTCACAATAGTGAAGATGTGGAAATAACTAAGTGTTTACTGATGAATGAATGGATTTAAAAACATAGTATATACAGTCATGTGCTGCTTAAGAGTGTTTTGGTCAATCATGCTCCATATATATGACAGTGATCTGAGCAATAGGCTATACCATGTAGCCTAGATGAGTAGTAGGCTACACCAACTAGGTTTACCTAAGCATGCTCTATGTTTGCACAACCATGAAATTACCTAACAATGCATTTCCCAATGATCCTTGTTGAGGAGAAAAAAGGGCTCTCTCTCTCTCTCAATCTATATATATATGTATATATAGAAGATATATATCATTAAATATATATCTTTTTCAAGGCCGCATATTATTCCACTGTATATATATTATATATTGTATGTATTATATATACATATTATATATACTTTATATATTAAATGGTTCCAGGTACATGCAGATTATATATATATATTCAGTATATATAATTTGTATACTATATATATGTATATAAAATATACTGTGGAATATTATGCAGCCTTGAAAAAGAAGGAAATCCTGCCAGTTGAAACAAGGTGGATGAACCTGGCATGAAAACTTTTAACAGGGTATAAACTCAGACACTTCAAGGTTCTTGACAAGCATATGACTGACATTAACTAATGGATTTTTAGAAAACCTGAAGATTCTAACTTTGCAACAAATGGATAAAATTTTTCCCAGAAATATAACTCTGACGTACAATATGGCCACTGGCTTCCAAACCCCCAGTGTTATTCTACCTTATCTTGTGGATTAGACATGTTGCCAAAAAACGTTTCCAAAGCAACATTCTGTTTATAACACTTGTGACAGATTGGGTCATTGTTCCCAGTTCTTCACACTCTCCCTGCATCCACGTCCTTTTCTGTGATGACGTTGTGTTATCTTTCACTCAAGTAGAGCATAATTTTCCACCCTATTTATGTTGGGCTTTGCCACATAACTTGCTTTGAACAATGGAAGTGGGCAGAAGTTATGCATGCCAGTTTCCAGGCAAGGTCTGAAGAGTTATTATATGTTTTGCTCATCTCTCTTGTTTCCCTTTGACCACTTTGTTAAGGTCCAAGGAGACTGAGGAACCCTATGCACATTCGTAAATCTACATGACCTTCTGGAACAAGCCTCCTGCCCCGAGTAGTAATGTCTGAGTTGAAGACCCAGGTAAGATAATACACAAATGTTGTTGTAAGTCACTGATATTTCGAAGAAGTTTTATGAGCAGCAAACACCAACACAGCACTTCGATGCTCATAAAATTTCAAGGACTTTTCATAGCCTGAAGAACAAAGACCATCATACTGATTCTCAGAGCATTCTACAATTATGCCTCACCTGTCTATTAGTTTAATCTTTTTCAATTCTCTTTCATTAACCAAGTCTCTCTCTCTTTTTTTTTTTTTTTTTTTTTTTTTTGAGACGGAATCTCACTCTGTCCACCCAGGCTGGAGTGCAGTGGTTCGAACTTGGCTCGGCTCACTGCAAGCTCTGCCTCCCGGGTTCATGCCATTCTCCTGCCTCAGCCTCCCAAGTAGCTGGGACTACAGGCGCCTGCCACCACGCCCGGCTAAGTTTTTGTATTTTTAGTAGAGACAGGGTTTCACCATGTTAGCCAGGGTGGTCTCGATCTCCTGACCTCGTGATCTGCCCGCCTCGGCCTCCCAAAGTGCTGGGACTACAGGCATGAGCCACCGCGCCCAGCCTAACCAATTCTTTTACTAAGACGACTTAGTCCATGAGCAGTTAACACCGAAAATATATTTATACGGTCAAGCTCAACATATATTTCCTTGTAGCATGTTCCACAAAAACCTCTCTATTTCAACAGGCTATCTCCTTCCTGATAGGCCTTTTTTTTTTTTAAATAAGAATTACTTTGCTCTCTTTTATCTTTAAATCTAGAAATACACAATTTTCATTTCACAATCTACCCTGTAAAAAAGCTCTAAACTTTTTGGTGGCAGAAACTGTACTCTTCGTGCTGAAATATTGAGTGGTACATTACCATGTTGTTTTATGCATAGTGGCAAGCTCATTAGATTAGATTAAATTACCAAAGGTAAATATTATGGAAAATATTGTGTAAACAATAGGATGGAAAAATATGGGAAGGGGTTGAGCAAACAGCCCTCTGTAAACATGACTTGTTATAGTTTTTCTCGGAATTAGTCATAAACAGCAGATGGAAATTGATTACCACAAATTAATCCTCTGCCTTAATTAACAAAGTCAGAACCTGGAGCATGGGCAGATCTGTAACCACGAGCAACCAGGCTTGTGCAGAATCATTCCAAATAACTGATAGTGACAAACAGGAGTATCACAGTGGTAATTATCCATGCATTGGATATCGGATCCCAGCTAGGACTCTAGTGCCCTGACCAACTCCCTCTGCCCTCCGCTCCCAGGAACATAAAATAAACTCTGATTTCCTAGGAGATAAAACCTAAAGCTAGCCCAGGTCCTAGAAATGAGAGTCCCATGGTATGTTGATGAAAGGAAAATTTATCCCATTTAACTATTACCAGATCAAAACTGTCCATCCTTTTCCTTTTTCTTTGATTTTACTTGTTTGAGCTTTAGATTTGAACTGAGGAACAGCTTTTCTGCCACTCACAGTCTGGCAGTGGATGCCTTCGGTCCACTGTTCCCATAGTATGACCCACCCTTGGCTGCAGGTACACTAGTCCAGGTGGGGGTAGCTAGGGAGACAGTGTTTACCCTGGTTGGGTCACAGAATGCATGAGGTGTTTCCAACACCAATCGTTTTCCACCATGTGTAATGGAAATCAGAAAAGAGCCAGTCAGTGAAAGAGATAAACAACACCGGTGTACAGGGGTGAAAGGCGGGCAGGCTGGACCTCCCAGGCACCCTGAAGGCTCCATCTTCCTCGCCTCCCTTCAGGACTTTAACATAACTTTGTTGCCCTAAAATAAACTCTTCTTTCCCTCAAGCTTGCATGAGTTAAGTTCCTTGTGACGTTCAACCAAAAACTTCTGAAATATTTAAAGATATTGAAATGACACATTTTCATAGTCTTTTCTGTATAGTTAAGATATTGTTCAGTGGATTATAATAATGTACGTAGAGATTATTCTGCCCCAATACTCAACATTTAAAATATTTTTTAAACACTCTCTTTCAACATATTCACAGAGAATATGTAGGATTCATGAACTGGATGGGAAAATACAATTGCCGTCTTGCAGAAAACTACTCAGAATTTCAAGGGAATGAAAACAATGTTTCCAGGTACATGTGGATTTTTCAACCACATTGATACTGAGATGAAAGACAGTATTGTATTGGTTGAAAATATAACTAGCAGTTGGCAGGAGAGCATGCTAGTGAAATAGCAGTGAACAGGCATTGCCAGCAGTTTCCAGCTGTTCACTGTGAATTCTTGTCTTCTGTCCCAGTTACTGCAGGTCACATCCTCCTCACTCCCCTCCTTCCGCTTTCAGGAGAAGCATCTACCACCACAGACATTCAAGAGTTTGTTGTTTTATGTTAGGAAGGAAGACCCAACCCAACAGACAGCACACGTTCCTGTACAAAGTGCAGCCTTGGGATAATTTTCATAATTAAGACTTTCCCTTGCATTTGAATGCAGGTAAACACCTTTATATGAACTTTATGTTACTTCCCTTTCACCTGTGACCTTCTTGGACTACATGTATTGATGTCTTTATTTCCATTCGATTACAAGTTATTTGTGGGATAGCACAACTGGGACAGATCTCAGGAATGAAGGACTGTGTTGCGTGGGAAGCCTGGGTGATGAGTTCTCGATGTTCAGACTCCTAAGCTGGAACACTCCGTCCTTGACAGAGACTGGCTGGTTGCTCAGCCAACTGTGGCCTGTCCTGGGCAGACACAGTCCAACTGCATTCCCAGCCTTCCTTTCCGTGAGGTGTCTCCATGCGGTGCAGTTCTTGACTGTGGAATGTGGGAGGAAGTGACCCATGTCATTCCCAGTGGGGCACATTAACAACAAAATAAAACAAAAATAAACAAAAACCTCGCTCACACTCCTAAAGCCCTTCTCTTCCCCTGTCTCTATAACAGGCATTTATTCCCAGAGGAGTTTTTGCAGCCACGGTGGCAAACTGCACACCTCCGACAGCTTAGACCCCTGAATTACTGCCTGGAATAGGCCATTCCCCACTTCCCCAATCCTGGTGACGCTAATTTAATTTTACCGGTGTGAGAAATAAACTTCCAATCTATAGTCACTGAGGTTCCAAGGTTGATCTGTTACAGCCGTTATCTTCACTAACACACGTCAAAATACATTAACATCCTGGTAAACCTCAGCCTTTGGTGACACACACAGTTACGAAAGGGTTCTTGAATACCTACCCTGTGTCAAGCACTTCACAGAATACGATATGACACCCACCTTGTAGAGCTCAAAGTTTATTACACTGAGCTCAGTAAAAATGATATTTTCTTCTGGCTAATATATCTTGGGTCTAATATTTTCTTTGGCAATAGTGATATTCTTCATTTTTGTCAAATATATCATAAATGGATTTATTCTTCTAAGTAAGGGCTTCATGGGGAACTTTCATATTCCTGGAGTACTGCTGTTTTTTTTTTTTTTTTTTAGAATTCTGGAAATTATTCCAGCAATCCAAGTCATACTTCCATATCTAAATGTATTTTAAGCAACCATAATTACAACAAAGTATACTGAGGCTTTATTATGGCTGCCCCAGGATTTGCTGTTCTCTGCTAAACTGCTTACATCTGTTTATGTCTTTGCCACTATAAATCAATCCAAACAAACTCTATTCTGCTAATCCCCCCATCTGCCAACTCCCATTCACTGTTTACCAATAGGAAAGACTCCCTATCATTCTAATAATAAGTGAATGAGCCACTTTGTTTCTTTTCTCAGGCAGCAGGAAGCCCTTCACCAGGCTTGCTAGATTCTATTTAGCAAATAAATCTTGGGAGAAGGATTTTGCAGACTGGCAGGACTCTAGATTCTGCCACAGAACAAATTTAATCAGGATTCTTTGTTCTACCCTTTTGTTCTCCTCATCTGTGCAAGGAGTTCAATATAAAAACTTGTTAATTGACTGACTAGGGCCAAATCCATCAGGTTCTCACTCTGTTTTGCCTTCCCCAGCAGCTGGTTGACAGCAGAGGAACAGAGTCAAATCTTAGCTAGTACCACACAGAGACTTGGAAGAAAGCAAAAGCAAAAAGCAGTGAGAGATTCGTCTGAGAAGAATATTGGCTTGAATGTTATATATATATATATATATATATATGTAGGTATGTATATATTCAGGGACAAATTGATTAAGAAGACAAGGACGTTTCAGTCATTCTGTAAGATGCAGAGGTCCTCAGCTGCCCAGATCAAACCTGTCTTCAGGTCCATGAGCACATGTCAGGCATATAGCACTAACACCCAAACCTGAGCAATGGCAAGGAGGGGGAGTACAAGTGCCGCCGAATACATGGCGGAGATAGGGATAAATCCTTTGATCTAACATGTCCAAGGCCCAATAGAAGGTGCTTAAATTATGGAAAGTCACTAACCTCCTTCTGCTTAGCCCAGGAGGAGATGTGAGCCTGAGCTGAATTTATACAGAGTCTTTAAATACCTCCTTTGCCTGCTCTGTTTCCTCAGTGTCTACAGGAAAACTTAGGTCAAAGATCAATGCAAAGTAACTGCAACATTAGTTGGAGCAAAGTTCACAGAAACAGGAACATATTTGAAGCTGCAACTTTTTACATTACTTTTCAACTTGAAATAATTCTATTTAATAATGTTCATGTTACAAAGTAACCACTACCTTTTGATTGATACATGGGTTTAGATATCTTATGTTACCTATTTGAAACGAGGCAGAGGAATTATATCTATCTATCTATCTATATATAAATGTAGATATATATATACACACACACACACACACATATATACATATATATGTATATATATACATACATACACACACACACACACACACATATATATATAAAAATATGAGATGAACAGTTAAGTTGGCAGACTTTGAGTAAAGCTAATTGCCCTCCACAATCTGAACGGGTCTCATCCAATCAGCTGAAGCCCTTGATAGAAAGAGGGCCGACTGCTGCCGTGTGAAGAAGGCAGCTTGCTTCCCCTTCGCCTTCCACCATGATTGTAAGTTTCCTGAGGCCTCCCCAGACATGCTGAACTGTGAGTCAATTAAACCTCTTTCCTTGATAAATTACCCAGTCTCAGGTGCTTATTTATAGCAGTATGAAAACAGACTAATACACACACACACACACACACACACACACACACACACACATATATACATGCATCCTATGGTTTGGTTTCTCTGGAGAACCATGACTAATACAAACAATTGTGATATTTTCCCTAGCCAAAGAAACACGGTACAGCTGGTTTCCTCCGACGTTTGGGCTGAAGGTACCAAAGTCTAACACTGCCAATTGCATCTTCACTGAGACAGGCTTCTATTTCTTTAATCTGAGGATAACATTAAGCTTGCTTTACTCTGCAATTGCATAAATTCATTATATTTAAGGACTCTTCTATCTCACAAAATAATGTATATTGTAGGAAAGTTTACAAAAGTTGCAAAAGGAACTCCAACCCTCCATTAAACTCTAAAGTGCACAGAAACCCACAAAGAATGCCTGGCAAATCAAATGCTCTCATGCTTTCATTTCCAGGGAGATAACCACCTGACTTCATTTAATCCAATATCCATTTTCTAGCTTCTGTGTTTTTTTTTTTTCTGTGAGTGTGTGTATATTTACAAAATATGCATACAAATTGTAAATATAATACCATACACTTTGTGTGTCAGTAACAAGGCCACCTTGAATGTAAGGTAATTGCCCACTTCCCAATAGATATATCTAAAAGCATAATTGACAATTTGAACGTCTAAACATTTAAGAACATACTGGAAATAGTCCAGTGTCTACCTGTATTATTTAATGTTTAATTTAATCACACACATAATTTAAGTCACATTGTAGGAAATGAACTTAATTTATAAATATTAAATTTTTCACTCTTAGGCTTCATGAAGCAGTTTTACTCAAAATTTCCACACACATTTCTGACATTTGTGCAATCCTTACCTTGACACCTAGTTTTTCAGTCTCTTAACACCGTCTTCAAGAATACGTCATCTTCACAGCCTCTTAACTGTTCAAAATATAACACCTTTAGAATGCATCAGATGCTGTTGCTGGAAACTCATCTGAAGTCCAGAGGACCCATTTGCATAATATTAGGATCTGTTGTTTTTTTTTTTTTTCTCCTCCCTTGTTGGTTACACTCAGGGTCTGGTGACCTCTGCAATGCAGCCAGTCTCATTCTGCCTTTAAAAGAGGTTTTTAAAATGCTTTCTACAATGGCATTAAATATCATGTATCTTGGAGTCATACAATCAAGAATATTTGCCAAATCTATGTTACAGTTTCTGCCTATTATTTTGTGTTTCTGGGCTCTGACTTCAGAAGCATCTACAATTACATTCCTCACAATAATGCATCCTCCCCAAATGGTGCTTCGCAATAAGAATGTGGTTGACAGAGCCACGTGCAGGTGAGAAATGTTTTAATGGAATCAAAAGGCTACCCTCTGAAAAGTAACTCAGGGCCATCACAGACAGCTGATATTTGGGCACAAACAGGTTTATTTATTAACCTATGTTTTACTTAATATATTTCAAGTAATTTTACGTTTTATTAAGTACTTTATTTATTTTTGAGACAAGATCTTGCTCTGTCACCCAGGCTGGAGTGCAGTGGTACAATCTCGGCTCGCTTCAGTCTCTGCCTCCCAGGTTCAAGCTATTCTCATGGCTCAGCCTCCTGAATACCTGGGACCACAGGCTCACGCCAGCCTACGTGGCTAATTTTTGTATTTTTAGTAGAGACAGCCTTTCGCCATGTTGGCCAGGATGGTCTCGAACTCCTGGTCTCAAGTGAACCACCCTCCTTGACCTCCCAAAGTACTGGGATTACAGGTGTGAGCCACCGCATCCGGTTTGATTAAGTACTTCCTACAACAGAATTCTTAAGTGACTGAGTCGTATTCTGTTGTGTAGAGATGGCAAATTTTGTTTAAGCAGCCCCCTTATTGTTTGGCCTTTGTTTTACTTTCTGAGAATTCCCTATTAGAAAAACATAGGGACAAACCCCTTGTGATTATACCCTTGGGTGCTCTGTTATTTTCTTTTCTGGCATAAATTCCTAGCTATGCAAAAGATCTACATTTTCCCTAGGCTTTGATGTATGTTTCCAAAAACACCAGTGAGTGAGTTTATATTTATTTCAGCAGTAGGTACAAGACCCGCTACTCCTTCAGAATCACACAAGGCATAATTCTTTTTAATCGTTTTCAAATTGGTGGGATATTAACATCTCTGTACTTTTCATTCACATTCAATTATTACACAGTGATGTTGACTTTTTCCACAAATTTACTCGTCCTGTAATTTCTGTTTCTTTTGTTTGAGGCCCCTCATGTCATTTGTTAACTAGGGAAAATCCAACGGGCATCTTATTCAGAACCCACCCCTGGACACCTTGATTCTGGTTCCTCGTCTTGATTACAGGCCGACGTAAGGTGTTTGTGTGTTCTGTGGCTGACCAGGAGGCTCTTCTCTTCTGGAAAGCCTAGGCTGATCTCTGGAGGGTCTGCCTGTGGGCTTGAGGTCAGCTGGTGCGCTCTCCCAGGGCTGGCTGACCGAGGACGTGCTCATGTATGTGATTAGCAGGCTGTTGGCCAGAGTGGAAGGGGAGCTGGGCCACAAACCTTCCAGGATCCAGCAGGCTGACCTGAGCTTCTTCACATGGTGGTGACAGCAAGAAGATGGGCCCCACGGTGCCAGCACGAGCCACAGAGTCAGGTGCTGGGTGTCTCCCAAGGCGCTGGATGTAGGAGGTGTGAGCATATTTTCAACACTCTCCAGGGGTCCTGCTCTCGTGGTTAAATGTGTGACGTCTGGAGCTAATCGAGGTTCACCCTCTAGCCTCGAAGCTTATGAAATGTGCAATGATAGACAAGGTATTTAAACCCACTGAACCTGTCTTGTTATCTCCAAAGCTGGCCCCATCATAGCAGCAATCCTGCAGCAGTGAGGGTTAAGGCACTAACACACATAAAGCAGTTAACACAGAACCTGCCCCTTAATAAGGGCTCAAAATATTTCAGTTGCTGTTACTGAGACAAATTCCTAGGTTTTAATTTTTCTTCCTTTGCAATGAATTATTTCTAGTTCCTTATGGACATATACTCCCGGTGTCCCCACCCCCATCCCCGCAAATGCTGGCATGTGTAAACATGTCTGAATCCAAAGATGAGAACAGGTTAGACTCAAAATGGGTTCGCGGCTGCAGAGTTAAGGACTGAATTACTTATCCTTCTGAAGTGGTGATTTTCCTCCCTCTGGCTCAGTGAGAAATTGAGAATGCAGCAGTATCCATCATGCAACCTAGTTAGCAAACAGTAATGTGCCAACTTCACCATGGGGACATTACTCAGATCCCCTTCACTGTAAAAATAACTGATAATTCTTCAGCAGCGCAATCTTTCATTAATAAGTTACAAGAGGCAATGTGTGTGCAATCTGTTATTACGCATTTAGCCTTTCTTTTGAGAACTTTGCTTGCCAAAATATTATTTCTCACATGATTTTATAAAGAGATTCTGTAGTTTCAGCGTTCTCTACTATCTTCCCTCTACTTAATAATGTGGCACAAATGCAGTAGCTTAATGAAGACTTTTCTTCTTCCTTCCTCTCTTGCCCTTATGGTTTATTTTCTACACAACAACCAGAGCTTCTGGTCTTTCAAAAACAAAACTTAGATTGCATGCGCTGAATACGTGCCTGTTTCCTCAAGCTCCAAAGTTACCCTCCTGTATGTGGCAGAAGTGTAAATTCTGCAAACGATTATTTCTTCGATGCCTTTCTGCGGGGTTCTGTCAGTGCAGGAGAGTAGGTAGAAGAAGGAGGTTATTCTTTCCTGTTTTCCTGTTCTGTAGCACGGTCCTGGGAACAGCTGTTGGCTCCAACAGTAGCCCCTCTTCAGAATCCAGTTTCCTTTTAACTCCTGGAATCAGACTCAATGTAGAAGTCTAAGATACCCATAGAGGTCCGAGAAGCAGCTGCCTCAGTGTTTCAACTCAGACACCTGAGCACCAACCTCCCAGGCCCCTTGTCCATGTTCCTGAGGAAAGAGGGGTTCACATCCCCCCTCCCAGGGTGAGCACCGAGTCTGCGGGAACTCCTCCTTGGAGCCCTCAGGTTTTATTAATTATCGCTTTCCCCCAAGCCATGAAGATTGCAGCTGTTTCCTGCAGTTATTACTTTGGGATGTCTGCATGATCTCCTTTTAGCAGTCTTTTAATTTTCTAACATGTCTGAAAACAATTCCCTGTATTAACCCTCTCTGTTTGAAATACCTGATGTACTCTCTGTTTTCCTGATACAGTCACGGGAGATTTCCTAGGGCAGGAAACAAAATTAAAAGGCAGGATTCTGAGATCACTTTGGTTATGTTCTAGGTCTTCTTCTTTTTCTTTTTTCTTTTTTTTTTTTTTTTTTTTGTAAAGTTTTTTTTTTTTCCCCCGGCTGGAAATCAGTGGGGTGTTTCCCGCCCCTAACCCCCCCACCCCTCCTGTGTTCAAGCTATTCTCCTGCCTCAGCCTCCCAAGTAGCTGAGACCACAGGACTTTGCCACCACATCTGGCTAATTTTTGTATTTTTAGAAGAGATGACATTCACCATGCTGGCCAGGCTGGTCTCAAACTCCTGGCCTCAAGTGATCCACCTGTCTTGGCCTCCCAAAGTGCTGTGCTTACAGGTGTGCACCACTGCACCAGCTCAAATGTGCTGGGTCTTTAACGTGGTTCCTGGCTTCTTGCTGCTGGAAATGCAGCTCATGTATCCCATAGTGTGCAGTAACATCGCGTTGACCCACACCTGTGGCTGCTCCGGATGAGATATCACTTTCTACCTGCTGTGTGATCACTGAGACCCACAGACTTGAATCAAAATTCCATTTGTCTTTGATCACCATTATCCCCTAATTTGACCTTGGACCACCAGGAACTAACACCAACTTGTTTCAAGCATTTAATAAACCCCCAAACACTGAGGAGTTTATCTTTCTCCAATGTACAAATACCCTAGTTCCTGGATGTAGGTTTATTTGTGGAAGACTTAAAGAAGACCTCGAGTATATGTACATGACATTTTCCGGGGTCCCAAAGTCAAACTGTGGAACTATGGTGATTAAGTATCATTTGGAAATTTGGCCCAAGTCTATGCCACAGGGATCTAAGCAGCACTGCAGACTGTCCATGTGTAGTTTCCACAGTTGCTGGCTAATTACAATGCACATACTTGGCAGCCAGGAGAATCCTCCTATTGGCCCCCTGATCTTTGGAGTGAGGGCAATTATATAGAAAAATTAAGTGGAACCTGATTAAACGTCTTTCTATCAGGACAGTAAATCAAAGAAGTACTGCATCTTTACGGGAATTGCAGAGATTAATGCCACATTCAGAGATTTCAGAGACGCAGGGATGGGGCATCTCCATTTAACTTGCTGAATATGTGATTGTAGAAGGTTGCTAAGTATTAGAGAATAACCGCCATCATAACCTAAAGCAAGGGTTATTTCCATGTAGGTGCAGTTGTTGCCTCGTATGTCTTGACTTTAATGCCAATAAGCACAGCCCCTGGTACCCAGCTTAGAGTCATCCGTATGGAAAAAACCATTTCTTCTTCTTTTTTTTTTTTTTTGCCTCCAGACTAATGCACAAGAACTACCAGAAAATATTCCTCCACTTAGAGGAGAAAAGAGTGCTCCTTTATTTTTCTGCTTACAACAGTACCAATTCTTCCATTCTATATCGCAATAAAGGCTAAGTGTTAACCACCTTTTCTTAAAGGACCAGATTATATGTATTTCAGGTTTGCAGCCCATGCAATCTCTGGCTCAACTATTCAACTCTGTAACAGCTGAAAAGTAAACACATACAACAAATGGGATTGGCTACTTTCTAATAAAACTTTATATACAAAATCAAGCATGCTGACGGCAGAGCATAACTGGCAGACTCCCAGGCTACAACAGAGAAATGTGGTGAGCTTAACATCCCACTGGTCATCACCCTCATTCTGTACCTTGAAGATCTCAAAAGTGATTCGATGTGATAAGTAGTTATTAGCAAATTATCTTAGAGAGCTCAGGAGGAATCCTCATCACAAGAGTGGAAGATCAATCTGCAAACATTTAGTGACTGGCTACTTGATACAATTAATGGAAATCCAGAGGCTGGGAGCATGTTTGAGCAAAAGACCTTCAATGTGAATAATATTTTGCTGCACTTTCTATGAATTTTTTTAACAATACACACCACACTTGAGTGGCAGCTAGTAATGAACGAAGGCTGCCAGTTTTAATAAGGTCCAGAGAAAGAAATTACCTTGTATGTATCCTCTGGCAAAACTCAATAGGAAAAATAATACAGATCCTAAGAATTTTTTTAAGCCTACTTTGTTTGAGATCATCACACAATCTCTATGCAAAGATAGTATTCTCTGGGAGAAAAAGAGCTAATTTTGCTGGCCAGGGGAACTTAAGGAAATTTGGAAGTTTAAAATTGTTTTTTTCTATTCAAATGTCCCATTCAATATGTCAGTGTTTCATACTTTTTTCATCATTTTTCACCATTGACAAGGTAAACCTATTGCAAGTATGCATTTAGTGTCCTTTCAGCTCTGCTACTCTTGGAATCAGATCATTGGCCTAATTTTCAGCATGGGCTGATGCATTCACAGGATATACATACGTCTCCTTTAAACCTTCTGTAACAGCCATCTGGCTTTTTGGAATTTGCTTGAATTTGGTATTTTTGTGGCACGAACTTACTTCATTTTTCAAATTCTCTAGTACGATCAAGCACACTGAAAATGTTTACTTTATAATTACCATTCTTCTTAAGTCAGTTAAGATCCCTTTCATTTCATCTCCCACCTGTACTTCTTGCTAATTAACCACAGGTGACCATCTTGTGACATTTTTATGCCATAAAATGGCAAAGCTTATTAACATCTCATTTATAACCAGCAATGGGTTCTTAATGCTCTCCAAACGGTCCTGCTTTTTGGAATCTCTTCCAACTCTTATTGCCTTTAATAGAGTTATCTTTAAAAAGACAGACTGGTGCATTTATTAAGTACTGATGCATTATTAGACAATTGTCAATTCTAGGCAGTAAGAATGAAGATCAAGTAAAGTTATGCAAGAAAAAAATAAAGTAATGGAAATCAATACATTACAGTACTCCCTACTGCTTATAAATACATCGCAGGAGACACAAAAGATTAGTCATCAAGGAAAATCCATTCCTCTGCACACACTCACGAGAGGAAGGAGGGCGTCATGTATCCACCTGGTCCTCTCCTGTCCTTTGTTTCATATTGGTTCAAATTTGTTCCACTATAACTCTGAAACTCTAGGCTGTTTCTGGCTCTTTTAGATATCATATCCCATGTTTTACATGGAAAGTTTTATTGACATCTATTAACAGATGTGGTAGAAGGAGTCAGAAACTTCAGTAGTGTCCAGCTGTGTGAGGGTAAGCCACTGACATGGATTAATCTCAGAAGTATTAAGCTAAGTGGAGGAAGGAGCCACTGATGAGAGCAGACGCATGCCGCCTGGATCCTTTTATGACATTCTCATAAAGCAAAAGTCTAGGAACAGTGATCGTATCTGTGGTGTCCGGGACCTGGGGCTGCAGGAAGAATTAACTAGGGGTGACGCAAATCTCATGCATCTTCATTAAAATTGGTGCCTCCGCCTCCTGGGTTCAAGCAATTATCCTGCCTCAGCCTCCTGAGTAGCTGGGACTACAGGCATGCGCCACTGCCCTAATTTTTGTATTTTTAGTAGAGA
Organism: Hylobates moloch; assembly: GCF_009828535.3. Taxonomy (NCBI): domain Eukaryota; kingdom Metazoa; phylum Chordata; class Mammalia; order Primates; family Hylobatidae; genus Hylobates; species Hylobates moloch. Next base: position 125,507,995 of record NW_026652283.1, read on the forward strand.
TGGGTTTCATCATGTCGGCCAAGCTGTTCTCGAACACCTGACCTCAAGAGATCCGCCCGCCTTGGCCTCCCAAAGTGCTGCGATTTTACAGCGCCTGGCCTGAACAGTGTTTTTATTTTCACGTTCTTCTTGTTCCACAACCTTGGAACTCAATCTTTAGAAATAAAAATAAAAACACAAACACTTAAGACACGTGCATAATTGGGCCTGTGTTTGTCTTTGGTGTACAGGGAGGTGAAATATGAGAAGCAAAGATAAATTAAACAAAGATGTCCTCAAGAAAGTTATCTAATGTAACCGGCAGATTCAGAAACCCAGGCACAATTACAAGTTTCAAGGGCATATGAACACAGTGCCACTCAAATGAAAGGAAAGAACAATTTTCTTTAAACCCGGCTGGCCAAACGTGAGGACATCGTGAAAGGGAAGTGGTATGATTAGTTTGATGGGGAACGTGGGAGACAGGGACAAATAAGATTAGCAAGTTGCTCATATGAAAGTAAAAGCATGATCAGTGACAGAAATGAAAATCAGAATGCAAATGGCACTTTAATAAATTCTGTTATAATTTTATTTTCTGTTCAGATGGAGGGAAAGAAACGTGAAAAAATAAGGAACACGAGGAGATGTTCCCTTGCTGGGAAGATTGGGGGCAGTCACAGATAAAGCTATTCGCCTTGTTGTACATTAAACTTCTAATTAAGGTCTTGGTGCCCAGAAGGGACAGACAGAAATGTGGGGCTTTCCAGCAGAGAAACAGCAATCCCAGGTGTATCAGTGTATTAAGCCCTTTAAGCTTCTCAGAGTCAAACAGCGTGAGCTGGTGTCTCCAAGGCTGCTTTGCGAGTCACAGTATAAGCTGCTGGAATCACAGAGAGCGATATTGCCCAGAGGCTTCTGAATTTGTAAAAAGGACAGAAAAAATTTCATAAAATATTTGCAGATATCATAGAGTTTGGGAGAGAATAATGCTACTTGTTTTGAACAGCAAATTATATATTTAAAGATAAAGTCTAACGTTTTTGTACATTTTGTATTTAACAACAATGAATTGTCATATGCTTTTTTGATTGGATCAGAGAAATCTTTTTTAAGTTTCTCAGTGTGCAGGTGAGAATTACAGAGGTTAATTGTTTTGCCTAAAGAAATAAAAGTTTAATGGTGGAACTGGGAAGTATCTAATTGGGATATTTCCCAATTCTTAGTAAAATCTTCCCTGTACACCACAGCCGGACGTCGTGATATTTAAGAACGCAAAGTAAAGACTGTTTGAGTAATTCACATCTCAGTCCAAGTCCTCTGAAGGCTTATCAGCAGGCGGTGCTCTGCAAGGGGACGGGAAACAGAGTCACCCCTGGGGAGCATTGAGGAAAGTACAGTCACGTGACAGAAGCACAGGAAAAGTCAGCCCAAAGACACCGTGTGTTGTGACAGATGACACCGTTAAGAGAGGAAGGAGCGTCCTTCCTGGGCTGGTCCCACTTCATCCACACGAACAGACATCCTCCTTAGCCTTTGGCAGAAGTGTGTTCTCCTTCCCAAAGCTGTTCCACATCCGAAAGGAAAATATCCTTTGGAAATATGTCAGGATTACTATAATCTCTGCCTACAAATGTCCTTGAAAAGTATTTCTCCGACTCTTGTTATGGACCAATGACCAAGAACACTGGTTTGAATGCATGCGTCCCTCCAAAGTTTCCATGTTGGGACTTCAGCCCCACGGCGATAGCGATAATAGATGCATCTTTTTGGGAAGTGAGTAAATCCTGAGGGCTTCACCTTCGTGAGTGGGATCAGTGCCCCATAAAAGAGGTTTCAGAAAGCTGCCTGGCCTCTTTGTTCCTAAGCCATGTGAGGACACCGAGATCCATGAGGAAGGGCCCCTCCCCAGACAGTGAACCTGACAGTGTCTTCATGTTGGAGTTCCAGCCCCAGGGCTGTGAGCAATTCATTTCTGGTTGTGTGTATGTTACCCAGGCTCAGGTGTTCAGTTTTAGCAACACAAAATGGACTCAGGCAATCTCCGTGAGGGAGCTGCAGCACTCCTTTTGCTGTTTGAGGTAAGAATCTTTTTTCCAAGTGCTGGATATCCATCCCCAGCAGCTCCATCTGCACATCCACGCGGCTCTCCATCCCAGAAGGTGGTCTACGTGTCTTCAAAGTTTGCCTAACCTCGCATTCTTTTCAGCCTCTGTGGAGCTCCTGCAGACATCGGAGGCAGGGCTCCCTTCCAAGGACTGGCTTTTACTATTAAACAAAGGTCAAGAACGTTTAGGGCAAAAATAATGAAAACATGTAACTGAGTAATTGGTCCATAAACAAGAGTAGGAAATATCTATCTCAAGGACATTGGTAAGCCACCATTTTTTATGAAATGGGTATTTTTTTAATTGCCCTGGAAAGAAGACATCCCATTACCTGGAAACAGATCAGCTATTCCCAGGAAGCTCCTGCTGTTTTATGGGGCACTCTAAGTGACAGTGTGCAAACACAAGGGTGGCAGAGCCTGGCTCAGTGTACACTGGAGAACAGAACAGTCGCAGTGTTGAAAATCAGAGAACTGTGCCCACGTCAGCCCCTTTGAAAAAGTCAGTCAAAGAAACTCGACTTTGACCAAATAGGTGGAAATGCTCTCACATTAAACGTGTCCTCATTTTTTTCCCCCTCCAGCCATATAATTACTCATTTGTGCTTTCCTCAAATCACAGCTTGCAAAAGAACTGGCTGAGCAGACCCAGAGGAAAATTGCAGCAGAATAGCAAATTGGGCAGGCAAATTCATTTCTTCTGCCATTTGATGGCATTTACAAGGAGAGTGCGGCAGAAGGCCAGCTTGCCTTCCCAGCCTCAGGTCAGAAGGCCCGTCTGTGTGCTGGTACATTGGGCTCAGGTCAGGAGCTGCCTGGCAGGCTGTGTGTAATTAGTCAGAGCCATTTAAGAACAGAGCTGCTGCAGTTTTCTCCATTCCAACTGTCTGAAGAGCATTTCTCCATTTTTTTTCCAAGCTAACATTAGGCTTAGTGATAGCGAAGACAGAAAAAGACTCAATAAAAACAAGAAGTCTGCCGATTCATGCGGGGAAAAGAGTGCATGGTCAGCAAGGGAGGCTCCTGCTTTCTAAAAGGACTGTCAGCAGCCACAGCCCCCACAGCAGATGCCGCATGAACCTAACAGGCATCCAATTCTATTTTCTTTTGTTTTTAAGAATCTAGGACAAGCTCCGAGCTCTTCTCCCTGATTACAGAAGGCTTCTACCTTGTCATTTTCTGATCCACATTTTTTCTCTCTGCATCTTGATACCCTGAATTTACTCTGTTTTGATCTTTCTTACCAATTAGTTAGAAAGTTAAGTGTTTAACAATAATAATGGGAGATTTTAACACCCCACTGTCAACATTAGACAGATCATCTAGACAGAAAGTTAACAAGGATATCCAGGAATTGAACTCAGCTCTAAACAAAGTGGACCTAATAGACATCTACAGAACTCTCCACCCCAAATCAACAGAATATACATTTTTTTCAGCACCACACCACACCTATTCCAAAATTGACCACATAGTTGGAAGTAAAGCTCTCCTCAGCAAATGTAAAAGAACAGAAATTATAACAAACTGTCTCTCAGACCACACTGCAATCAAACTAGAACTCAGGATTAAGAAACTCACTCAAAACCGCTCAACTACATGGAAACTGAACAACCTGCTCCTGAATGACTATTGGGTACATAATGAAATGAAGGCAGAAATAAAGGTGTTCTTTGAAACCAACGAGAACAAAGACACAACCTACCAGAATCTCTGGGACACATTCAAAGCAGTGTGTAGAGGGAAATTTATAGCACTAAATGCCCACAAGAGAAAAAAGGAAAGATCCAAAATTGACACCCTAACATCACAATTAAAAGAACTAGAAAAGCAAGAGCAAACACATTCAAAAGCTAGCAGAAGGCTAGAAATAACTAAAATCAGAGCAGAACTGAAGGAAATAGAGACACAAAAAACCCTTCAAAAAATTAATGAATCCAGGAGCTGGTTTTTTGAGAAGATCAACAAAATTGATAGACCACTAGCAAGACTAATAAAGAAGAAAAGAGAGAAGAATCAAATAGATGCAATAAAAAATGAAAAAGGGGATATCACCACCGATCCCGCAGAAATACAATCTACCATCAGAGAATACTACAAACACCTCTATGCAAATAAACTAGAAAATCTAGAAGAAATGGATAAATTCCTCGACAAATACACCCTCCCAAGACTAAATCAGGAAGAAGTCGAATCTCTGAATAGACCAATAACAGGTTCTGAAGTTGTGGCAATAATCAATAGCTTACCAACCAAAAAGAGTCCAGGACCTGATGGATTCACAGCTGAATTCTACCAGAGGTACAAGGAGGAACTGGTACCATTCCTTCTGAAACTATTCCAATCGATAGAAAAAGAGGGAATCCTCCCTAACACATTTTATGAAGCCAGCATCATCCTGATACCAAAGCCAGGCAGAGACACAACCAAAAAAGAGAATTTTAGACCAATATCCTTGATGAACATTGATGCAAAAATCCTCAATAAAATACTGGCAAACCGAATCCAGCAGCACATCAAAAAGCTTATACACCATGATCAAGTGGGCTTCATCCCTGGGATGCAAGGCTGGTTCAACATACGCAAATCAATAAATGTAATCCAGCATATAAACAGAACCAAAGACAAAAACCACATGATTATCTCAATAGATGCAGAAAAGGCTTTTGACAAAATTCAACAACCCTTCATGCTAAAAACTCTCAATAAATTAGGTATTGATGGGACGTATCTCAAAATAATAAGAGCTATCTACGACAAACCCACAGCCAATATCATACTGAATGGGCAAAAACTGGAAGCATTCCCTCTGAAAACTGGCACAAGACAGGAATGCCCTCTCTCACCGCTCCTATTCAACATAGTGCTGGAAGTTCTGGCCAGAGCAATCAGGCAGGAGAAGGAAATAAAGGGTATTCAATTAGGAAAAGAGGAAGTCAAACTGTCCCTGTTTGCAGATGACATGATTGTATATCTAGAAAATCCCATTGTCTCAGCCCAAAATCTCCTTAAGCTGATAAGCAACTTCAGCAAAGTCTCAGGATACAAAATCAATGTACAAAAATCACAAGCATTCTTGTACACCAATCACAGACAAACAGAGAGCCAAATCATGAGTGAACTCCCATTCACAATTGCTTCAAAGAGAATAAAATACCTAGGAATCCAACTTACAAGGGATGTGAAGGACCTCTTCAAGGAGAACTACAAACCACTGCTCAATGAAATCAAAGAGGATACAAACAAATGGAAGAACATTCCATGCTCATGGGTTGGAAGAATCAATATCGTGAAAATGGCCATACTGCCCAAAGTAATTTATAGATTCAATGCCATCCCCATCAAGCTACCAATGACTTTCTTCACAGAATTGGAAAAAACTACTTTAAAGTTCATATGGAACCAAAAAAGAGCCCGCATTGCCAAGTCAATCCTAAGCCAAAAGAACAAAGCTGGAGGCATCACGCTACCTGACTTCAAACTATACTACAAGGCTACAGTAACCAAAACAGCATGGTACTGGTACCACAACAGAGATATAGATCAATGGAACAGAACAGAGCCCTCAGAAATGATGCCGCATATCTACAACTAT
>NW_026652283.1:125514075-125514359 GCF_009828535.3 Hylobates moloch
TCACTCATGATTTGGCTCTCTGTTTGTCCGTTATTGGTGTACAAGAAGGCTTGTGATTTTTGTCCGTTGATTTTGTATCCTGAGACTGTGCTGAAGTTGCTAATCAGCTTAAGGAGATTTTGGACTGAGACAATGGGGTTTTCTAGATATACAATCACGTCATCTGCAAACAGGGACAATTTGACTTCCTCTTTTCCTAACTGAATACCCTTTATTTCCTTCTCCTGCCTGATTGCCCTGGCCAGAACTTCCAGCACTATGTTGAATAGGAGTGGTGAGAGAGG
>NW_026652283.1:125514459-125781136 GCF_009828535.3 Hylobates moloch
GTTTGTCGTATATAGCTCTTATTATTTTGAGATACGTCCCATCAATACCTAATTTATTGAGTTTTTAGCATGAAGGTGGTTGAATTTTGTCAAAGGCCTTTTCTGCATCTATTGAGATAATCATGTGGTTTTTCTCTTTGGTTCTCTTTATATGCTGGATTACATTTATGATTTGCATATGTTGAACCAGCCTTGCATCCCAGGGATGAAGGAACACCTTTACACTGTTGGTGAGACTGTAAACTAGTTCAACCATTGTGGAAGTCAGTGTGGCGATTCCTCAGGGATCTAGAACTAGAAATACCATTTGACCCAGCCATCCCATTACTGGGTATATACCCAAAGGAGTATAAATCATGCTGCTATAAAGACACATGCACACGTATGTTTATTGCGGCACTATTCACAATAGCAAAGACTTGGAACCAACCCAAATGTCCAACAACGATAGACTGGATTAAGAAAATGTGGCACATATACACCATGGAATACTATGCAGCCATAAAAAATGATGAGTTCGTGTCCTTTGTAGGGACATGGATGAAACTGGAAAACATCATTCTCAGTAAACTATCGCAAGGACAAAAAACCAAACACCGCATGTTCTCACTCATAGGTGGGAATTGAACAATGAGAACTCATGGACACAGGAAGGGGAACATCACATTCCGGGTACTGTTGTGGGGTGGGGGGTGGGGGGGGCGGGGACAGCGTTAGGAGATGTACCTAATGCTAAATGACGAGCTAATGGGTGCAGGGAATCAACATGGCACATGGATACATATGTAACAAACCTGAACATTGTGCACATGTACCCTAAAACCTAAAGTATAATAAAAAAAAAAAAAAAGAAAGAAAGAAAGTTAAGTGTTTAAACAAAGTCACATTTTCTATATAGGAAAATAGGATAAATGCTCACACATTAATCCATTTGATGAATATTTTACTAAGGAAAAAATGTCAGTATTAAATAGTAACATGTCCCCCTCCGTAAGAGATATTCTTATTATTATGATATTCTAGAACAATGGGCACCACACACTTCCTTATCCACTCAGCCAACTGGTATTGAGGTAGAAGTAATGTTAGTCTTTGCAAGTTAAGAAAATTTTAAAAATAGATGTGAGAGTCCTCTCTGAAAAGGATGCCAGGTGATGGTGATGCTACAGTGAATATGATGTCTCTCATTTCATCACTAGTATCAGAGAAGAGACAATGCACACAGTTCTCAGGTAAAGACCACACAGTATCCTGGAGAACTAAGAACACAGTCATCCCAATATGGCACCAGTCTCTTAGGTACATTTTCCTGAGTCTACAAAAGTGTGGATCAAACTGTCTCGATGCAGAAGTCTTAAATAGATGTAAGGAAGCTATCTCGCTGACACATTTCGGGAGCAAGAGTGTTGGATTTCAATATAGTATTTTATATAATCAAATTTTACCAAATGAGATTAATCCCTTTGGATTTTCTTCTGCATGATGATGACACGATGTATTTTCTGTGTCCCAGGAAATCTAGATAGGGCTTCAGAGCTGGAGCGTCTGGATTTGAACCCTGACTCTACTCTTAGGCTGTTGACATGTTCCCTAATCTCTTTGAATTTCAGTAAAATACAGATAATACTTCTTGAGACCGTTTTTTAAAAATGAATGAGTTTTCCCAGGAAAAGAACTTAGGCTTACAATTTCTGTGGATCAACAAATGCTCCATGGGCCATGCACTTAGACTGCCACATACATTTTAGGGTTTGGGGAGTGATTTCCCACCCAACAAAAACTTAAATCTATTCCTTAAACACAAGAAAATATAACAAATACTTCTTACATTGAAATAAGCTAATTATTTTCCAATGGAATAATGTTGACATTTTTAAGTGTTAAACCACCGTTATAAATTTTGAAGAAAGTTAAAGAGCAAGAAAATATATTAGCATAACACATAAATCACACCTAGGTCATTAACATTGTCATTATAAATTAATCTTAACAACACACCTTGCCTTCACAAGTTCTTGTAAGCGATTTTAAGTTCCACCTATTTATGACTTCAAAATAAGTATCTGACTTGAAATAACATAACTCAGAAAACCGACAACTTAAAGTATTTTTTTAAAGATTGCAAGATGAAAACCTGTTACGTAACGATTGCAGAAGGAGTAAGAAAGGGTTGATATGGTTTGCTTTAAAAGGATTAAAGGTAGTGCACAAACATTGGTGCCTGCAACCTTCCTGCAGGTGAGTATCGTCCCTGGAGCTCAACTAATCCGTGAGTCCAATGTCTTCCTGAGGGTAAGGGATGAGATGGCTGCAGCTATGCAGCACAGTTTAGGGTTCTGGAAAAGTGAAAGGGGCAATGATAAGCCTCCAGCCCAGAGGATATCGTGGTCCTGAAAATGTGTCACTCTTTGGGATTTTCTTTTATAGGCAGCAACCTCCCTGCGGCCTGAAGAGATTATTGAGAAATTATTTTAACGGTCTCAGTATTTACCTGAAGGAAACCTTGTCATCCAACGCCTCTGCCAAGGAGAGGGACTCGGAGTCATGTTTTTCCAGAAGGATGGAGGCAGGGTATTGTTGAACGAAAGGCTGCTCACTTGGAGTCCCCGGCCCAAGTTCTGACTTGGCTCTTGCAATCTTAGAAATGCCATCTAACTTCTCTGGGTTTTGGTTTCATTATAAATACAATAAATTGATGTCTAAAGTGTCTTTCAGCTATATAATTCAATGCTATGATTTTTTATTAATTTATTGAGTTATACAATAAACTACATAAGTGCCTTAATATCGAAAGTACATATCACTGAATTTTTGTCTGTGTATAACCACCATTTAGGTCAAAATGTACCACATTTCAGGAAGTGATTCTCATATTCCTTCTCAGGGCAACCTGTCATTGCTACTCACAGGCAACAAAAACATCCACGTGTATTCCAGAGTTACAGTTCTGTGATCCTGTCACTATCATATGAAATACAGTGTCAAAGTTAATCTGTAATTTTACGAGACTTAACAGCAAACACCACCTAGTAAAATATGTTGCCCATACGATGTATTATCTATATAAATACATTATCAAGACTATTACAAAATAATTTTACCTTAAATGTTAGATGTTAATAAGATTATTCACTGCAATGCTGTACATTTCTATTTTTGGTGACTGTAGATTATAAAATACTAAGACATCGACTATGATTTCTTTAGCTGTGGTCAAAATTAAGAAATTAATTTTGCAATGCCTTCTAGACAAATTAGACCCTTCCTTTTTGTAAATAATTAAAATCTGGCCGGGCGTGGTGGCTCACACCTGTAACCCCAGCACTTTGGGAGGCTGAGGTGGGCGGATCACGAGGTCAGGAGATCGACGCCATCCTGGCTAACACGGTGAAACCCAGTCTCTACTAAAAATACAAAAAATTATCCGGGCGTGGTGGCGGGCGCCTGTAGTCCCAGCTACTCGGGAGGCTGAGGCAGGAGAATGGCGTGAACCCGGGAGGTGGAGCTTGCAGTGAGCCGAGATCGCACCACTGCACTCCAGCCTGGGCGACAGCCAGACTCCGTCTCAGAAAAAAAAAAAATCTATATTAGAAGTGCATAATTATTTACTTCACATTTCAGCTGCGTAATAATGTTCTTACACTTTAGTTCCAATTCCTCTCCATTTCAAAATTACACAAGCTATTCATGTTTCCATGTTTTACAATCAGATCTCTGAATATCAATCTTGTTTATTTTGAAGCATGGCCTGTGTACATACGCCAAATGGGCTTTTAAAACAAGACGGGGCCTTGGGGCATTTTCGGCTGGCATTTCCTGTTAGACCCTATGGACCATCCCGTCTCCTGACATTTCCCCTTTTCATCACCCAGTGGCAGCTCCCCTTTTGGTATTTATTATCTGAGCTGTACTCATGAGGGCCTGAAGATGGGGAAGGATGGGGAGCTGGTGCGAATCAGCTGGAAAGAACAATGAAGCATTTGGATGGCAAAGCTGTGTCATTGCGATATGACCAAGGGCAAGTCACCATGCTGCGCCATCACTGCACCACCACCTGCAATCACCCTCCTGAGGACACATGCCCAACCACCCTCCTGAGGACAAATACAAATGCTGTATCTGTCTGAAGATTCAGGTCAAGGAATTAGCGGTTCTTCCGTTTTTTGGAACGATTAGTGTGTGTGCGTGTGCATGCAAGTGTGTGTGTGCAATACCTAGTGCCCTAGTGATATTTCAACCAACCATTCCAGATCCTGTTTTAACTCCCATTCTATCCATTTTATTTCTCAGTTTGTTCTACACTACACCCCATTGTAGGGCAGATCTGCCTTGTTTTGGGGGTTCTACACTACACCCCATCGTAGGGCAGATCTGCCTTGTTCCTACTTTGGGGCATTCCCTAGACTATGTGCAGCATTCAGTTCACTTTCAACCTGCTGAACATTAGAGACTATTGACCAAGGCAGCTGCCTGCCTGGGAGCCACACGCATGTCCCTGTGTTGATGTGGGTCAGGCCACAGAAAGAGCACGGGGATCTGAAAGGTGAAGATGTGAGAAGACCAGGTATCCCCTTCTAATACGAAGAGGATCGGTTTCCAATCACTCGTGGCTGCAGCAGCCAAGTTGGAAATTTTTGATTTGCATAAAGGCCTCGTCCTTTTTATCCTGTTTAAACAGAGAAGTCATTTAAATTGCCTAAGCATACTTGAAGTAAGATCTGAAGGATTTAAACAATGCCTCTCACTAAAGTAATGTGAGAGTTGGAGATATTTCTCAACTTTTTTTTATCTCTAGATTTTCTTTTTAATCTCCAATTTAGAGATATTTGCTGACATTGCTTACTGAATGTAAAAAAGAGACTTCGATAAAAGAAGAAGTAATTGGCATAAAGTTAATAAAGCTCGTGTGAAAGTCAGAAAATCTGGAAATCCAGGCTGTGACTGTGTGGAGACAGGTCTCACGGCCATGGCCTTGCCATCTCTCTGAACAGAGTGGGAAGGTCCAAGTCTGCTCAAGGGAAGGACAAGCTGAGTGCTGCAGCTCAGCTCTCGGACTTCTTCTCTCTAACACAGCGTGTCTTTGGCCAGAAAGCCAGAGTGTTACCAGGTGTCCTGGATATAGCCTGTCTCCGCTTCCTGAACTTATGAAGCTTTTTAGGGCAGAGTTCTTTTCCCAGAATCTGCTTCTTCTCCAAAGAAGCAGAACCATATTGCATTTAATGTGTGTTCACACACACACGCACACAGAGAGATTAACTACGGAAATTAATTTCCACAATCAGGAAGGCTGAGCCATCCCACCATGTGCCCACTGCAAACTGGAGACCTAGCAAGGCCCATGGTGTAATTCACACCAAGTCTGAATGCCTGGGAATGGGGAGGAGGGGCTGGGGTCCTCATGGGAGTCCAGGAGCCTAGAGGCCTGAAAACCAGGAGCACCCAGAGCCAAGAGCAGGAGGGAATAAAGGTCCCAGCTGAGGCAAAGAGCCAGTCCACCTTCTTTTGCCTCCATGTTCTATCTGGGACCTCCATGAATGGGTGATGCCCCCTCACACTGGGGAGGGTGGATCTGCTTTACTCAATGGATTCAAATGCCGATCTCTTCCAGAATGCCCTCACAGACACACCCAAAAGTAATGTGTTGCCTGCTACCTGGTCATCCCTTAGCCCCATCCAGTTGACACCTAATTCGACCATCTTAGCAGGCCACAGAACAGCTATTTGTGGCCTATGTCTTGCCTCTAAAGAATAATGTCAGCAAGGGGACTGGGTAGATCCTATTCGTTTTTACTGAGGACTTTTCCATCCACCTTGCTGCCACATAGTCTGTAACAATGAGTTTTTCTTGGCTTCTGTATTTAGTTCTAGGGTTGTACCGTAATTGAATTAAACAACCTCCAGTGGGCGAAACCAAAACCATTTATAATTCCAAAGCTCGTTACCTAAATTTAGCATGACTTTACTATTTAGCTATCTTTTTCACCACGACATTACTGTCCCAGGAAATTCTTGCCTGGGTTATGTATTACTCATGTTTTTGTAAAAATTGTATTTTATGATGCCCTGACATCTTCTTAGAGTCAGCTAATTCCTAGAGACACACACAACCAGCAGGTGAGCGAGCCTTTCATATCCAAAGTCCATCCTCTCAGCCACCTTCTTCTAACTCTTTTACACCATGCAAGTGTTTCCCTGTACAAAATCACCCCGAGGGGCAGGTACAGGATAACTGCAGATGATCCCTATGGCCCAGAGCTGCTGAACTTATGGAAATAATCCAATCCTACTCTCGGTTCATACATTGACCTTGCCTTACCCATTCCTTCCCCACTGTGGTGAGGTCTCCAGCCCATGTTCTCCTCACTCTGCCACTGAACCAACACCAGTGCTTTCCTGTGTGGCGCTGCATGGCATGGGATGGTCCCTCCTCTTGAGAACTGTGAGTAATAAATACACTTTTCCTTCAATGTGGTTGTGTCTGTAACTATCATCTTACCATACCCAATTAAAACAAAACCCTATGTGTGATTAAAACACGCTGATATGATGATAACTCTATTGTGTAGTTCGGGAGCTTTCCAAAACGTCACACAAAGGGATACCAGCCAAAGCGACTTGCAGTAGATAGCATCAAATGACTGTTCACCATTCAAGCCTTGCTTTCAAACTTTCCTCTCTGGACCCTCAGGTGTGTGCACTAAACTCACATCGTGGAGCTTACCCAATCCTAATCAAGCCCGGCACTGAACTTTCCACAGTAAATCAGACTCCAGAAACCCTTGAAATATTACACCTTCGTTCCACCCTTTCTCAGACACTAACACTGTTGAGGCAGTGCTCTCCCTTCACTCAACTTTGCTTATCAGCATTCATTCTATTTTGATGGCATTTTCAGGGAATAAGCAGTCAACTTGTATACTTTAGACATTTGTAATAGATATTATTATAGATGATATCATGATGCACATCTTCATATATTCTTGTGTGTGTGGGTGTGTATATATACACAAATGTATATTCTTACATAAATATGAATATAGTTAATGCTTATTATTTTTGATGTCAGATCTGTGAATTCACCAACTTGCTGAACTTAATTTGCAAAATTAATACAGGGCTTCTGTGGTCATTTGCATCCATGCACAGGTGGTGAAAAATGTCAGTTGCCCTAGAACACATTCCAAGCTGAGGCCTAAACTAGGACACTCTGCTTGCTTGCTTCAGCGCTCATGCTGAAAACAGGTATCCTTTCCATGGTATATTTAGTGACATGTTTTTGTTAATTTTTAGCCGTTTTTTTTTTTAGTAAGTTTGCAACTTTCCTTAGCAACTTTGCTGTTTAAAATGCCCCCCAAGCATATGCGGAAGTGCCCGCTGGAGTCCCGAGCCACAAGAGGGTGTCATGTGTCTTGCAATGAAAATGCATCTGTTAGGTAAAATTTATTCTCTGCATGAGTTATATTGCTGCTGGCCATCAGTTCAATGTTAAATCAACAATATATAACAAATAAGATGTCTTTAAATGGAAACACACATACTGATCAGCTCATTAAAACACTGCAGTCAGAGACTCATAGGAACCTCATCCTACACTCTGGCTGGGGGCAGCAGTTCAGTTCTTCACTAATTCAGTATTTGTGGTGACTTTAAGAACATAACCAGCAAGACTAATGAGAATCAGCAGTAGGAACACATGTACTTTTTCTCTCTATCATAAATTCTTAGAAGCGGATTTTCTAGGTCAAAGAATATGCACCCCTTTAAAGTTTTTGAAATAGAGCAAATCTGTCCTCCAAAAGGGTTACAACAATTCATACACCCAAGAACAAGGCTGTGAGTTTCGGTTTCTCACCATATGCTTCCCAATATGACCACCTCTCTTTCATGTCTTGCTTATATGCTGGGTAAAAATAACCTACTTCATTTAATAGGCATTCTATGACTTTCAGAACAAATCTAGAAAACTGAAAATAGTACACTGAAATAACTTAATTTCATTGATCAAAAAGTGGTAACTCAGTAGAAACAGTGCTAAATTCTGCTTCCAATGACTACTTAATTCCTAATATGTAAAATGTGCATTGCACAGGAAAACGAGACTAACAAAGGGAATCATTTTAGTATGACATTAAAAACATGATTTATCTCTTAAATTTTACATCTGGAAATTATAATTCTTGTCATTTTGACTCAATATGCTAATTGTAAAAATATAATTCATACAACACAGTTGAAATTCAAGTCCAACATAGTAAATGTAATCAAAAACAACTATTTCAAAAAGTGGAGTCCATTTAGTTGTGGCATTAAAACACCACTCAGTATTTTAACTATTGCTGTCAAGAAGGTTCCAAGGGTTTGTACGTTAATGATGGCTAATGGTTAATCCTTTGTGAAAGGCCATTCTTATATTTCCAAGGTTTTAGTTATAGACTAGCCAGAATATCTTGTAGATGACCTGTGGTGTTCTGTAGTAAATCTGTGACATTTCCTGTACAATACTTCATGGCTTCTTTAACAATACCTTTTCCTTTCCCCCAACTCAGTATCTTTCTGGAAACAAAGCCTTTAATGTATAATGTAATGCAAAATGAAAGACCTTTTTTGTGAGGGAAATGGGAATGGTGGTTCTAAACTCGTATATGTCTCCTGCACAGGTGAAACAAAAATGTTTATATAGGCACTAATTTGATTTATTCCAAGCTGGAGGTGAAAACAAATATTTTAACACGATGCATTTAATTCAGTTTCTCCTTTCTTCTAACCTCCTGGCTGGAAAGGGTGAAGCAGGGAAGACAGATGGAATAGTGTGAGTGCAGAACTGTCAGCACACTCCTCAGCTGAAGGAGCCCCTGCCTTTTATAGGCGGATGGCCCTGACCATCTGGCAAATACAACACATGTGCTGTGAAGTTCATTTTGACCAGTGGGTTGGTGGAAAACTGAGTGGGTAGGATGGATGTGGGGCAAAATGGGTGGGTAGAGTGGGTGGGGTGAAAACCAAGTGGATAGGGTGGTTGGGGGGAAACTGAGTGTGTAGGGTGGGTGGGGGAGTAACTGAGTGGAAATGTCTTTCTACAGAACATAATAAAAAGAAAGTAAATCTGAATTATTTAATATACTACACTTTGTAGGAAGCATATGCTGAAATTCCAGTATGAAATAGGTAAGATAAAGCAAGATGCATGTAAAGTTTTCAGTTGATTTTGAAGTGTAACAGACAAAATATCTCAAAAGCAACAGTCTAAAAAGTTTGATTTCTCTTTGAAATTGTATTAGCAGCCCGTGTAAAAATAGTTCTTGCCTAGATGCTGTGCTTTTTTCCAGTTGTTCAGCATTTTAGCTAACTGGGCTCTGGACATCATACCTTCGCGTTGACCTGTAATACACTTAAATTATGTAAAATATTTAAATAATTTTCAGATTTATTAACCTTCTAAAATATCATCTTCACAATGCAATTTTTGAAATTCATTTAAATTAAGATTATTAAGTAATCTAAGACTAATTTAATGGAAGAGAAAAACAATAATTGAGATCATTTAAGCCTGAAAAAAAAATCTTCAGTTTAAAGAAAATTTCAGGTACAGTTTTGATTTATTTCAACATTATCTGAATGTATTAAAATATTAACAGATTTTAAAGTTCATTTTTCTGTTGTCTAGAAAAACAGCATGTGTGAGCTTCCAGAGTGGTGGATATGTTTTTTCCCCATGAGCCTAGTTCTTTTTTTTTTTTTTTTGATGGAGTCTCACTCTGTCACCAGGCTGGAGTGCACTGGCTCCATCTCTGCTCACTGCAAGCTCCGCCTCCTGAGTTCAAGCAATTCCCCTGCCTCAGACTCCCAAGTAGCTGAGAGTACAGGTGCGCACCACCACACCGGGCTAATTTTTGTATTTTAGTAGAGATGGCATTTCACCATGCTGGCCAGGATGGTGTTGATCTCCTGACCTCGTGATCCACCCACCTTGGCCTCCCAAAGTGCTGGGATTACAGGCGTGTGTCACTGCATCCAGCTGAGCCTAGTTCTTTAATAAGAGAGTGGCAAAGACTGTTAGAGTTGTTCAAAATGTTCCTCTTGGTCTTCATAAATGGAATAATGTGCTACAGAGATTACTCATTTAATGAAGGTTGCATAGCTAGTTGGTAGTAAAGCAGAGACTGGATCCCTGATACAGCAGAGAACTTTTCACATATCAGGTGGCCATAAATTTTCACTTCATTTTCCCTTCCCATCAGTCCACTATATTGTGTTTTTGCTAAAACGTTTAAATAAACACATGTCTTGTTTCTCCTATAGCCTAGTGGTTCTCAAATGCTATTGTTAATCAAATAATTTGGGATGCTGGCTCTAGAGCCCATTAATGATTCAGATTCAAATGCTGACCAAAAGCTTTAGAAACTGGACTTTAAACAAACGTCTCAATTTGTTTTGACTCAAATGGACTAAAATGTCTACTTTGGAAAACAGTACTTTAGACCACATGAGAGATGAAATTAATTTGGCCAATCGTTTTGGCACTATTTTTAATAAAAATACCTTTTCTCCATTGAATTCCTATAGCACCTTTGGCAAAAATTAATTCCTCCTGTGTGTGTGCTATATTTCTACTCTTTGTTCCATTTCTCTATATATTCCTAAGTAATATCATACTATCATTATCACTATTGTTATACAATCTGCCTTACACTCAGAGCCTTCCAAATTTGTTATTTCCCAAAAGAGTTATGGCTAAGGTACTTTCTCTGTTTTTTGTATACCAAAATTTTTGCTTATCATTGTCACTATGGAAAGAATTGAGGTGTGGCAATTTTTGTTCTTCCAATCCATGAACATGGTATATCTCCCCATTTATGTGGGTTTACTTTATTTATATTCTATCAGCAATGCTTTGTAGTGGCTACTATATAAATCTTGAAGTGTACTGGAGTAAATAAACCTTAAATATTTCTGTTTGGATGATAATATATGTTATTTTCTAACTGTTACTTCCAAATGTTCATCACAATTACTTTAAAATATAGTTTTTCTATGTTGATTTTGGATTCTACAACTCACTTATCAGTTCTGGCAGATTTAAAATAGATTGTTCCAGATATGCTACATACCAATTATTTCTTCTGTGGATAAATTTAGGGTTGTTTCTTTCCAATCCATACACCTTTTGTTTTATATTCTTTTATTATTGCACTGGATCAAACCTTCAGTATAATGGTTGGCAGATGTAGTGACAATGAATGTACTTGTTTTGTTTCTTATCATAAGAAGAGTATATGGTCTTTTATGAGTAAATGTGATATTAACAACAGTTCTCATAGGGACACATATTCAAGCTGAAGGGGAGAGAAAGATGACTTTTTACTCGTAGCTTGGAGAGAGTTTTGATCAATAATGGATGTTGAATTTTGTCAAATATTTATCTGCATCTATTGAAAAACATAACTTTATTGTTGTTGTTGTTTCTCTTTAGTGTGGTAGCATGGTGAATTATATCAATTGATTCTCTAATGCAATCCACCCTGCATTCCCAGGATACATAATACTTGGTCATGATATATTATTGTTTTATATGTTTTTGGATTCTATTTCATACAATTTAGTTTAGAAACATTGTTTCTACATTCATGGACTAAATTGCTCTGCACTTCTTTCTTTTTCTTATAAAGTCTCTATCTGACTTGGGTATTGGGATAATACTGGCCTCACAGGACAAGCAGGTAAGTGTGTTTACCTCTTCAAATTTAAATGAGTTGTATTGGCATTGTTTCTCCTTTAAATCTTTGTGATATTTCACCACATATACATTAAAGGCTTAAAGATATGTGGAACATTTTTGAGGGAAAGTTTGTAAGTACAAATTCAATAATTTTATTAGCTATATGGCTATTTGGTCTATTTATTACTTCTTGAGTGAGCTTTGAAAGTTTGTATCTTTTAGAGTATTTGCCCACCCATCTAATTTGCTAGATTTTTAGCATTCATTTTCTCATTATATTCCTTTATTATTTTAATATTAGTAGTTTCTCTGGTGAGGTCACTTTTCTCACATTTTGTATCTTCTCTCTTTTCAGATCAGGCTAACTGCAATTTTATAATTTTTAAAATTTTCTCAAAGAATCAGCTTTTGGTTTCATTGATGTTTTCTATTGTTTTCTGTTACGCTTTTTGCAGTAATTATGAGTATTTCCTCTGCTACTAAATTGGGGGAACACTTACTTGTTTTTCCTCCTAGTATTTTAATGTGAAAACTGGGGTCATTCTATTAAGAAATTCTTCTCTACTATTAGCACTTAGGACTGCAGCTCTTCCTTGGCTGCCTTAGTGTTATCCCACACATTTTAATACATGGCGTTTTCTTATTCTATATATTTCCTTATTTTCTTTTTGATTTTTTCTTTGATCTATGGATTATTTACAAATGTGCTGATTAGTTTCTAAATATGTGGGAATGTACCACAGTTCTTCCTATTATTGGTTTCTAATTTAATTCCATTTTGATCAGACAACAACCTTCTATGATTTGAATCTGCTAAGGAATCTTCCGTAATTCTTAATCTTTGTTCCTCTATACATAATGCACAATATTTTTTCTGACTTTTTACAAGATCTTCTTCTTATCACTGTCTTTGAGCAATTTGATTGTGATGTTTTCTTCATGTTTCTTTTCAATTAGTGAAATTTAGAAAATAATTAACTATTACATTTTCAATTTTTTTTTTCTGTTTCCACCCCTCCCTCCCCTCTTTGGAGACTCCAGTGGCACTAGCATTCAGCAACTTGAATTTCTCTACTTTTTACAGACGCTCTGTTCAATTTTTATTTGTTTATATTTCTCTCTCTGTTTCATTTTAGCTACTTATATTGATAGAGCTTCAAATGCACTAGTCTTTTATTCTGGAATGACTAATTCACCATTAATCTTGTGTTTATATTTTCTATATGATAAATTGTAGTTGTCATATCTATAATTTTGAGATTTTAAAAATATTTTCCATGACTAAGTTTTTTGAACATGTGGAATTCAGTTACAATAATATTTCATATAGTTGACAGGCAAGTCTGGTATCTATGACAGTTCTGTTAGGTTTTAATCAACTGATTTATGTTCTCATTACCAGACACTGTTCCAAGGGCTTTACATTTATTAACTCACTTAATTCTCATAGCAACCCTTTGAGATACATATAATTACCACTCTCGTTTAAGATGCAGCAACCAAAGTCTAGAAAGGTTAAATAACTTGCCCAAGATCACAAAGTACGACTCAGCGTCTGCATTTGAAACCTAATCTCTGCTGTGCCCCCACTTAAAAGGGAATATGGTGGATAATAACCACAGATGAAATAAGTTTAATCTGTCAAGTTTGTAAGGATTTACTGAGGTTTTTTAAAATATGTTTTTAAAGGAAAAAATACTAAAAAATGAAAAAAAATACTAAAGAGCCGTATATATTCTGAAATCTACCAGGAAGTGAACACAAATAACTTGATCGCAAATGCTGTATTATCACAAACCCCATGTTGATTTATAAGTCAAACTGTAGATGAACGGAGCTTAAAGATTAACTTCGAGTATATTGAAGACAATGCTTTGCAAATGCAACAAAATCAAAAACAGACAAATGGGACCCAAGTAAACTAAAGTGCTTCTATACAGCAACAGAAACTCTCAGCAGAATAGACAACCCTCAGAATGGGAGAAAATATTTGCAAACTATGCATCTGACAAAGAACTAGTATCTAGAATCTATAAGGACCTTACATCAACAAGAAAAAAATGCAAATAACCCCATTAAGAAGTGAACAAAGGACAGGAAAAGACGCTTTTCAAAAGAAGACATACACACAGCCAACAAGTCAGAAGGATTATCATTAAAACGTGAAAAAAATAATAGATGCTGGCAGAGCTGTGGAGAAAAGATAATGTTTATCCACTCACTGTTGGTGGGAGTGTAAATTAGCTCAGCCCCTGTGGAGAGCAGTTTGGAGATCCCTCAAAGATCTAAAAACAGTACTGCCATTTGATTCAGTAATCTCAGTACCGGGTTATACCCAAAGGAATAGAAATCGTTCTACTATAAAGACACATGCATGGGTATGTTTATTGCAGCACTATTTACAATAGCAAAGACAGGGAGTCAACCTGAGTACCCATAAATGGTGGATTAGATAAAGACAATGTGGTACATATACACCATGGACTACTACACAGCTGTAAAAAAGGAATGAAATCATGTCCTTTGCAGCAAAATGGATGCAGCTGAAGGCCATTAACCTAAGTGAATTAACACAGAAACAGAAAACCAAATACTACATCTTCTCACTTGATAAGCGAGAGCTAAACATTGGGTAAACATGGACACAACAAAAGGAAACAATAGACACTGGGGGGTCCAACAGGGGGAAGTGTGGGGGTTAACAATTGAAAAACTACCTATTGGGTACTATGTTCACGACTTAGGCGACAGGATCATTAGAAGCCCAAACCTCAGAGTCATGCAATATACCCATGTAAAAACCCTGTACCTTGTGTACCTGTGAATCTAAAATTAAGACAAAAGACAATGTTTTAAATAGTGACCATGAAAAATCTACATCTACAGTCTACCCTCATTCCCTTAATGTAATCTCAAATATTTTAATTGAATAGTATCAAGAACAAATAGGCATTTTTTATAATGCAATAACCTATAAATAACCTGCAATAACCTATATTTTATATTTTTTTGCATTTTTTGCATATTATATTTTTGCATATTTATATTGTTATATGCAAAATATACATATATATTTTATCATGCAATAACCTATGACTGTTTCAACGTTTGTTAAAGAAGAGTGAATGTGAAGCATGGGAACCGAATTAACTTTCTATGTAGCTTTTGGAATTCTGTAATGCAAACCGCATTGTTTGCCCTACAACATGGAGAGTAGCGTTGAGAGCCTTTGGATCTGTGGATGAGTCTTGCCCTTCCCATGTAGTAGGTGATGTGATAATGCACAAACTGTCTAATCTCTGGGGTGTGTTATTTATCTGTAAAACGGGACTTTTGATGACATGACCCCCAAGTTAATTATTTGAGATTTGTGTTGGGCAACTGACTACCTTGATGTCACATAGAAAGACATCAATAACTTGTGACTTTATCATTTGTCTTTTATTTCTTGGATTTACATAAATAAATAAAATCTTCCCCTTGAAACGCAGCAGAAATCCACTTCATGTCCTTCCTTACTGAACTAGGCCTCAATGTCCTCTATATAATTTGCTATCAATTTTTTCATCTTTCTCAGAATTCTGCTATTCTTACTTTTGATAGTCTTACTTTCAATTGCACTCACTCTTGTCTACAAAATAAAAATGATGAAAACACATAGTATTCTTCCAAGATATATAGTTGAATGACTTTGTTCCTGACCTCCATGTGAGATTGAATTGAACCTTGTAGCCCTGCCCTCAGATGCCAAGGCATTTATTTGAAACATATTTTTATGTTATCCTTTGGATCCAAGTATCTGCATCGGCTTAAATAGTTGCACAGCATGTCTCCCAATCCCATGGGTTATTGTTAGTTTCACTAAACAGATCCAAAGTTGCTTTCTTATTTTCACAAAGGCATTTGTGTAAGTGTGGTGTTCTGTTTTGAAGGGCGGTTTTTGACTAAGTGGAGTTAAACAGTAACACAAACGATGGCTTCGATTGACCCCTCCCCACATACTCTCTGGACACTTTTTTATTTGGCTGTTCTCATTTATCTTCCCTTATTCTTCTTTTTTTCCTTCTTATTTCTACTCTCTCTCTCCATGTTTTATCTCAAAAGGCTCCTTCATTTTTTAACGTACTTAATTTTTTTAGAGCACTTTTAGGTTAACAGCAAAATTGAAGAGAAAATACAGTTTCCATCTACCCTCTGCCCCCACCCCATATGCACAGCCTCCCCAGTTATGACCATCCCCCACTAGAGTGGCCCCATTGTTACCTACGTGGACCATGAGCCTACATTGATGCATCATTATCACCCGAAGTCAATGGTTAAAATTCGGCTTTACATTTGGTCTTGTACATTCTACAGGTTGAACGGATGTCTAATAACATGTATCGACCATTATAGCATTGTACAGAGTATTTTCGCTTTCCTAAAACTCCTTACTGCTCTCCTTCCTGTTTTATTGGTGTGTTAGTTATTTCTTTCGTTGATTTGTTTCTGAAGACCAATTTCCTCAACTTCTAATAATTCCATTGTCTTCCACCTAAGATTCTTTCTGACTTTTTTTTAAAACATTTTGTTTCTTGTAAGTACAAGTGCAATTTCCTGTCAATTTTTTTAATTTAAAACATTCTTTATCAAAGGAAGAAAATGAAGAATGCCTTCAATGCTGATTCTCCCTCAACATCATATTTATCTTTTTTTCCTATGTTGACTGACTCCTCAAAAGATCAACCTACCCTTGCTTCATCTGCCTCACCAACGTTCATCAAGGGTGGAGTTACAGACTGATTCAATCCACATAAATCTGCTGAAATGCTTCTTTTAGTAACAAGTGATAATTATCACACACACCCTTTTCTTAGTCCTCATCCTCCTTGAAACTAAAGGCACCTGAATTTGATCACATTTCCTTTTCAGAATATTTTCTCTTCTCTCACATTGCATTATACTGATTCTTATTTCTAATCACCTATTTTCTTTCTTTTGCTGTTATTTTTCCTTCTAACGCCCCACTCTAAGTGCAAATGCTACAAATGTGTCTACATTCCTTCTTCAGCCATCTTTTTGTTTGCAACTCCACTTCCATCCAGCTGTCTCACCTCTCTGACTCAATAAATGTATCCTTGTCTAGTCTCCATCTGCTCAGTCGGTGTTTCTGCTCATCTCCAGTCTCATATTTATGATATCCAAGTATGAAATTTCAATTCACTTTAAAGTGAACAGGTTTATATGTGAACTCCTCACATCCTCTCAAAGTCATGTTCTTGTTCTTGACATTCAGAAATTGCTGTTATCATTCTAATGTAGGGCCCTAGGGCCGGAATCTTAGAGTCTCTGTTTTCTTCCTTTCTGCCACTTCCACTTCCTATAGAAAGGTAACAAACTGATTCCATTTGCACAATGCTACTCACATTAAGACCTAACTCCTCCTTTCCATTTAAATTTCCAACACAGTAACTCAAGTAATTTCTGTTTTTTCCTTAGATGATTCTAATTGTTTTGCATATGGTTTTTGCATGCTAGTTCTCATAAATATTTTCCCACTGTAGACAGCCTACAATACAAATTTACTCATGTTACTCTGCTGCTTGAAAACTTCCATTTGCCTTATTGTCTAATAAATAACACATATACTCTTTAAACTAAAATTCAAGACACTTCTTGGTACAGCATTCATTTCCTGCGAAATGCTACACTGCCTCCCTACTGGGCCCTGGGCTCATTTAAATGGATTACTGAGGTTTTATCAAGCATGTCTGTCGCCTTTCTTACTGCTCACGCATTGTACCCTTCTTCTCAGCCTTTGTGCTTCTTCGTGTTTGTCCTCTGCATTTTCTACCTCCATTGTCTACTCTAAGGGATTGAGTTTCTTAAAGACAGACAATATCATCAACATCTTTGTATCTCAGACTGTGTGACCTTACACATAACAAATATTTAATGGATGTTTACTCAATTAGATCGAATTCAGTGTTATCCACGAAATCATATTTCAGTACTTACTGCTATATGTTTAGAATGAAGCAGGTTGTATACAAATGTAAACCAGTTTAAGAGTTCTACATTTCACCTAGCCTTAACGTTCTGCATGTGAGGTTACGAAAAAGCAATCATGGGGTTGCATATACAAATTTCACATGTTATACGCTCACATATGTAAAGACTTAATGCTGTTGCCATAAAACTCAAATTATCTCAGAGCATAGTCTCACTGCACCAGTGAAAGACATTTAACACTTGCCAATTCAAGGAAATTTTATTGTTTTATGTTTAAAATTCCTGCCTTTGGTTAAGTCGTCTCTCAGTCTTTGCCCATAAGGGACTGAAGTTCTCAGGGACTAGCATTTTCTACTATGGAGAAAGCACCGTCCATCCCTTTTGTTCTCCCACCCCCTTGCATCCAGTTTCTAAGGCGTTACTTGGCCGTCGGGGCCAGCCTACGGGGTCACTGCATCTGCTGCGTTCTGGTGCCTGCGTGACTTCCGGGTGTCGAGGCTGGCTGTTACGTCCATGCAGGACTCTGAGGCTTCATGTCAATTACTAGACTTGTGTGCGCAGATCCCATCTTTGCAGTAAAGGGACCTGGAACGTTCAGCTGCCTTTCCTATCACACGAGGTGGTGCCCTGCCCTCGGCTTTGCCCTCCTCAGGGTGGCTCCCAGACACTGCTTCTCATATCTCCTCCAGGTTCCATAATCAATACTGCATTCGTTTGCTAGAGCTGTTGTAACAATGTACCACAGGCTGGATTAAAGAACAAAAATGCATTGTCTTTCAGTTCTGGAGGCTGCAAGTCCAAGATCAAAACATCAGCAGGGCTGGTCTGTCTGGAGGGTTTAAAGGAGAATCCGCTCAGTGCTCTCCTTTTGACTTGCAGGTGGATGCCTTCTCCCTGGGTTTCCTTCATATCATCTTCCCTCTGCATGTGTCTCTGTATCTAAGTCTCTCTCCTTTTAATAAGGACACCAGTCATATTGGATTAGAAGCCTCCCTGAAGATCTCATTTTAACTCGATTACCTCTCTAAAGACCCTGTTTCCAAATAAGGTCACATTTTGAGGGATTAGGGGCTAGAACTCTAACTTCTGATATTTGGAACACTTATAAATCTTACAAAATCTCAGTTTATGAAATCTGCTAATTTCAGCTCTTAGCAGAAACAAAGCTTTTATTTGTGACCTGTTCTCTTCTTGGCTAAATCTTATGAAGCTGGAAAAATTGCTTTCAGATCCTGTAATGTACAGAGATTTCTAAAGTTTACCCTATACTGTATTACATGAGTCCTTCTGCAAGTCCTGGTTGGAGAATATCTAGAAAAAAAGAAAAACGTGAAGAAAGAAAACACAAGTGCATAATCCTTCCTTCCTTCCTTTTTTTTTTTTATTTTTTTATTTTTTTTGAGATGGAGTCTCACTCTATCACCCAGCCTGGAGCGCAGTGGTGCCATCTCGGCTCACTGCAGCCTCTGGCTCCTGGGTTCAAGCAATTCTTCTGCCTCAGCCTCCTGAGTAGCTGGGATTACAGGCACACACCACCACGCCAGGCTAATTTTTGTATTTTTGGTAGAGATGGGGTTTCACCATGTTGGCCAGGCTGGTCTCGAACTCCTCAAGTGATCTACGGCTTCAGCCTCCCAAAGTGCTGGAATTACAGGCGTGAGCCACACTGCCCGGCCTATTATTCTTTAAATAATTCTTTAACATGAATGTGAGAGACAATATATAAGCAGAAAAAAAATATAAATAAAATTTGCATTTCAAGGAAAAAATTTACTTCTATCTACTAGATCTGAATAACTGGAAGGAAGGAGTTGCAACCAACTGAGATGGTCCATTGGACCACGTGTTAGGGTGGTTCTATCAGAGGCAGACCTTTCAGATTCTGAGAAGAGGATGAAAAAAACACTAACTTCCATTTTTCCTCCTGTCCAAATTGACAGCCTTCCTATTTAATAAACGCTGAAATGAAAAATTATGTAAGTATGCTTTTACTAATTTTACTTTTACAAATAATGCATGTGTTAATAATGACTTGAGCTCTTTGTTAAAACTTCTCATATGTGAAAAGTAGTCTAAAGACACAGGCTCTATTTGAATACATACATCAGGTTGAAGTCCGTTTCAGGTCCTGGGAAAGTCTTGGTTATATTCCGAGCCATGCCTGACGTTTCAAAGGTAGGGATTTATTTTCAAATCTCAGTTAGCACCTGGTGGCTTCCTCTGAATAAATTATGCTGCTGGTGTCTTCTATTCTGACGAGTTTTGCTTTAGTTTTCAGAAACTCTTCAAGGGAGAATTGGTTTTTCTCTTCAATGCCTGCAAATTTATTGTCCAATGACTCTGCTTCTAACACATGTCGTGGCCTCTGTTGAACCTTGCTCAGCAAAGGTTCCTCTCCACATTCAGAATCTGCGCTTCCACCGAAGCCAGCCCAGTCTGGGCACCTGAGGCATAGCATGAGTTGGTGAATTCCCAGGAGGAGGGACTCCTTGCAGAAGGGCTCCAGGGTGGGGTCTTGGTAGGGGCGACATGTAGGAAGGTTGGGGTAGGGGATAGTACCCAGGGGGTATGAAATAAGGGCTGACCCACACAGGTTCAAGTTAGGGGGTGATGCCCAGTTGACACGACCATCCAGATGTTCCTACAAATAACGAACCTCACACCTCAAGGGAAGAGGATGGAGAATCGGGCAGAGCTCCCCGCCCCGGACACCCACTGTGCTAGGATTCTCACCGTTGCTTGAAACTTGTGATGTTTTCAAGTAAAATTAACAATAAGAAGTAAAAGACGTCAAGAAAAGAAGTCATTGTTTAGAGGAATTTAATACTGCAACTGTATACTGAGGACTTCCTACATTCTAGGCACAAAATTATGTACCAAGGCTACCAAGGTGAAATCCTTATGAGTGCCTGACTTGAGGAATTTTTGTAACCTGAGAAGCCATGCATACAGATACTAAAATGTGAAAGAATGTTGGATAAGTGTTTATTCAAAATGTCAAACATTCATAAAGTAAAAGATGATCAGAAATTTCTGCTAAACGTTGAATGGGTGGAAGAAAATAATTGGTAAGAAATTTGAAGTCCCCCAATAAGTAAAGGGAGGAATGTGTTGTTCCTAGCGGAGAAAATAAGTGACTGAAGACTTGGAATATAACAATGCATCCCGCAGCTACTTCAAGTGGCCCAACGGAGATGCAGCACAAAATAAAAAGAATGCTGACAGAGAAGGCTCTAAGTGCTTTTTCTTTCCTTCACTGGATTTATTGAGGTGTAATACAATAAAATTCATGTATTTTTAGCATACAGTTCAATGAGTTTGTTAATGTATACAAAGAAACAACAACCACTAGCAAGTTTCAGAACCTTTCCGTGACACCAAATACTTCCTTCCTGTCCCTTCGCTGTTAATCCTTCCCCCAAACCCAACCTCAGAAAACCACTTATCTGCTTTCTGTGCTTTTTCCAGCATTTTGTTATTGATGTCTCTGGAGTTTTTCACTTGGTAAGGTGTTTTTGAGAAACATTCAGGTTGTACCATGAACCAACGGTTCTTTTTTAATTTAATCTTTTAAGTCTATCATTGACACATAATGATTGTACATACATATGGGATGCAACATGATGTTTCCATACGTGTATAGACTATGTAATGATCAAATCACGGTAATCAGTCTATCCATCACGTTAAATATTTATTACTTATG
This sequence comes from Hylobates moloch, assembly GCF_009828535.3. Taxonomy (NCBI): domain Eukaryota; kingdom Metazoa; phylum Chordata; class Mammalia; order Primates; family Hylobatidae; genus Hylobates; species Hylobates moloch. The sequence goes on from NW_026652283.1 coordinate 125,535,873, forward strand.
TATGATGAGAACATTCGAAACCTCTCTTCTGGCCATTTTGAAATACACAATACATTCATTTGAACTCTAATCATCCTGCTATCCAGTAGACCACCAGAAATTATTCCTCTCATCTAACTGTAGCTTGCACCCATTGACCAGTGTCTCATCATCTCCCCCGCCACCATTCCCATCCTCTGGTAACCACCATTTTACCCTCTACTTTTATGATAACATTTTCAATGTCACATACGTGTATAATTACACAGTATTTGTCTTTCTGTGCCTGGCATATTCCACTGAACATAATGTCCTCCAGGTTCATCTATGTTGCCATAAATTACAGGATTTCATTACTTTTTAAGGCTGAATAGTATGCCATTGTGTATCTATATCTTTTGTCTGTTGATGGACATTTAGATTGATTCCATATATTGGCTATGGTGAACGGTGCTGCAATAAACACAGGAGGCCAGGAACAACGGCTCACACCTGTAATCCCAGCACTGTGGGAGGCCGAGGTGGGCAGATAATTTGAGGTCAGGAGTTCAAAACAAGCCTGGCCAACATGGTGAAACCCCATCTCTACTAAAAATACAAAAATTAGCTGGATGTGGTAGCACATGCCTGTAATCCCAACTACTCGGGGGGCTGAGGCAGGAGAATTGCTTGAGCCCAGGAGGCGGAGGTTGCAGTGAGCTGAGATCAGGCCATTGTACTCCAGCCTGGGCAACAGACAGAGACTCCATCTCACATAAATAAATAAATAAATAAATAAACAAACAAATAAATAAAATACATGCAGATATCACTTTGATATATTAATTTTAATTCCTTTGCATATACCCAATAGTGGCATTGCTAGATTTGTTTTTAATTTTTTAGAAACCTTCATAATATTTTCCATAGTGACTGTACTCACTTATATTCCCATCAATAATGTGGAAGGGTACCTTCTCTATTTTGCATTAGCAATATGTAAGACTTTCCTTTTCTTTACATCCAGGCCAACACTTGTTATCTTTTGATTTGTTTTGATAGTAGCCATTCTGACTGGAGTGAGGGGGCTTCTCATGATTTTCATTTGCATATTCCTGATTATTAGTGATGCTGAGCATTTTTTCACATACCTGTTGGCTGTTTGGATGCCTTATTTTGATAGATATCTATTCAGCTCTTTTGTTTGTTGTTATTTGAGTTTCTTACATATTTTGGATATGAGTTCTCATCTGAGGTATATTTTACAAATATATTCTCCTATCCTGTAGTTTTTAATTCATGTTAATTTTCATATGTGGTGCACTACAAGGGTCTACTTTCATTCTGTTGCATGTGGATATACACTTTCCTCAGCCCCATTTACTAAAGAAGCTCTCCTCTTCCACTGTGTATACTTGGCACTATTGTCAAATACAATTGGCTATAGATGTGTATGTTTACTTGGGGACTTTCTATTCTTTTCCATTCGTCTATTTGTCTCTTTTTATGACATTACCATGTTGTTTTAGTTACTATAGCTTTGTAGTATGTTTTAAACTCAGGTAGTGTGATACCTCCATCTTTGTTCTTTTTGCTCAATATTGCTTTGACTATTTGTGGGTTTTTTGTGGTTCCATACAGGTTTTAGAATTGCTCTTTACTCTTTTTGTGAAGAATAGTATCTGTCTATTGATGGAGATTTCATAGAATCTATAGCTCACTTTGGGTAGTATGAACAATTTACCAAATTAGTTATTTCAGCCCATAAACATGGACTATCTTTCCATTTATTTACTGTCTTCTCAAGTTATTTGATTAATGTTTTACAGGTTCCATTGTAGAGTTCTTTTACCACTTTGGTTAAATGATTTCCTAGGTGTCGTATTTTTTGTAGTTATTGTAAATTAGATTGCTTCATTTTTTAAAGATAATTCATTATTTATTGGCTATTGGTGTTGAAACACTACTAAGTTTTGTATGTTGATTTTTTTATCCTTCAGCTTTACTAAATTTGCTTATTAGTTCTAATAGTTTTTTAGTGAGTCTTCAGAGTTTCCTATATATCACATTATGTCATCTGGAAACAGGGATAATTTGACTTTTTGTTTTCCAATTTGATTGTCCTTTATTTCTTTCTCTTGCCTGATTATTTCAAGTTAGGACTTCCAGTACTCTGTTTAATAAAAGTGGTCTAAGGGGTATCTTTTTTATTCCACACCTTAGAGAAAAGAGAAAAGGCTTTCAATTTTTTTCCCTTCAGTATGATGTTACCCGTGGGGTTTGTGGTATGTAGCCTTTAACAAGTTGTGGTACATTTTTTCTATACTTAATCGCTTCAGAAATTTGATCACAAAGGTAAGTTGATTTTATCCAATTTTTTCTGCATCTATTAATATAATCAGCTTTTTGCCTTCATTCTGTTGATGTGATATGTTACGTTTATTGATTTCCATATCTTTGCATCCTTGGAGTAAATACTACCTGATCATGATGAATAATCTCTTTGTTGTGCTATTAGATTAGGTTTACTAATATTTTACTGAGGATTTTTGCATTTGTGTTCATCAGAGATATTGGCCTGTAGTTTTCTTTTTGTGTCTGTGTCCTTGTCTGGTTTGGTGTTAGGCCTTGTAGAATGAGTTTGGTAGAATTCCCTCCACTTTATTTTTTTTTTCAATAATTTGAGAAGAATTGGTATTGGTACTTTTTTAAATGCTTGATAAAATTCAGCGATGAACCTACCTGGCCTTGGGCTTTTCTTTAATGGAAGACTTTTCTATTACTGATTCCATATTGTTGTTAATTGTTGGTCTACTTAAATTTTCTATTTCTGAATGATTCCATCTTGTTAAGTTATATATGTCCTGGAATTTATCCATTGCTTCCAGGTTTTCCAATTTGTTGGGCATATGGTAGTTCATAATAGACTCTAATGATCATTTGTATTTCTGTGGTGCCAGGTGTAATGACTCTTATCGCTGATTTTATTTGAGTCTTCTTTTTTTCAATTACTGTAGCTCAAAGTTTGTCAATGTTTTTTATGTTTTAAAAAAACTGTTTTGCTGATCTTTAATAGTTTTTAGTCCTTATTTTATTTATTCATACTCTGATCTTAATTAGTTATTCTACTTATTTAGAGTTTGTTTTGCTTTTGTTATTCTAGTTTCTTGAGTGAAAACTTTAAGTTGTTTACTTGAGATCTTTCTATTTTCTAATGTAGGTTTTAATTGCTATAAATTTCTCTTTTACCACTGCTTTTCCTCGATCCCATTGGCTTGGAAATATTGTGTTTTCATTATAATTTGTCTCAAAAAATTTTGTCATTTTCTGTTTAATTTTTTCATTGACCCAGTGGTTGTTTAGTAGCCTGTTGTTTAATTGTCATGTATTCTGGTAGAGTCCTAAGTTCTTGTTATTGATATCTAGCTTTACTGCATGTGTTCAGAAACAATTTAATTGTTTAAAATTTGTTGAAACTTTTATGGCCAGCATATAATCTCTCCTGAAGGATGTCCCATCTGCTGTTGAGAAGAATGTATATTCTGCAACTACTGGGTAGAATGTTCTGGTCTCTTAGTTACATTTGGTCTTGGGTGCAATTTAACTCTGCTGTTTCTTTGTTAATTTTTTTTTTTTTTTGGTCTGGATGATGTATGTCTATTGCTGAAAGTGCAGAGTTGAAGTTCCTTAATATTACTGTACTCATTTCTATCTCTCTATTTAGGTCTATGAATATTTCCTGTATATATTATGTGCTCCAATGTTGGGTGCATACACACTTACAGTTATATCCTCCTTGTGAATTGACCCCTTTCGCACTGTATGGTGACGTGCCTTGTCTCTTCTTAAAACTTTTGATTTAAAGACTATTTTATCTGATATAAACTTAGCTACTAATACTCCCTTTTGGTTTCCATTTCCATGGAAGATACTTTTCCATCACTTCAGTTTTAGTATATGTGTGTCTTTACAAGTGAAGTGAGTTTTTAGTAAGCAGCTTGTAGTTGGATAGTGATTTTTTAAAAATACTACTACCATTTTGCTATTTGGTTTCTAGTTTTTTTTCTCAATAGTTCCTTTCTCCCTTTCTGTCTTATTGTCTTTCTTTGTAGCTATGTGACTTTGTCTAGTAGTGTTTCTTTGGTTGTTGGCTTTTATTTTTGCTACACCTATTAATCGTTTTTGATTTGCAGTTACCATAAGGCTTACCAAAAACTTTTTTGTTATAACAAGTTATTTTAGGCCGATATCAACTTGACTTTCTTAGAAAAAACAAAAAAAAGAAACAAAAAAATTAAAAACAAAAAAATTTTAAAAACTAAAAACTCTGTACTTTAATTCCATTCTCCCCCACATTTGGAGTTTTTGATGTTCCACATTCCATCTTTTTTTTCAACTGCCTATCTCTTAACAATTTAATGTAGTTATTATTATTTTGAATAATTTTGTCTTTTAGTCTTCATACTAAAGATATACGTTCTTTGTAATATTAAAGTACCCTGAATTTGTCTCTCTACTTACTCTTACCAGTAAGTTTTCTGCCTTCACATGTTTTCTTGCTACACATTAGCATCTCTTCCTTTCAGTTTGTAGAACTCTTGTTAGCATTTTTTTGTAGGACACGTCTGTGAAATTCTCTGAGCTTTTGTTTGAGAAAGTCTTTATCTCACCTTCATTTCTGATGTATAGCTTTGCTGAGCAGAGTATCAGCACAGTATTCTTCGCTGGCAGTTTACCACTTTTTTGTTTTTAACAACCTTGAAACATTATCCAACTATCTCCTGGCCTGTAGGGTTTATGCTGAAAATTCGGCTGCCAGGAGAATTGGAACTCCCTTATGTGATTTTTGTTCTTTTCTCTTGCTGCTTGCAGGATCTTCTCTTTGTCTTTGACCTTGGAAAGTTTGATTAGGGTATGTCTTGGTGTAGACTTATTTGAGTTAATCTGATTGGTGACCTTTCTCTACTTGGATGTTTGTATATCTCTCTGAAAAGGCTTTTGACCCCTTTAGCATTCTCAATACCCTCTTGAACCTCATTAATCAGAATATTTACTCTGTTTATTCTGTCCCATAGTTCCTGTGGGTTTTCTTTATTTCTTTTTATTTCTCATTCTTTCTTCTCCTCTGACTGCAGATTTTCTTTGAGCTTGTTTGTTGAGAGCACTAAATATTTTTTCTGCTTCTGTTGATGTTGCACATTGCATTTTTTCAGTTGATTCCTCACATGTTTCAGCTCCAAAATTTCTGTTTTATCTTTAAAAAAGTATTTTAATATCTGTTAAATTTCTCTGACAAATTACTCTTTCTCTGTGTATTCTTGAATGTCATTGAATTTCCTTAAAACAGCTATTTTGAGTTCTTTGAGGGGTCACACAACTTCAACACTTTAGGATCTGGTCTCTGACAGCCTATCTGTCTGTTTGGTAAGGTTCTGGTTCTCTAAGCATTGTTAATGGCTGTGCGCATGGGACAGCACCTGTGCTTTGAAAGATTACATATTTATGCAGGTTTCCAATATCTGGGCTTGTTTCCATCCTTCTAGAGATTATAAGCAGACATGTACTATAAGCCTGTGGGCATTGCCATAATAGAAGGCACCTCAAACTCTGGTTTGCTGCAAATCCACAGTTGGTGTGTTGTTCCCAAGGAAAAGGCTTAAAGAGGGTAGGTCTTACTGTTGTTTCCACAGGTTTCCACTGGGTCTGGAGCGGGTCCAGATGCTTCATCCACAGTTGCAGGCACAGAGTCAGGTACAGGAGGGCTCTGCCCAGGGCTGGGCCTCACAGTTGCAGTCCCAGTAGTGGGCTCCAAGGCAGCACCTTTTGTCTACTTCCTTCTCCTTTGCCCAGGAGGACACTATCTCTTTCAAGCTGTGCTGCCTGGGGTTGAGGGGGGGAATGGGCGGGCAGTCTCACGGCCACTGCAGCCCCTGTAATATTGGGTTGTCAGATATTTGGGTTGTTTCCATTTTTGGCTATCAACATCAATGCAATGAAAATTCACACGCATGTTTTTGTGTGGTTCTATATTTTCGGTATTCTTACGGAGAAATCTATGATTAGAATGTTGGATACTATGATGCACCTCTGTTTTCTTTCCAAGGGGAGTGAAAGTCATTGGAGAATTTTGAGCATAGGGGAGATATGATGTGATTTACTTGTTTACACTGTTATTACAGACAATGGAAGAAGAAGACTACAGAAAGATAAAGACAAAATTGAGGAGACCAGGGAGGGAGCAACTGCAAAACTTCAGAAAAAAGATTGAGAAGCTTTGGATCAAGTGACACGGTTTTTGTTATAAAAACTAACACTTTAGGCAAAGAGTAACGAAGAAAAATGTTATTTATAATCTGTATCAATTACTACATGGTGTACTATATCTGAGAGTACCTGGGACTCTCAGCACACTGTCATTGCTAAAAATATATATTCTTCTTTATCTAGCGAAAGTCATGAAGAAATTTCAGAACTGACCTTTTCCACGAAGCTCTTATGAACTTTTCCTTGAAGATGCAGGATATAGTTACTTCAAGGATGCTTATGCTTGAACTTCAAAGTTTATTAAATCACACATTCTGTTTTATTTTCAGAAATATACTGTCCCTATTACTCTCATATCACTGTATTTTTCAATTACTTCTCTTATCTACTCCTATTCCTAAACAAAAACATTTCATTGAATATTTTTGAGGATTCTGAACTTTTTATTTCTGAAAGGCAACAGGGGCAGTAGATAAAACCACAGGGCTGGGAGGTGGGTCCCAGAGATTTCAATTTTATTTTATTTTATTTTATTATTACACTTTAGGTTTTAGGGTACATGTGCACAATGTGCAGGTTTGTTACATATGTATCCATGTGCCATGTTGGTTTGCTGCACGCATTAACTCATCATTTAGCATTAGGTATATCTCCTAATGCTGTCCCTCCCCCCTCCCCCCACCCCACAACAGTCCCCGGAGTGTGATGTTCCCCTTCCTGTGTCCATGAGTTCTCATTGTTCAATTCCCACCTATGAGTGAGACCATGCGGTGTTTGGTTTTTTGTCCTTGCGATAGTTTACTGAGAATGATGTTTTCCAGTTTCATCCATGTCCCTACAAAGGACATGAACTCATCATTTTTTATGGCTGCATAGTATTCCATGGTGTATATGTGCCACATTTTCTTAATCCAGTCTATCGCTGTTGGACTTTTGGGTTGGTTCCAAGTCTTTGCTATTGTGAATAGTGCCACAATAAACATACGTGTCTATGTGTCTTTATAGCAGCATGATTTATAGTCGTTTGGGTATATACCCAGTAATGGGATGGCTGGGTCAAATGGTATTTCTAGTTCTAGATCCCTGAGGAATCGCCACACTGACTTCCACAATGGTTGAACTAGTTTACAGTCTCACCAACAGTGTAAAGGTGTTCCTTCATCCCTGGGATGCAAGGCTGGTTCAACATATGCAAATCATAAATGTAATCCAGCATATAAAGAGAACCAAAGAGAAAAACCACATGATTATCTCAATAGATGCAGAAAAGGCCTTTGACAAAATTCAACCACCTTCATGCTAAAAACTCAATAAATTAGGTATTGATGGGACGTATCTCAAAATAATAAGAGCTATATACGACAAACCCACAGCCAATATCGTACTGAATGGGCAAAAACTGGAAGCATTCCCTTTGAAAACTGGCACAAGACAGGGATGCCCTCTCTCACCGCTCCTATTCAACATAGTGCTGGAAGTTCTGGCCAGGGCAATCAGGCAGGAGAAGGAAATAAAGGGTATTCAGTTAGGAAAAGAGGAAGTCAAATTGTCCCTGTTTGCAGATGACGTGATTGTATATCTAGAAAATCCCATTGTCTCAGTCCAAAATCTCCTTAAGCTGATTAGCAACTTCAGCACAGTCTCAGGATACAAAATCAACGGACAAAAATCACAAGCCTTCTTGTACACCAATAACGGACAAACAGAGAGCCAAATCATGAGTGAACTCCCATTCACAATTGCTTCAAAGACAATAAAATACCTAGGAATCCAACTTACAAGGGACGTGAAGGACCTCTTCAAGGAGAACTACAAGCCACTGCTCAATGAAATAAAAGAGCATACAAACAAATGGAAGAACATTCCATGCTCATGGGTTGGAAGAATCAATATCGTGAAAATGGCCATACTGCCCAAGGTAATTTATAGATTCAATGCCATCCCCATCAAGCTACCAATGATTTTCTTCACAGAATTGGAAAAAACTACTTTAAAGTTCATATGGAACCAAAAAGGAGCCCGCATCGCCAAGAGATTTCAATTTTGATTCCACAGTCATCTGTGCAAACCAACATTCTTCTCTATTTGTGTCTCAGTATTTCTACCTCTCTGATGAAGAACTTAGATTAAATAATTTCCATTGCTCTTTGCAACTCAAAAGTTATGATTGTTTTTAATCTCTCAAAAATTTGAAAAAATATGTTGATGAAAAGAGTCAAACTCTAAAATATATGAAGAGATTTATTCTGAGCCAAATATGAGTGTCCATGGCCCATGACACAGCCCTCAGGAGGTCCTGAGAACATGTGCCCAAGATGGTCAGGGTGCAGCTTGGTTTCATATATTTTGGGGAGACATGAGACTTCAATCGAACACATTTAAGAAATACATTGGTTTGGTTCAGAAAGGTGGGACAACTCAAAGTGGGGGCTTCCAGCTTATAGGTAGAATTAAAATTTTTCTGACTGACAATTGGTTGAGTTCATGTAAAGACCTGGGATCAATAGAAAGGAATGCCTTGGTTAAAATAAAGGATTATGGAGACCCAAGTTCTTATTTGCAAAGGAAGCCTTTCGGTACTAGGCTTTAGATAAAATAGGTTGTAAAATCTTTCTTCTCAGACTTAAAGTCTGTGTTGATGTTAATGTTGGAGAGGTACAGTGAGGCATGTCCGACCCCCACTTCCTGTCATGGCCTGAAACAGTCTCTTAGGTTAAATTTTAAAAGAATCCTAGCTGAGGAGGAAGTCCATTCAGGTGGTTGGGGGAGGGGTCTTTGAATTTTGCTTTTGGTTTACAGGTAGCTGTGAAGTACAACTTGCACAAATTCTGATTTCTATTGGTGCTGATGAAAAACAGTCAAATACGGCATTGTAATGGGACAGTCCATTGACCAGATCAATTATGATCTGAGCTGCTGCTTCTGAGGTAGGCCACTAAGAAGGGAATTTAAATGCATGTCCTGCCACTTCCTCCTTTCCAGTGACTGGTTGGTAGCTGCTGGGAATTTTTAGAGCAGCTGACTTGAACAGAGAGAGGGAAACCTATAACCTTAATCAATACCACCCGGACCACACCTTAAGGGAAAAATAAATGTTTCTTCTTTTTAAGAAACTGAGTATCAGATTCACTTTTGTTACATCATTTAGGGTGCTACACTAACTAATATATGCAATCACAAGGAAGGATAATAACAGTGAAATATTTACAATGATTTCCAGTTTATAATATAAATGTAATATCCCAAATGTCATATGTGAATATCTAATGGCTATCTATTAATCAACAAGCTACTCTTTTTCTGAGGTAACAAATTTACTAGATGGATATTAATGCATGTAGATAAAATAGAATGACCTAGAAAACAGGAGGATTTTAGATGAATCCTGGGGACATGCCGGAGTGAATGAGAATTATACTACACTTTCCTATGAGCCTTTGATTTACAATACAGAGAACAATGGCCCAGGAGATACAACTTCAGCCAAAATCCCAACTAGTTCATCTGGACAAGTCACAAAACAGCAGAGCCCCAGTTTTATCTTTATAAATTGGAAAATCTTTAAAAAAATCACCATTGTGTAATTCACAGTGCTATGATAAGGAGGAAGGGAACCTCCATTTGCTAAGGCTGATTGGGGATTATAACTTTGGAGTAGAGGCTCTCACATGTGAGTGAGCCGAAGAAGACCGGAAGGAACTGCTGAGACAGAGAGCTGGGCCCACCCTAGAGCTTCTGACGAACCCAATAGGATTTTAGATGAATCCTATTGGTCTTGGGTGCAGCGGATGTGCATTTTTAACAGGTTGCCAAATAATGTTGATATGTGTGATCTGTGTAGACCACGTTGAGGACCCCTATCTTCAAGTAAACTGTGAATGGAAGTGTATTAGTCCATTTTCATACTGCTGTAAAGAAATACCCAAGACTGGGTAATTTATAAAGAAAAAGAGGTCTAATGAACTCACAGTTCCACATGGCTGCGGAGGCCTCACAATGATGACAGAAGGTGAAAGAGGAACAAAGGCACATCTCACATGGCAGCAGGCAAGAGAGAATGAGCAGGGGAACTGCCCTTTATAAAACCATCAGATCTTGCAATACTTATTCACTGTCACAAGAACAGCATGGGGAAAAACCTGCTCCCATGATTCAATCGCCTTCCACTGGGTCCCTCCCATGACATGTGGGGATTATGGGAGCTATAATTCGAGATGAGATTTGGGTGGGGACACAGCCAAACCATACCAGAAAATATGCCACATCTCTGTATTTTAAAATATATTCACAGATGTGTTGAGGGGGGAAAAAAGCAGTGTAGGAAAATGAGTAACTGTCAGGGAAATGATCTAAATATATCAGGGTAGGGAAAAATAAACAGAAAGGAGAAAGAAAAAAATCTTACCCTCCTTGAAGGCATTATGGTTGTTTTCAGCCACATGTGCCACTGGTGGAGAATGAGGTTAAAAATAAGCACAGAGAAACTGAGCATTTTCTTCTGGGGCTAGCTGCAGGATGACATATGTCCTTCAATGGTACATCTGATAGGTGGTTGGTCCAAGGAATCCCAGTAGTCCATGTGCTGCTTACGTGAAGCTGTCCTGGGAGAGAAGTAGTAATCTCACCTTTTGACTAAAGGAGTGCCCAGTGTTGGAGGAAATTGGAATTCAGATCAGGAAGGCAAAGAGAATGAATACATAGGAAAGTGTGCTCTGAAGCCCTGCAAATACTAACCTGGAAAAATAAATGTTTGCAGTATTGAAGTGAGATGCTTTGCAAACCAGTTTGATTGGTAACTTCCACGACATTATACAACATGTATAAAAAGGAAGCTTTAGACATATTTTTATTAACTTCATAGCACTGCATAACTCGGCCTCCCAAAGTGCTGGGATTACAGGCATGAGCCACCACGCCCAGCCAAAATGCATCTTTTGTAGCTAGCAGATTGTTGAATTATGTTTTTATCCATTCTGCTTATCTCTGCTTTTTAATGTTGTTTTTAGTTTATTTGCATTTTTAACAGTTCTATTAAATAAAAGTGATCTACAAATAATGGCATATATTTAATATGCATAATTTGATAATTTTGGACATAGGCAAACACTGGTAATATGTTCACCACAATCAAAATAACAGGCATAGCCATTACCTCCAGAAGTTTCCTTATGTCCTTTGTATGCATGTATGTTTTGTAAGTTTGACAAAATTGTCAAGAACACACAATGGGGAAAGGATAGTCTCTTCAATGAGTGATGTTGGGAAAAGTTAATGTTCACATGCAAAAAAAATGAAACTGGAACCGTTCCTTACACAACCATCAACTCAAACTGGATTAAAGACTAGTTCATTTGCATTTAATATAATTATTGATAAGGCAGAATTTATGTCTGCCATTTTCTATACGTCTTATGTCTTTTTGCTTCTTCCGTTCCTCCCTCACAGTCTTCTTGCGTGTTAAGTGAATATTTAATAGCGTACTAATTTGTTATCTTTGTTTTTCTTATTTTTTTGAGTAATTTTATTACTGTTTGCCTTGGAATTACACCTAACAATTTAATTTATAATAATCCAGTTTGAATTACCACCAACTAAATTTTATTGGTATACAAAACCTGAGCTCCTATGTGGCTCAATTCCCTCTAACCTTCTTTATGTTATTCTTATACTAATTATGTTCTTGTACACTGAATTCCATCAACACAGCTTTATTATTATTGTTTTATGTGGTAGTATTTTAAATCAGGTAGGAGAAAAAAGTGTTACAATAAAACAAAATACATTTAAATCTCTGTTATTTTTACCTATGTAATTATTTTCATCATTGCTCATCATTTCAAGTGGATTTGAGTTCTTTTTTGGCATCCTACTATTTCTATCTGAAGAACTATCTTTGGTATTTCTTATACAACAGAGGTGCAAGAGGCAAATCCTCTTTTTTTTTTTTTTTTGGTTTAACTGAATGTGTTCTAATCTCTTTTTTATTTCTAAAGGTCTGTTCTGCAGGATATAGAATTCTTAGTTGACTAGTGCTTTTCTTTCAGTTCTTTGAATATGCCATTCCATTTTCTTATGCCCCTATTGCTTCTTGTGAGAAATCACCTGTTTATCTTTTGACTCTCTCTCATACATAATGAGTTGCTTCTCACTTGTTGATTTCACTACTCTTTGTTTTTGTCTTTGGACAATTTTATGATGCATCTAGGTGTGGATCTTTTTAAATTTATCCACTTGGAGTTCACTGTGCTTCTTACATGTAAGATTAATATTTTGTATTTTATTTTCAAGGTTTTGGCCATTTTTAAAAGATATTTATTCTTCCCCTGTTCTCTTTCTTCTCTTCTTTTGGGGAATCTATTATGCATATATTGGTACATTTGATGTTGTTGTATAGGCCCCTGAGGCTCTGCTCATTTCTTGTTTTAGTATTGTTTTTTGTTCCTCAGACTGGATAATCAATACCAACAAACCTACCTCCAAACTCATGAACTTTTTGTCTTCTACAAGCTCAAATTTGCTGTCAAGCTCTCATAGGGAAATTTGCATTTCACATATTATACTTTTTAACACTAGAATTTATATTTGGCTCCTTTATAAAAATAAAATTTGTTTCTTTATTGATATTCTCTTTATGATGAGATATTTTTGACATATGTTCTTTTACTTTCTTAGACATGATTTCCTTTAGTTGTTTAAAGAAATGAAAAACAGCTGATTTAAAATTGGTGCCTAATGAATCCAAAGTAGGTGCTTCTCTGTAGACACTTTCTACATATTCCTTTTTTCCTTGTATATACACATTTTTTTCTGTTTATTGTCTCAAAATTTTCTGTTGAAAACGAGACATAAATAATATGATAGGAAAATTTAGTTGATAGGATTCACTTCCTCTCCTTCAAGTTTGCTGTTCTTGAAGTTTGTTTAGCGAACTTTCTGAAATAATTCTGTGTAGCCTGTACTCTTTGTTGTATGTAACCACTGAAGACTGCTTAAGCAGCTTAAAGTCAGGTTATGATTGGGTAGATTTCCTCAAATACCTGAAAACATTAAGTGTCCCAGTCTTTGCCACAGAGTTCTACATGAATGTTGAGGCATATCTTCAACTCCCTGTTGGACAGTTTACAACTTACCTTCACCTTTCCTTTCTTCTTTCGCTGAGCCTCAAGTTCAGCCAGAGGTGAGAGACTTCTCAGGTCTTTCCTGACTGCACACACAACATTTTGCATAGACATGTGCTTTACATTACCAAATATGTCAGAGCTTTTCTAAGTTCCCATGAAAATTTCATTTTCCAGCTTTTCCTTTTAAGTTTTTTGTTTACATTGCATTTTTGCTCTCAACTGTTTTCTCTGTCTCAGGCAGATGTAATGCTAAATAATTGCCACTAATTGTTTTGACAAATTCCTTTAAAGGGAGGGTTTTCATACTTGGAGACACTGAGTCAGGTCAACTAATTGACAAGGCCTGCAGTGAGTTTTCCAGAGAACTATCAGGCAAAAGAGTTTCAACTCTGTTCTCATTCTTTTTGAGGCAATGTAGCTCCTAGTTTTCACCACCATTGGAGAGTTTGTGAGAAAACCATGGAGATGGAGGAGGTGATGGAATACAGCATGAAAATGTTGGTTTTCCCAAGCTTTATCAGTATTCTCATGATTTTATGGGGGAGAGAATTTTCTATGGGTCCTTATTCTACCCCTTATAATACTATTATTTAGTAAGTAAAATCTGAATATCTCTGTTCACAAATTAGCTCCTGAAACAAGCAATTTCTAATATAAAATAAAATATAATTTCAGATAGGTCCCTAAATTTGAACACAAATATGAGGAGTTGGCAAATAAAAGAAGGATTTTCTCCCGATAGTAAATAATAACGAGACACTTTCCTTTATAAAACTATTTTTTATAGAACTGTCTGTATTTTAGCAGCATAGTTACCAAGGTTAAATTTCTAGGAATGACTTTGTTGAAGTATCTCTCCACTATTAGTCTCATTGAACATACAAATATTTCAAGATTACATTCTACTCAAGTATTTAGTTTAAACTTCTACCCAGGAAGCCATGAATAAATCTAGATAACGCATGCTAGTTGAGTAACTGCATCTTAAAATGAGAATGATTTCAATAACACCATCTTCTATTTAACCTGAACATCTTACTTTTCCCAAGGACATACTCCTCCATGAAAATGCCCTGCTGAATATATTTACTTGACTTGATTTCACTTCCAATTTCACAGTCACATCACTGCTTCAAGTTACTTAACAACAATGGCAATATTTGGACAATACAGGCATCACTTTAACATACTTGAACCTTGTCCTACACTCCTGAATTTTGTTAGTTTCCACATTACATCAACCTTATTCCCTAATTCCTCTGCATATGCATTCTAAAATAATTTTCTCATGATGTGCTGACATAGTTTGAGATTTTATATTGTGTTCGGTTTAAGTAGTTCATATTCCCTGGAACCACTTTGCGCTGTATTGCTCTCATTGTCCTTCTTATCAGCCAGCTGCAGACTTGGTCCTAGTATTTCTGTTGAATATAATATTCTCTGGTAAATAAATAGTCTATCTCCTTTCGAAATTTAGAGGATACTTGTGAGGTTTTGGACTGTTTTTTTGTTTAAAAAAAAAAAAAACACTCTACAATATCTTAGTTGTTAAGGTCAGGAACTAGACGTCATAAAATTTAAATTACAGCCAAAAATATGTTTTTTTTTTCTTTCAGTTACTCTATTGAAAACTGACAATTTAAAATAATTATTTTAACACTGTCATTTTGTAATTAATTTTTATATTTCTGTATTACAAGCTTGCATACATAAAATAATTGGACTCTCTTAACTCTTAGGATATGTCTATGAAATTTTAAGGAAGACAAAAACATTTAATTGTTAATCCTTTCTTATAGGAATCTATAAGACTTGCAGACTATATGAAATGTAGTGACAGTTGTACTAGGTGAACGTAGGTTACAGAGTGCTTTACTGCACACGACAATTTGTTATGCATTATTCTGTTCTGTAATCTCTACTTTTTCCCCCTTCTTTTCTTTGGATCCTTTTCATCAGGTGTTAAACAGACTAAGCTCTTTCTCATCCTTGAAATAACCAAACTTCTTAAAATTGTCAATATTCAGTGTCTTGATGTATTAATTTCCCACAATTATGAACAAACTAAAAACTGGCAGCAAGCTGTGGAGGCTCACGCCCGTAATCCCAGCACTTTGAGGGGCCGAGGCAGATCACTCGAGGCCAGGAGTTCAAGACCAGCCTGGGCAACATGATGAAATCCCATCTCTACTAAAAATACAAAAATTAGCCAGGTGTGGTGACACACACCTGTAGTCCCAGCTACTCGGGAGGCTGAGGCAGAAGAATCGCTTGAACCCAGGAAGCAGAGGTTGTAGTGGGCTGAGCTCATGCCACTGCCGTCCAGCCTGGGTGACAGGGTGAGATTCTATCTTAAAAAATAATAATAAAACAAATGAAAAACGGAATATCCTTACCATTTCATAGAAATTGCTCTTACCAAGGTTATCACTGATCTCCCTTAATCATCCCAACCTTCTTAGAGCAATCTTCCATGCTGGCTTCTGGCAGAACAACTTTATGGCCATGTCCAGCTTCTTCAAGCACTCCTACTTCACCTACTTTGTGACGTTCTCTTCTGTTTACCATGTCTCACGGAACAATCACCCTCAGAGTTGTGTCCCAAGTGATCTTTATAGTCCCCACATTTCACAGAAAACCCTGGCTACCTTGATGGCTATTTAGATGATGCTAGAAAAAAAGACCATAGTGTGGCCCTCCCCACACTGGCTGAGGATAGAGATCTGTCTCACAGGACAGTCTTTAAATAGGAGATAAGCCTGCATATCTCTGACTTAATTTGTGAACTAAAATATGAAAAAGTGTTACATTTACTTGATTTTATTTTGGGGCTCTTAACTTCTTTGAACAAATTGAAACATCCGGAGTCTTCACTTCTACATTTTGACTGAGAATCTCGCTGTCTTCTAAACATATATTTTTATATGTATTGTATTATTAGTGTTAGATTAGGCAGACACCCACACATGAGCAGGAGAGGGCGACCCCTGAGAAAAGGGAGGTCTGGAAAACCTCATACCCCAGGGACCACCTGAAGCCTGCATGCTGGGTATGAGAGGGAGGAAGGGAAGCACCTAGGCAGGAAGGAATGTCCCTTGAGAGGCCCAGTGATCACTCACTCTGCAGGCAACCTGTCAAAACACCGCCAGATGCACGCTGATAAGGGGAAGACGGCAAAGAAGAAATTCCTAGGAGATAACGCAGGTGCAGTTCCTGTCCGATACTCGACCACGCATGCTCACTGACTAACAGTAAAGGCAGGTCCCACAAGCCTGGGGTGGGGAATAGGCAGGAAAAAGGAAGGGACTTAAGGCAGTAACAGTAAAACTAGACAAAGAACAAAGGTGGAGACTTAAGGCAGAGGCGGGAACTTCAAGGAAGAGTTAGTTCGACGTCATCAACACCCGACGCAGAAAACGCAGCGCTCTTGGGGGCTGCGGGCTCACGTCCCTCAGCAGCCCTCTCTGCCTCACCCTTGCGGAGCGCGCTCTCTTCAAGTAAACTCGCGGCTCTGGCTCTCTATGTTCCTTCAATCAATTCTCTTTTTTTGGCTAAATCAGTCGCTTGGCAGAAAGCTTTCTCCAAGACTAACAACCAAAGATTCCTGCACTTCCCAGTAACATTTATATAATACTTAAAAAAAAAAACCAAAAACTTACTTCATTTTGAATTCATCAATTAAAGCCTTACTTTGAATATTCCAGTTGACATTGTCTCAAATAATAATGATAAGTCACTTGCAAATAGGTAACGTCAAGGAGATCATTTTAAACAAGATTGTTATTTGAGAGGCTTGTTTTATGTTTTTTAAGGTTTATCTTATATATGCTTGATAAAGAAAAATGAAAGAAAAAACACTACTTTTTTCTCTCAACATGTGATTTACCCAGATATCTGTAATATTTTTTAAATTAGCAAGATAATTTTTTGTATCTCTGGAAACGACAGTTATGAAAAAAATCTCTAATATTATTAACTTATTACCTTCTGCCTCCGTTTCTACTGTTCTTTTCTACAGTCTCCTTCAAGGTCAGGCCTTCCCTAAAGATTTGTTTCTTTCAGTTTCCCCTCTCTTACAGTCATTCATACATCTCAGAATATTGCATTCACCATCTCCTCATCTAGACCATGGTCCACAGTGCCAGTTGAGTCATCTTGCAACCAAAGTTAGACCATGAAATCCCTCCACTTGAATTTGCTTAGGGACCTCTTTCTCCATTTGACTAAACTCCCAGTGCCGTGCAATGGGGTCACTTCTTGTCTTTCCGCGGTCATCCTATGCACCCCTTCACCTCATCGGAGTCTGATTCCTTATCTCGTGCTCAGCCTTGTGGCAGGCACGTGACAAGCATCACCTCCTGAATTTCTCACAGCACAGGCACGAGGTACAGGCTCTTGACAACCCTGTGTTATGTGTCAGGAAAGTGAAACTGAAATGAATTATCCAGGGCTAAATGCATTATCCATGGCTACCAGCCGGGAAATGGAAAATATTTGAACCCCAGAATTGTTGATCGAGAATTCTTTTAAGTTTTATATTTGGCCTCTTCTCCTTAATTTAGATATTCGGTCCTATTTCCCTGATGCCTACAATATGCCAATGCTGCTTATACTTCTGTGCCTTTCGAGTTGCTGTTTTCTTGTCTCAAAACATGCTACTCTGAGTTCTCTGTGCGGTTAATATTTTCTCATCCTTTAGTTCTCAGCTGAAGTGTCATATTCTCAGGTAAGAATTTTCTACCCACTCTTCCATAAGCAGAATATCCTTAGTTTCTGTCTGCTTTAACAGAGTGCTTACTGCCTATTTTTAAATTTAGTACACTCTGTAATTATGTTATTGATCTGGTTACTGTCACCTAATATAATTATTTAATGTGCCTGGCTTAGTATATGTAGTTGTGCAATAAATATTCATTGAATGAATAAATGTTAAAGGCTATCGAACTGTGAAGTAGAAATCTTATAAATTAAAAATGGAAGACGGGAAAAGTCAGAAACAGCTTCATTACATGTGTAAAACACAAACCAATTATGTCCAAAGAAAAGCAAACATTATTTCCATAGAATTAATAATTTAATATTATGTGAAGTCGGGGTCATTGAATACTTGTAAATTGGCAATTGATTCTCGATATCTTCCTTTAAAGTTATATCTTCTTGAAGTTTAAGGGAAGAAAGGTGCTACGAGGGCACAGTCAAGGTTGAATAATAAATTTTTTAAAACACTTTATTCTTAGAAGTTTCACTTTGGTTTTTCTTCCTTAGTTAAACTTCCTCTGTAGCAAATATGTGTACCCTGGATCACACTGAAGAAAATTTGGATGTTGACAGCACATGGAAGCATTGTTTTCAGATGTCTTCAACTTAGCAACTTTTGGATGTCAGGCTCCAAAAACATCACAGGAGGGAAAATACCCTGACTTTATTGTTTGATGAAAATTTGTGGATTGTGCAATTATTTTGGGTTTATATGATTTGCATGTATTTACTTTTTATATTACATATAGTATAAAATGTACACTTTATCTACGTTTTGTCAGTCAAAATTTTATGGGTTTTGCTTTATTTATAGCGTTTTCCTCAAGCAATTCTTAAGATACTGAGCATCAGAAACCAAGTATTTGGAAACTGAGAAATGTGAGCTGAACAGCTGAGTGAATCAGACAGGGCCCTAATGAAAACATAGAAAAACACTGAGATAATTCTCCTCCCAACATGAGTGCAATCCCTTTACCGTAGGAAACCTTATCGTAGCCTTTGTTTTCTCTCCAGCACCTATCACAGTGTGACACATGGAGGGTGATAGCATTTTACCGGCTCAGTGAAGAAATAAAATTCCTTACCTAATTTGTTTCCCCTGTATTTAGTATTCCATAGATCTTAAATATAAATACAAATAGAAAATACACACATATAGCCAGGTGTGGTGGCTCATGCGTGTAATCCCAGCATTTGGGGAGGCCCAGGTGTGTGGATTACTTAAGGTCAGGAGTTCAAGACCAGCCTGGCCAACATGGTGAAACCCCGTCCCTACTAAAAATAAAAAAATTAACCGGGCATGGTGGCGGGTGCCTGTAATCCCAGCTACTCAGGAGGCTGAGGCAGGAGAATTGCTTGAACCCAGGATGCAGAGGTTGCAGTGAGCCCAAATCATGCCACTGCACTCCAGCCTGGGCGACAGAGTGAGACTCAGCTCACTGCAACATCCGCCTCCTGGGTTGAAGTGATTCTCCTGTCTCAGCCTCCCGAGGAGCTGGAATTACAGGCTCATGCCATTGTGCCCATCTATTTTTTTTTTCTTTTAGTATTTTTAGTAGAGACAGGGTTTCACCATGTTGGTCAAGCTGGTCTTGAACTCCTGACCTCAAGTGATCTGCCTGCCTTGGCTTCCCAAAGTGCTGGGATTACAGGCATGAGCCACTGCACCTGACCTCTTAGTCAAATTTCTGAGGAACTTTTCTATCATTTGAAGCTGGGTTTCTAAAATTATGAAACAGCAAAAAAAAAAAAAAAAAAAAAGTATAACAGAACAGAAGAATACAACTCTTCTTCTCATTAATTCCCAACTTTACTCCATAGAAACAACTGCTGTCAAGCATTGTTTGTGCTCTTCAGAAATTATCTATATTCTTCTCTCTCACTGTCTCTCTCTGCCCCTCTCTCTTCCCTCCTTCCTTGATTTTTCTTCTCCTCCTCTCCCCATTCTTTCTCTTTATCCTCCTTTTTCTTCTTATTATTCTTCCTCTTTTCCCCTCTCCTAAACATCTTTTCTCTGATTTTCTGCACAAAAGAAGCTTCTTCATTTAAACGCCTTTATCCATTTTTAAATTAAAACTGAACTACATTCCAACATAATTGCAGTTGTTCACTTTTCTATTTCCTCCTTTATATTTCAAAATTATTTTTCCAGAGTTGCTAGGATCATACTGACTTCGTTGGACAAATTATTCTGTGTTCTATGCATTTATTTCATAATTTGAGACACACAACTTGAAATGTTTATTTTTTAAATTGAGCCCAACCATATACAAGGGATCTTCAAAAAGCTTTTGGAAAATGAATGTTATGAAAACTTATGCATGAATTTTACACTTTTTCAAAATAAACTTGAACTAACTTGTTATGATACATGTGAAAAAGATCTAGACTGAGGCACTAAGAAAAGCAAGGCATCAGTCTAAAAAGAGCCCCTGTTGGAACAATATGAATTCTGGTAAAACTGAAGCAAAAACTAACATCAAGTTTATAGTAAAGCTTGGGTAGACAAATGGTGACATCATTGATGGTTTACAAAAAGTTTATGGAAACAATGCCCCAAATAAACCAGCCGTTTACAAATGGATAACTTGTTATAAGGAGGCATGAAATGTTGCTGAGGCAGCAGTCTTCAGTCTTGTGAAGAAAACCTTATTCACTTGTGAGAAAAAATCTTAATTTTGTTTGTACACTAATTAATAGGACAGATGATTAACAGCACAAACAATAGCCAACATCATAGACATCTCAATTGGTTCAGCTTTCACAATTCTTTTAAAAACTGAAGTATGCTCAACTCTTCTCATGAGTCCCAAAACCATTGTGCCAAATTCAGTTGCAGATGAGGGCAGAACTTTCGATGGAAATTTAAAAGAAGTGAAATCAAGATCCTGAAGCACAGCATTCAAGAACTGTAACAGGATATGAAGCATGGCTTTACCAGTTAAGATCCTGAAGACAAAGAGCAATCAAAGCAATGGCTACCAACAGATGGAAGTGGTCCAGCCAAAGCAAAAATGGATGGGTCCAGAGCAGAGGTCATGGCAACAGTTTTTGGGGATGCCCAAGGCATTTTGCTGGTTGATTTTCTGGAGGGCCAAAGAATGATAACATCTGCTTATTATGAGAGTGTTTTGAAAAAGTTAGCCAAAGCTCTTGCAGACAAACATGCCAGAAAGCTTCCCCAGAGATTCCTTCTCCAGCAAGACAGTGATTCTGCTCATTCCTCTCATTAAACAAGGGCAATTTGGTGAACATTTCAGAGGGAAATCATTAGGCATCCATCTTAGAGAACCGACATGGCTCCTTCTGGCCGCTTTTTGTTTCCTGCTCTTAAAAAATATTTAAATGGCACCCATTTTTCTTCAGATGATAATGTAAAAAAGACTGCATTGACTTGGTTAAATTCTCAGCACCCTCATTTCTTTACAAATAGACTAAATAATGGTATCACAACATACAAAAGTGTCTTGAGCTTGATGGAGCTTATGTTGATAAATACAGTTTATTTTTAAATACTTTTATCTTTACATTACATTTTTCTTTTTTTTTCTTTTTTTCTTTTTTTTATTATTATACTTTAAGTTTTAGGGTACATGTGCACAATGTGCAGGTTACATTTTTCATGCATCTTTTGAAATCTCCTCAGATGCACCTTCCAAAGTGACATATTTCTTTCACTGTTTGCTTACAACGTTGCATAAGGTGCTAAGGCTGTTAAATAGCTCAAAATAAGATCTGATGGGGCTTACAAAATGCAAATACACCTTAAGGCGCTAATAGAAAGTCCAAGAGGGAGTTTGATCTGGGCTTGGCAGAAACCGTGTCTGGAAGTGGTGGGCTCTTGGTCTCACTGACTTCAAGAATGAAGCCGAGGACCCTCGCGGTGAGTGTTACAGTTCTTAAAGGCGCCGTGTCTGGAGTTTGTTCCTTCTGATGTTCGGATGTGTAGGGAGTCTTCCTTCTGATGGGTTCGTGGTCTCGCTGGCTCAGGAGTGAAGCTGCAGACCTTGGCGGTGAGTATTACAGCTCATAAAAGCAGTGTGGACCCAGAGTGAGCAGCAGCAAGATTTATTGCAAAGAGCGAAAGAACAAAGCTTCCACAGTGTGGAAGGTGACCCGAGCGGGTTGCCACTGCTGGCCAGTCCCGCACCGTGCGGCCGCACTCCTCAGCCCTTAGGCTGTGGATGGGACTGGGCGCCGTGAAGCAGCGAGCGGCGCTGGTAGGGGAGGCTCAGGCTGCGCAGGAGCCCACAGCCGGAAGGGGGCGGGGGAGGCTCAGGCATGGCGGGCTGCAGGTCCGAGCCCCGCCCTGCACGGAGGCAGCCAAGGCCCGGCGAGAAATCCAGCACCTGCTGGCCCAGGTGCTAAGCCCCTTACTGTCCGGGGCTTGCGGGCCAGCCTGCCGCTGCGAGTGCGGGGCCCACCGAGCCCACGCCCACCCGGAACTCGCGCTGGCCCGCAAGCGCCCCGCGCAGCCCCGGTTCCCGCCCGCGCCTCTCCCTCCACACCTCCCCACAAACTGAGGGAGCCGGCTCCGGCCTTGGCCAGCCCAGAAAGGGGCCCCACAGTGCAGCGCCGGGCTGAAGGGCTCCTCAAGCGCGGCCAGAGTGGGCGCCAAGGCCGAGGAGGCGCCGAGAGCGAGCGAGGGCTCCCAGGGATGCCAGCATGCTGTCACCTCTCAAAGCCACCTAAACAAGGGACGTTTTTATTGATGATGCTGGTGACCTACTTATCTATATGATCACTACAACAATATGGAAAGAGTTTGAATTTTCAAAATTCCCCGAAGCAGTTTCGAATACTGAAGTTATTTTGAATATACATATATATATTTTACTCACTGTTTACTAGATTTGTGCCCTCCCCCGAGCTCTCGCCAGGAGACTTCTCACCCTGTTCGAATTGTTACAAAGTTCAGCTAGAGATTTCCTTGTCTCTGTGTAGTTTTACCCTCTTTTCCTCTCCCCCGTTGGATCCCTGTGGTGCCCGGCAGGAATGGGCTGCCCGGGGACCCAGTCAGCTCCCAGGGCCTTGCTGCTGCCTCCTCTATCCCTATATTTCACTCAGCTCTCCAAAGTGACTCAGCTCCAGGTAAAGCCGGAAACTTCTCCCACAAATAGACCTTCACCGTCTCCACTGGGGGTGTGTGTTCCGGAGAGGAGGGTTTCCCTTTCCCACTTCCACAGTTGGGACACTCACAGTTTTGGGGGTCTCCCGGGTCCTGCAGGAGCAGCCCACTTCCTTCAGAGGGTCTGTGGGTCCTCTTGGGATTGCTGGTTTGTTTTTGCAGTCGATCTGGAGCTAAAATTTACAATGCGAGCTCCCACTCACTGCTCTGTCTAGAGCTGTAGTCTAGTCTTGCGTCCCGTCCGCCATGATGGCTATCTCGGCTCACTGCAAGCTCCGCCTCCCGGGTTCACGCCATTCTCCCGCCTCAGCCTCCCGAGGAGCTGGGACTACAGGCGCCCGCCACTGCGCCCAGCTAATTGTTTGTATTTTTAGTAGAGATGGGGTTTCACCATGGTCTCAATCTCCTGACCTCGTGATCTTCCCGCCTCGGCCTCCCAAAGTGCTGGGATTACAGGCGTGAGCCACTGTGCCCGGCCTCTCCTTCCTCTTTTTAATGGATAGAGAAATACACATCCGTCGGCCACTTGAAGATTTCCCATTGCCCCCTAATGCTCTTTTTATTTAAAAAATTCTCTGATCTGCATTTTAATTGGCATAGTTTCTTTTGCTGTATATTCCCATTCAATAATATAATTCTCTTCAATATCTAATCTTTCAGAAATGCTAGCCAGCATATTTCATATCAGACTTTTTAGTTTTTACCTATTGAATTGTGACTTAGGTTTTTTGTTGTATTTTTTTATGTCTGTATTTTTAAATACATGAGAAAAAATCATAATAAATATTTTAATTTCGTTTTTGTTGTAAAGTACATCTTTGCGAATTTTGGATTAGTTTTGATTGGTCAATTTTTCTTCTCTTTCTGGATTATATTTCCTGCTCCTTTGCATGCCTAGTAATTGATTGCATGCCAATCATTGTGATTTTTACTTTATTGTTTGCTGCATAGTTTGGTATTTCTATTAAAATTTTGAGCTTTATTGTAAGATTCACTTAAAGATTGCGATAAGTTTGATCCTCTGGGTATTTCTTTTAATATTTTTAAGGTGTAATCAGAGAAAAAAGAGTCTAGAGATAATTATTTTCCAGTACTGAGCTAAGACTTTTTTATATTCTACCTAATGCTCCTTAAATTAAGTTGTTTTCAAATTTGGCTGAAGGGAACAGACACCATTTGCAGCCCCATGTAAGCATCAAATATTGTCCCCAATAAATTTTCAGATGACTGTTTTTTCTGGCTTTTGGAATTTTCCTCAGACAAATGTTCTGCCCAAAATTCTACTGAAGATGCTGAAGGATCGCTATGCAGAACTCCAGATTTTTTTCTCCATGAAGCCCTCCATTACTCTGTCCTGTAAATTTTAGCTGCACTGTTTCCTGCAAACCCTCAGCCTTGCCTCGTTCTCCTTCCCTTTGTCACAGGTTGGAGACTCACTCAAGACAGTTACCTGGGAAAATCATACAGCCCACCTCATTTGTGTGACAACATAAGGTGACTTATATTGCCTGGTATCAGTGTCTTGAAAACTTTTATTTCAATTATTTTGTAGTACACTATCTTGGCTGATCTGATTTTTGTCTGGGGTGACAGACAAAATTATCCCTCCTTCATACTCTTTATGGACGAAATTTAATATGATTCATGCTACTGAGTCATCTCATCTCTTGTTTCTAAGGACACTATATTTTATAAATCACCCTATAACTACTTGTTATAACTACTTGTTTCTAAGGACACCATATTTTATAAATCACCCCATAACTACCTTGCTCAGGTTCGCTGGAAGTAGCAGAAAAATTTGAGCCGCTACCCAGAAAAAATAACAACCCAAGGAAATTTAGAATACTATAACGGCTTTTTAGAATTTTTTTATCTTTGCCATAACAGCCAGACCTTTATATTTTCATATTGATCAACAGCAGGTGTAAACTGCTTTTAGAAGACAGCTCTTGACAGTTCAGGCAATATCTGAAGGATTTCACAGCTAAGAGATATCTGCTGCAGGTACTCCAGAGAAGGACACCAAGTCCTTCAGAAAAGGGGAATTCAGATGGAACATCAAAGGTTGTGCCGCATCATGTCCTGTGAAAAAAGGTTTAGGGTTTAGAGATATTGAGCTTCCCAGAAGGCACTGCCAAAGGAGTAGGGAACATTTGTGAGTCAGTTTCAAACCTTAGGAGATTTGTCATATAGCAGAAGGAGTATGTTTTTCTATTAATTAAAAATTATATCTCAAGTCTTAGGTCTAGGAAATACAATTCTAAACCAAAATGTTCTGCATGTCAGTAATAAAGCTCAGATTCAGGCACCTGGCAAGATCCATTAATGAAATGCGGGCCTCCAGCAGGAACGTGGCCTGCGGGACATCTGAGTCACCTTGCAAGTGAAACGTCCCTCTGGCCTCACATTCCCTCAACTCCTGTGCCACATTCTTTCTAGAATCTTGTAAACTTTACATGGCAATACATAAAGATTTATGTAAGTAAATAAAAATGTGCCCACTTGTTAGTTTGCTCACCTGAATTAAGGCAGGTCTGTGTATGTTTTATTGTTCCATGAGCAACATTAAATGTTTCTTAACTGTGTTTCTTACCCAGTCATTAATACTCTTTTGGTAAACATGTCTGGGAGCAGTGCTGAATCCCCTTACAATTAAATCTCTCTTAGTGTGTATTCTTTTACTTCCATCTGCTTTGTTTTGACATGTATATTTCCCTTTGGGAGCTATATTCAAGAAAAACTAGAAAAATCCTAGATTAAGAAAAATATTGCATCAACTCCCGCTCTACAATGGTGCCTGCTTTCCACTCTATACTTCAGGGAAAATTTATAATATGTCTAACGATTTTCACTGGGCTCTGGTACTCTTGAAAGAAAGCAGCACTGAGGCACAAATCTAACATGTATGCAATATAATTTTTCTGTATGTAAAAAAGCAAATCTCATCAAAGATCTGGGTTGAATAATAAATGTCCAGTTGTTCTTCATTTGTGTCTAATGAAACAACTGGCGGTGTGTTGTACAAGATGACAGGAGTTATCCAGCCAAACCTTAGGTTTCACAGTGTATGTGGTCATATTTTAATACTGAAGGATTCTTGATAATTTACATCTTTTTTTTTTTTTTTTTTTTTTTTTTTAGACGGAGTCTCGCTGTCGCCCAGGCTGGAGTGCAGTGGCACCATCTCGGCTCACTGCAGGCTCCGCCCCCCGGGGTTCACGCCATTCTCCTGCCTTAGCCTCCTGAGTAGCTGGGACTACACGCGCCCGCCACCTCGCCCGGCTAATTTTTTGTATTTTTAGTAGAAACGGGGTTTCACCATGTTAGCCAGGATGGTCTCGATCTCCTGACCTCGTGATCCGCCCGCCTCAGCCCCACAAAGTGCTGGGATTACAGGCGTGAGCCACCGCGCCGGGCCAAATAATTTACATCTTAACCTTTGTGCAAGATACATATTATTTTGTACGCCTTTATATACATTTTTTCTGCTGAATACTGCTGAGCTGTAACTTTGATTCACAAAATGACTTGTTCCTGAATCTGTCAGAAAAAATTAAAGCCAAACTTCTTGTTCTAAAGCGAAGATGACACTCATGAGAATCACCATTAAATTGGCTCATTGGGATAAGAGCCGACGTGAGATAAGTTGTGAGGGTTCATGTTAAAATGTACAAGACCTCTTCCCAGAAAAGTAGTAAGTAAAGCTTTCCCAGGTTTTACAAACATATGTGTTTTTTTAAAAATTTTAGTTTGAAGGCACCTCTTTGGAATACAACCTTCCACTTTTCTTCTGCTCCCATAGTTTTTCCAATAGCAATATATTTTGCATTCTTGTTGATTTACTTGTTAGAGTACATATCGGCTAGTTCTTGGGAAAAATGATACTTAAATGTTTATAGTTTCATAACGGAATGCTCCTTCCCATAAAGAAATTCCCTGTAGAACGTAATGTAGATTTCTGTGATATGGGTGGGTGTCATCCAAACAGTTGAAAGTCTTCAAAACAAATAATGAGGTTCCCCAAAATTAGAGGAAATTCTGCCTGCAGACTGTACTATAGAAATTTTGCCTAAGATTCCAGCCTTCATACTAAAGACTGTCACCTCAACTGTCACCTAAATAAATAGCCAGCCCACTGGCCTGCCCAGTAAACTGAGCCATTTTCTCAAAATATAATAAATATCAATCTCTCCTCTCTCTCTCTCTGTCTCTCTGTATGTCTATGTAAATATATGCAAATATATATATATGAGTTTTAGACAAACTTTATAATGACGTTTTCATAGAGTGGCTTACCATATACGTATACTGTGGTTAAAAATTACCTGGTCCCTATCCAGAAATAATTCAGAGCACAGATGAATGAACTATGATGCTTTTATATGAAGAAGAATGACAAAGATAAAAAGTAATATATTATTACCATCAATATTGGTATTAAATAAAAATCCATCTTGGTTAAAAAAATTTGCATGACTATGTATATATAGTTTTGTATTCATTCATCTCTTTCTCTCTCCCATTGATTCAGTTTCTCTGGAGAACCTTGACTAATACAGTGCCTCTTAGGTCTGTCCATGTTCTGGAAGCACCCTGGTCCACACTTGAACACCTTTCTTCAATCCATATAGCTGCCAAAGGCTGCCAGCATTGAGTGGGGCTCAGAGCAAAAAAGAGCCCCTAGCAGTCCCAGGGTTAGGTTTAAGGAACAGAGCTGCTAGTCATCACCGCTTCTTAGACCTTGGCTGCTGCACCCATCCACTTGCCTTGTTTTGGAAACTAAGTACCAAGGAGCTTCCAAGTGCATGACCTGCATGCCCCATGTGACAATAGCCCTACATCCTCCCGATGATTTGGGGTGCTTATTACCTCTGCAAGAATAATGTCTTTTATTCTTGCCTGCTGGTCCTTAGCACAAGGTTATAGAGTAAAATTTCAGCTTCTCTGTCCTTGAAGAAAGTCTTTCCCTTTGAGAGTAAGGACCTCCAAACTGCAAGCCCAGGGTTTCAAGAAAAAGAATCACAGCATTGCCAAGTAAGTCACCGGCAGTAAAAACAGGAGAGGCCACTCCTGCTTCTCAATGTCTTCCTCTTAGAGACTTAGCACCCATCCTGCCAAAGTGTCTACTGCAACCTGGAGGATAATGTCCCATTTTTGTAAAGTCTGGTCTCTTGCCAGCTCATCACCTGTGCAAAGGTCATCTCAGCGCTGTAATAGGCATCTGTTTCTGTGCTGCTGGAGTCTGTGATAAGAACATTGTATCCCGGAGCACCAGACCCATTTCCCATTTACTTTGCTGTAAAGTGGGTCCTCATTCTGAGGGGCTGCTCTGTGAGGTCTCCTATGGTGGATCAAATACTCAGAAGCCCTCAGAGGGCAGCGATGGCCGAGTGCCTGAAGCCATAAAGATCACACATTCAGAATGTGTGCCAATTCCAGTCAAGATGAACCACTGCCCATTCTCACATAGAAGGAGACTAATCAACTTTCTACTAAGATAGATTTTTATTTAATATCAATATTGGTGGTAATAATATATTACTTTTCATCTTTGTCAGCCTTCTTCATAGAAAAGCAGCATAGTTCATTCATTTGTGCTCTGAATTACTTCTCTACAGGAACCAGGTAATTTTTAGCCGCCATATACATACACGGTGAGCCACTCTAAGAAAAAGTCATTATGAAGTTTGTCTAAACCTCTATAGTAACAAATGCAACCCTTTCAAATATGATAAGTGTAAAGAGGGTGAAATCAGAGGCCTCTCTAATGTACAGGTTTATACCAACAGAGAAATCTAAATACATGACCACAGTTTGAGCTCCTTTCTGAAGAGATTTTTTAAAGGCTGTTTTGTCATTAAAGCTGGGATTTTCATCATGCTGAGTTCAGAGGTATGTTCCTAATGATCACATGTGCATGGTCATCTTCCCTTTGTGCTTTAATAAAATTCGTTATTTAAATACCAATATTTCAAAAGGGAGCATTTCACTTTTGCTTTTTGTCATATAATATATCTAATTTACAATACTCATATCCAAGACCTTTTGTTAAAATTAGAAGTACAATAGTGAGTCCATTAGGGATGAGCTTCATCTCCTAAGGTCTCTCAGGATAAGCATAATAATGGCAGAATTAGAGACACACAGTCCTAATGAAATCTACTGGATAATTCCTGAGCTAGTCTTGCAATGTTTTGACAAAAAGTAATTACTTTCTTTATTTTGCCCAAGGGCTATATTTCCAGACAAAAAAAAGTAAAAAATAAAAGTTACAGAATACATGTTGAATAAAATGTGTAAATGGATGGGAAAGCCTGACTACTAAACAGTCACATAAACTCAAACTGAGATTAATGGCTCAGTTATTGCTGAAATGAAGAATAAAGAGAAGTGTTTCCTTAATGTCTAAATTGCTGCTTTAAATTATCACAAACATGCCAAAACATTATGTTGTTTTAAGAATTATGAATAATTCAGTTTGACTCACAATGCTTAAAGATTTGAAATAAAAACAGGGAGAGAGAAGTTATATTTACTTATAAGAAGGTTTTTATTGTAGCAAATGTTATTGTCTGAAATAAAACTGCACACCATGCATGGGCTTTCTAGTTTATTTTTAAAAAGAGTTTGTTTGGGGATGTGGCACACGTGTCTATTCCCTGTCTGCAGCCCTGTTGACCGAGACCGAAGCAGTCCTCACAGACATGGAGGGAGGGAAGAGCAGAGGTGTGTTTAACTCCACTTGTCCCAGTAGGCATTGCTGTCAGAAAGTCAGGGTCCAGAGGTCTCACCTGCATCGCTCCGAGCGCTCTATATTCTGATGGGGAGAAATCTCACACAACTGGAGAATGTCATCCACTAACAGTCTAGGACCTTGCAGCCAGGAGAGAGACTCTGAGCCTGGAACTGATCTCCTAGGAGATGAGTAGAGACAGAAGAGCTCTGAGGAATGATCTCTGGGACATGTCACCATCTAGAAATTGGAAAAAGGTGTCAAAGCCATGAAAACGCACAAGAAGAAATAGCCAGTGAGAGAAGAAAACCAGGTGTGTGTGTGCTCCTAAGAGCCAAGGGGGGAGAGAGTTTGAGGAAGGGGGAAGCCTCAGAAGTGGTCAAGGCTGATACAATGTTGAGGCAAGTTTTAGTCAGAGAAAGACCAGCTTGACTGTTTGCAATTGGATGGCATGAGCCATGGAGATTATTCACGCGCACCATTGGCTAAAATGTGTGATTGTTGTGATGGGGATGAAAGTGTGATTGGAAAAGGTCTGAAGCAAACGGAAAGTGAGGATGTGGAGACAGAGATAGATAACTCCTGAGGATTTTTGCAGAACAGAGATTTTTAGAGACGGATGAATCCATTGGAGCACATTCCCTCTTGTGTAAGGAAAGGGTTCCCATAGAGAGAGGAAAACTAAACATATGAGAAAAATGAAAGACTTCTAGAACAATCTGAAGCAGGTGACAGAGACAGCATGAGACCTTGTGGAAAAAAAATTCCCCAAGAGGGATGTACTAACAGTTTATTGTGAGAAGAGAGAGGAAAATGTGGGTGGACTGTAAGTGTGATGATGAGAATTTAAGAGTGTTCTCTTGTCTGAGTCAACTCAGAAGCAAAGTCAACTTCTGAGAGTAAAAAGGAGGAGTCAAATATCCTCATTAAAAAATGTATGAATTGTTATGAGCATTGGTGAATCGATGAGGCAAAAGTAATGAGGATTGCCAGGCAACACACAAAGCCAAACGTACTCTGTGGTTTCCGTGTTTACTCAGCACTTCTCCTCAGTGTGTATGCCCAGAAAACCAGGTGTGGCTTCTGCTCAGGTCTAGCTGCAGAATAGAGAACTGGAATAAGGTGGATGTCTTTGCACAGATAAATGCAAAAATATTTGCATACTTGCTCGCATACAAATTATTTTCTATTGGTGAGCTTATTCTATGCATCCGATTTGTAATCTGCTTTGTAGCCACTCAAAAATATATCCTGAACATATTTCTACATGAAGTGAAGAAACAGAGTACAGCATTACCTTAAATGGTTGCAGTGTATTCTACAATATGTCCATAACTAACCTGTTATGTTGGGTACTTATTTATATTTCCCTTTTCCCATTACTGAAATAAGCTATCGGTGAACAGCTTTGTGCATATATCAGATTTTTTCCTAAAAATGCATTTCAAAAAGTGGAGATAAGAGGTCAAAGTGTTTGAATACATTCATTTTAAAATAACTACTTTCAACTTCCACTTCTGGGAACTTGCAGTCGATGCATCTTTTAAAATTTACTTAACGGAGTACAAAAAATCCCTGCCCAGTACATAAAAAAAAAAAGTAAAAAGGTTTTGAAAGGTGAAGAGAGGGAGGCGGACAAATCAAGAAGCTCAGGATCCAAGGAATAGCATTGAACTGAGCTTTCTGGATTTTCTTCTTGCTTTTTTTTTTTTTTTTTTTTTGAGACAGAGTCTCGCTGTTGCCCAGGCTGGAGTGCAGTGGCGCGATCTTGGCTCACTGCAGGGTCCGCCCCCCGGGGTTCATGCCATTCTCCTGCCTCAGCCTCCCGAGTAGCTGGGACTACAGGCGCCCGCCACCACGCCTGGCCAATTTTTTGTATTTTTAGTAGAGATGGGGTTTCACTGTGTTAGCCAGGATGGTCTCGATCTCCTGACCTCCTGATCTGCCCACCTCGGCCTCCCAAAGTGCTGGGATTACAGGCGTGAGCCACCGCGCCCGGCCTCTTCTTGCCTCTTATATCTAAAATGTGGACCTAAAGAAGCCAGCAACCCAGAAGTGCTAATGAGTACAGACAAAATTGTCCCAACAGAAGCCTGATCTCTCTATGAAAGGAAAATGAAAAGCGCATGTTAGGAGCATAGAAAACGTTTACATAATAATAGCTTTACTCTAGCCAATCACCGCTGGGGAAAAACAAAACAAACAAACGAAAAAACACCTGTACCCCATGCCACGCCTTCCAGCAAAGGCCAGGTGGAAAGCCCAGGCTCTAGCACTCATAATGCTGTAATATGGTGCCTCAACACTCCCACTGGGGCAGGGAAATAGAATGCCAAGTGGCCGCTAGGAGTTTTACTCTTGCCGACTGGGTGTAAACCCCTGGCCCCTTGGAGTCACTGGAGAGCACATGGGGCACCTGGACGTCGACACCACCTGGCAGGGTCAGGGTGCTCCTCTCCTCTCCACTGAGATGGTGTCAAAGGAGGCTCAGTGAAGACTTAGGGCTTTCACATTCCCTAGCGGTAACAGACAACCATCTGCAGTGTCAGGGAACCCACGTGGGCAGTTGCAGCTCTCAACGCTGCCCAGCAATAATGAGCCATGCTCTCCTTGGGTGTCAATGGAGGCTGAGGGAAGAACCTGGTCATTTATCTCCACTGGGCAGCAATGAGGTGTAGCCTCCATTCCCCTGACTGAGCAGCGTCAGAGAAGTCAATACAACATAAGGCCTAAAAAGGATTCAGAGCCCCATAGCACAATATAAAACTGTCCAAGACATAACTTAAAATTTTTATATGAAGAGCTAGTGAGATCTCTCTGAACTTAATTTTAAAAAGACAATTGACAAATAACACCACCACAATAAGAATTACCAGGCAGATAATTAGAATGGTCTGACAAACGTTTAAAGCAGCCATAAAAAGTGCCTCAGTTAGAATTTTTCAAACCCACTTGACACAAGTGAACATGAGAAAACTTCAGCAAATAAATAGAAATGCTCAGTAAGGAAATAGAAAATTTATAGAAAAACAAAATTGAAATTTAGAATTGGAAAATACAATGATCAAAATAAAAAGCATAGTGGATAAGCTCAGCTTCAGGGTTGATGGAGAAAGGTAAGAATCTGTGAACTGTAATATAGAAAAAGAGAAACAACCCCATATGAACAACATAGAGAAAAAAGACTGAGAACAAATAATAGAGCCTCAGAGACCTGGGAGGCTTTAAGAAAATGTTTAATATTCATGTCATTGAAGTTTTAGAAGGAGAGGAAAAAGAGAGTGGGGCTGAAAAAGTTCTTGAGACAATAATAGCTGAAAACTTCCCAAATTTGACAAGAGACATAAACACGCAGATTCAAGAAGCTGAGAAAACTTAAAACAGATAAAGCCAAGAAATCCATGCCAACACAATATAATAAATTGTATAAAAGCTAAAGACAACCAAAAAAAATACTGGAAGCAGTCAAAGAAAAATCACATCTTACCTACAGGTGAAGCACAATTCAAATTCTAGTATATTTTTTATCAGAATGCATGCAGGCAAGAAGGAAGTGGCAGAATAGTTTGAAAAGAAAAAGAAAAGCAGTGAGAAATGTTTCACGCTGCACTTCACACAACAGAGACTGCAGGACATACAACATAACGAGCAAATGGGCAACTGTTTTCTTCCTTAAAAATCTGTTATATTGGCCTGGCACGGTGGCTCATGCCTGTAATCCCAGCACTTTGGGAGGCCAAGGCAGGTGGCTCACAAGGTCAGGAGTTCGAGACCATCCTGGCCAACATGGCAAAACCCCGACTCTACTAAAACTACAAAAATTAGCTGGGCACGGTGGCAGGCGCCTGTAATCCCAGCTACTCGGGAGGCTGAGGCAGAAGAATCGCTTGAACCCAGAAGGTGGAAGTTGCAGCGAGCCATGATCGCACCATTGTACTCTAGCCTGGGTGACAGAGCAAGATTCCATCTCAAAAAACGAAAAAAAAAAATCTGTTATATCAATGCAAAGAAGGCCTTGGTGCCCTAAAACCATTTCCTTCAGACCATCTCTGATGAAATATCAAAGTGTTCCTTCAGCCTTCACTCAACACCAAATGAACTGATGTCTGGATGGCTTTTCAGTGATGCCTCTGTTCATCCTAGGGTTGCAGATTCAACTTTGAACACATTATTCTAGGACACTTGACAGCTCCATCTCTAACTTAACCTGCCTAGAATTTCGGTGTCTGATTGCCCTATGATTGCTATTTGGTTGCAACTTGCTGCCTTTTGTAAAAACCTCTTGATTGCCAAGTCACTTGCAGTTTGGCTGCCATAGTTGCCCAGGGAGTTCACCTGACTCATGGCTACTCCATTCCATTCATAGCCTTTGCGCCAATTTCCCCTCCCAGCCTGGGGATCATCTCGCTTGGCATTCAGCTGCTGCTTAGCCAATGTCCTTATTCAAGTCCAGCTGTTCATCACTGTTCACCATCTCTACTGCTCTTCTGTCTGTCTTTAGATCAGTAATCGGTTGCTGTGTTCTTAGATGGTGGCTGTCTATAGAGATCATCTCACTTTCCCCTCCACTTCATCACAGCAGGTTGATGCTCCCAGCTCAGTACATTGCCTTGAACGGTATCTTTTTTTTCTTGAAAATTTATTGGCTGTCATTCGACCATTTGAATTTTGATGTATTTCCATGTCCCAAAAGCTGGTTTATATGTCTGTGTTTATGTCAGTACCACACTGTTATGATTACTGAGTCTTTGTAGTATGTTTTGAAATCAGGAAGTATGAGACCTCCAATTTTCTTCTGCTTTTCAAGATTGTGTTGGCTATTTAGGACCCACTGAGACTCCATACAAATTTTAGGATGAATTTTTTTTTTCATTTAAGCAACAAATGCCATTGTGATTTTGATAAGGATTACATTGAATCTATAAATTGCTTTGGATAGAATTGACCTCTTAATAACATTGTCTTCTAATCCATGAACAAGGGATGTCTTTCCATTTACTAGTGTCTTCTTTAATGTCTCTTAGTAATGCTGTGTAGTTTTTTATTGTACAAATCTTTCATCTTTTTGATTGTTTATGTTTATGTATTTGATTTTTTCTGACACGATTTAAGTGAAATTGTTTCCTTAATTTCCTTTTCAGATTATTGATTGTTAAGGTATAGAAATGCCAGTGATTTTTGCTTGTTGATTTTGTATGTTGGAACTTTGCTGAATTCGTTTGTCAGTTCTAACAGTGTGTGTGTGTAACTACCCTTGTTCTTAAAGGAGCCAAAACCTTCTGTGGCCTCCAAAGACAGTCAGGATTTTGCTCTACAGATACTAAAGCACCATCTGGCAACTGCCAGTTCATAAAGTTAGCAAATACTAAACGTAGGTCCAAATTGGTGGTGTCTTAATATTGTGCTTCTCAACATGGTTTAGGGGAACATATTGGAATGAAAAGAGAACTTAAAAAAAAAACATTTTCTACACAGCTGGATGAGAACTATGTAAGAGTTCAAAAAATCCACAGCCCCGAAACCGGGGAACTCTTAACTTATTTAATATTATCATTCATGTAAAACTTTTCTATGTCTGAGCAGGGCCATTGTGAGCCAGAGCATTCCGCATCTGTAGATCCAATCCAAGACCTCATGTGATACAATGAGAAGGTCATCTGCTTTGTAATAGTTAGGCTGAAAGACAGAAATAACGTCCTAAATGTAAAAATGTAGTATAGGACAAACCGCAATTAGGAACATTTTGAGCAAAAACAAATAAGACCATAGGGCACTAGCAAATGTCCAGTGTGATTTGCAGAAAACTAACCCAGGCTCTGCAAGGGAGGGGAAACCAGCCACTCGACCAAGTGGACTGAGAAAGCATTGAATACATGCACAAAGGAAAACTCAAACTGAAAATATGTTTTCAGGATTCCCAACCTGGCTTTTCACAGTTGCATATGGCTAAAAGAAATTTCTTAAAATTACAGAGCCATGTGGCAAGATGAATAATTGACTTCCTTTGAGCTGGTAACTGGTTTCTAAAGAGGGCCATTAAGTATCTTTTCAAGATGGGTAATCGGGTAGTCAAAATGTAAATTTAGTTTTTCATATCAATTTATTTTTATTCCAAGTCTCATTTAGTCTGTTTACATAATGTTTTATGTAGTTACTACCCAATAAATCCAGATATTTCAGTGTTTTCTAGGTAATTTCAAGTTTGTGTTCAGTTTTTTCAGAGCTTTTTCTCTCTACTTTCTCCCCAGAGGCATATGTTTTTTCTAACGCTATGTTAGATTAAGGGGAGAAAATCTGAAACCTATGTGACTTTGTCCTCCACGTTATCCTCCGCTGGGAAACTCCGAAATGCACCCTTCCCTGAGTGGTTCTGATCTTCGTTGTCAATCCCTGCTGGTAGCTATGGAGGTGTCCAGGTTTCCCAGCTATCCTCTGGTCCTTAGGAACATGCAACTCTTTCTACTTTCTGCTGGCCTAAATTGCCAGGCTTCCTCAAGCTGTCCAGCTGCGATGTAGACACTTTTCTAATCTCCTTGCTGAAGCACAATTCAATTCCACCTCAGTACAACGTGCAATTCCAGGAGGCTGTCTGAAATCTTCTAGAAGCACCGGCACTTAGGAAGATTCTTCTTACAAAGACTTCCGAGGTGTCATGAACAAAGTGATGTCCAAGTCTTGACTTCACTTGGTCTCAAGTTTATCCAGGCATCATATCATCTGTATTCTCCCTCTGCTCCACAAAGCTTCCCCAACAGAGAAGGGAAATATCACAGACTTCTCTGAAGTGATCAGCAGCACCTGAGCTGTAATGAATGAGAAAGCTTGGACCCAAGACTTTGATACTGTTATTGCAACCCAAGAGCCTACATTGAAGATCAAGGTCCCAAATTTGTGTCATTTACTGTATTTGGCTCTGAAGGTGTTCCATGAGAATGATATTTTTAGAATGTCTTAGCTTCAAAATCCCTATTAGTGAAGAAAGTCTCAGAGTAAAAGATTTTAAATATTTGTTTAAAAATTAAGTAAAATAGGATCTCTTAAATGCAAAGTTAGTTTCTCATTGATAACGGATGCTGGATGCCTCTCACATTACAAGGCATGCATCTTTTTACTGTTTTATTCAACTTCTTGGTCCTGACTCATGATAGCTTGAGAAAGTTTAGCTATTGTGTGAAGGTGCCAGCTACATAAATGAGAAGAGTCTAGGAATGATATGTCTAACCACATCCTTGGACCAAGAGAACATGTGAGATGTCCTACAAAAGGGAAAAGGAGAAGGAGGAGGAGAGAGAACAGCAGAAGAACGAGAGGGATGGAGAAGAGGAGGTCATGAGAGCACTGGACTCTACATTGTGAATTCTAAAGCAGAGAATGTTGGAAAAACCTTTTTACTGAGAACATAGCTACCAGAAAAGCATGAGTTTAGCCAAAAACTGAGGCCAGAATAAAGCTTACTTAATATTTGTATTTAAAAATAAACTTGCTAAAGTATACACTGAAGTATTCAAGTTTAAAGGAAGATGCTCGTAATATTCCAAAAGAGATAATTTAGTTCCAAGGAGATTATAATGTACTATAGGAAGCAATTGAAAGTATTTAAAGGACAATGTGAGAAATTTATTTTAATGTAGGTGATGAATCATGTAGCTGGGAGAAAAGGATACACGGAAGTGGTATTTGGTTTTCAATTCTCATTCATGGTATAGAGGGTAAACAAGAGACAAATATAGGCTGTTGCCTGAAGAGGCAAAGATACTGAAAAATCAACAAAACCTTGAGAGTCCTGCAGAAATTAAAAGGTAATAAAGAACTATACAGAGACTGTGTTTCACAGTAAGAACATCTAAACAACTTGTAACGTGGAAAGCAGTGTGCGAGAATTCCATGCCTTCTCCTGCTGCTTGTTGGGGACAGAAGTGGACTAGAAATCCCTTGCTTTGACCGCTGCTGACACCCCTTGCTTGTGCTGTTTATAAAAACACTTTGCCAACGTTGTTTGAAAACTTTAAAGTTGGCAATGCTTGAGGGGTTACTCACACTGTTCCATGAATTTTGATCTTTTAAAATATTATCCAGTCCTTCTACTGATATTTTTCACAAAGATTAACTACACATTGGTATGAAGAACTTTATAAATTTAGAGCATCAGGGTAGACTCAAAGAATTCTGTGGACCATAAAAAGAGATAGTGGGATGGAGAACAGAGTTCACAATTCTATAAAGTTTAAACTTTTATATATATATACGTGTATATATATGTATGTGTGTGTGTGTGTGTGTGTGTGTGTGTATATATATATATATATATATATATTTTTTTTTTTAATTGAGATGGAGTCTCGCTGTGTCGCCCAGGCTGGAGTGCAATGGCACAACCTTGGCTGGCTGCAACCTCTACCTCACAGATTCAAGCAATTCTCCTGCCTCAGCCTTTCAAGTAGCTGGGATTACAGGAGCCTGCCACCACACCTGGCTACTTTTTGTACTTTTAGTAGAGACAGGCTTTTACCATTAGCCAGGCTGGTCTCGAACTCCTGACCTCAGGTGATCCGCCTGCCTCGGCCTCCCAAAGTGCTGGGATTTCAGGCGCGATCCACTGTGCCTGGCCTAAAGTAAACTTTTAAACATAAATATATATTTAATATTGAACACCAGCACACTTATCATAGGTAAAGATGGCATTCCACACACATTTTCACATATATTTTCAATATCCTAAATCATCTTTGATTCCAAAAAAGGATAATTTAATTCTTTTTTTAAATCAAAACGTATTATGATCACATGGCACCCTATATATGTTGATACATGAGAGCTACTTCCAATAAAATAAAATAGGGAGGACACATCTAGAGTCAAATCACTAATAATGACTGCATTTTACATGTGTTATTTTATAGTTTACTAAAATTTCAAAAACTATCAATTAGTAATACTACTATTTTTCCTATTTTACAAATTAAGAAACTGAGGCATGAAAGGCTGACTTAACTTGGTCCAGATCACACAGATACTCAGAATTATACTTTGAATCCACAGTAGGCTCTGGAGCCCATGATCCTAACCACAACTGTCTTTCCTCCAAATTTTAGAGTACATTCTCCTATAAATATGCTAGTTCTTCCTGAAATCAGTGTTATTCAAATATATGCATTCTCTTTACTTTTGGTCACATGCATGGCATAGCTACAGAATTCTATCGATTTAGAATAATACTGAAACGAGGGGTTGGGAATGCGTATTAACACAGTTAATATTTCTGCAGAAAAGTGAACCTCTGAGAAAACATAAAGAAACAACTTGGTAAAAGTAATCTGCTAGATAAATAGATCATTTATTTTAGAGCTTTTTCAAAATGTGTTTTTAACTCTTATATTTCTAAGGAATTACATTTTTTATCTTTTTACTAATTTAAACAGTTATAAAAATCCTTTATCACTACAGTTACTGGTTAAAATAAATACGGTAGACTTTTACATACTTGCAATTAAAATAGATTATTTTTGCTTTCAACATATCCATTTAAAGGGTTTTGTAATTTGCTGTTGTTCAAAAAAATTTATTTGTGACAGAATCATATTGAAAGGGTTGATAAAAATCCATTTTGGTTCAGAGTTTAAGACTACCATATATTTGTGTACGGTAAAATGTATTGGCACTCAAAATAACTTGTCTTAGAGAAAAATGGCTGTTGCCCACAAAATCAATCTCTTGTGCAATCAATTTTTTAAATATTATGATTTACTGAAAGCTATGGTGTCCTGACTTCAATACCCGCAGCAACTTAAATTTAGATTCTTGGAGACTTAGACAAACAAAAAATTCAACTCAATTTAAAGAAAAAGCCCAACTCTATTTTACTCACAAGTAAAATCTTGCTATGATGGAATGACCTAATGTAATTAAGTATGAAGTAATATAATTACAGGATAGTGTATAGTGTATGTATTTGTGTATATGCACACACACACACACACACACACACACACACCCCGAAGATGCTTCCTTTCAATGCTGCGTTTTTAGTGTCTAGTCTCATAATTATAAGAGCTAGTTTTAATAAACATGGATGTTTTAATAAACATCCAAGTTTATTAAAACTATAATAAACTGTAAATTAAAGCTATAATAAACATCTGTGTTTATTAAAGCTATGACTTCTGAAAGTGCTCTTCAAAATTAAGATTTTTTCATGGGTATTTTTTAAATATTAAATTGGTGATGTAAAGTTTCAGGGTGGTTTTTCCTTTCTCAGTTTGAATATTATCAACTATGTGATTTTTCTGTCTTTGGAGAGCCCCTTTCTCCTACACAAGGAGACTGAGTTTCTCAAGGGCAAGCAGCTTATTTTTTTCATCACTCTACTCTGCGCCTATCACCACAGCTGGTTTATAACAGGGGCTCAATGATCTATCAACTAAGTAATTGATTGACAGTTTCTAAAGAATGCCTTCCTTGTTTGCATTTTTGTTGTTGTTGCTGTCAAAACTTTAAATTTTTGTTCTTTTCCATGAACAGCATGACAATGATGTTTTAAATTAAGATCCAATCTTTTCATTTATCAAATTGTTTTTAAAGTCAGGGTGATTATTGCTATTCTTCCATGAAAGGTGAAAGGTCAGACACTATAATTTGTCTTTTAACAGATAAGGTATTTACCTGATGTCCAATTCAGGTAAAGTGGGTACAGGAGGGGAGGAGAGAGCTTCCATCCAGGATCTTAATGGCCCAGGTTCCAATGCAGGAGTGGAAAGCGTTCAGCAGTTATTACCATGGTGTGTTTCTGGGCAGTTACCCAACTCAATGCCCTATATCCCTCACAAAGCAACTATCTCTGTCAATCTTTATCCAAATTATAAAAAGAAAGAGGGTGATCCGGGATGCAAACGCTGTTACATTAGCAAGCAAAGTAAACTGATGATTGGCATTGTAAAATTCAAAATGGTGGCAAGAGAAGCCCGGGGGAATTTCCTGAGGCGGAGTTGGTGGTGCTGTTTGGATGTTTACGAAGTAATACTGATAATTTTTTTATTAATGGAAGGCAGAATCTAAGATAACTGAAATGAGGACTAGAATACAATACTAAGAATTGGAGAATTTAACATGCCTCTTTAAGGCACTGGTAGATCAAGCAGACAGAAAATCAGTAAGGACACAGTTGACGTAAACAGCATGAACAATTGACCTTATAGCTTGACATTTATAAAATATTCCATCTACAACAGCAGGATACACATTGATTTCAAGCTCCCATGGAACATTCACCAAGAAAGACCACGTTCTGACCCACAAAACACACATTAACAAATTAAAAATAATGGCAATTATACAGAGTAATGTTCTCAGAAGAAAATGGAGTTAAAGTAGAAAACAGTAATAGGAAGGTAGCAAAAAAATTCCCAAATATTTGGGGATTTAGAAACTTACTTCTAAATAGCACATGGGTAAAAAAAGAAATCTCCAAATAAATTTAAAGATATTTTGAACTAAATGAAAACAAAAAATAAAACCTAGACATTTGTGGGATGCAGCAAAAGCAGTGTTTTTAGAGGGCAATTTATAGCATTGGATACATGAACAAAGAAGATAAATCTAATATTAATAATCTAAGCTTTCACTTTAAAGAATTGGGTAAAAATAAATTTAATATTAAATCAAGCAGAATAAA
The DNA here is from genome assembly GCF_009828535.3 of Hylobates moloch. Lineage (NCBI taxonomy): Eukaryota > Metazoa > Chordata > Mammalia > Primates > Hylobatidae > Hylobates > Hylobates moloch. The sequence goes on from NW_026652283.1 coordinate 125,577,506, forward strand.
AGAAATAAGAAAAAAGAATACTGAAATCAATGAAAATGAATACAGAAAATTACTAGAGAAAATCAATAAACAAAACATTGGTTGTTTGAAAATATTGATGAAGTTGATAAAAAATAACCAGACTAAAAAATTATAAAAAGAATAAATAAATTAGCTGCATTTCCCTGGGGAGTCTGCCACCTGGAGGTGGGATCATCACTACTAATCATATTGACACAAAACAGATCATTTAAAAAATATTACAAACAACTCATGACCACATAATTGATAATTTAGATGAAATGGACTGATTCTTTGAATTGTACTAACTACCAGATCTTTCCCTGTGTAGTTTCTAATCTGCTGTTAATCTTACTCCGTGGCTTTCAATTTCGGTTACTATCATTTCTATCTCTGTAAATTGGATTTTAAAATATTTTCCATTTCTTTTATGTTTGTTTTCCTTAAACTAATTGCTGATGTTATGGTTTTGAGGGTCTGAATTTTCATGTCCTCTAGTGAAGACTGTTGGACTTTGACCTGATGGGGAGTTATGTTTCTTTCTGGACATGTTAACATTTTAGAGGTTGTTAGCTTGGTTCTGAACTAAAGAAGTGTAGCCCTTCTAGAGCTTCTTTGGCTACACAAAGGATCAATGCAGTGCTCCATTCAAGCTGGTGAAAACTCACACAATTTCAGGCATGGGTGATTTCTGGAAACCATTCATGCCACACCTACCCAACTGGTCTTTGCCACGACGGAGTTTCACTATACAAGTGTCTGTCTTTATATGCAATAAACATCCAGTGAGACCCCTTTGCAGATTTTTGGAGCTTCTTTATCTGCACAATTCCTTTTGCCCCAGAACTCTGCCTTGAGATCTCCAGCTACCTTACAGTTCTTGACCTTCAAACTGTCTCCTAAACTTGGTGTATTTACTTTGCTCAGATTTATTTAATACATCTTCATCTCTGTCTGTTTCACCATCTGTGCTGTGCTTTCTGGCAGAATGCCAGAGTGAGTGCTGAGCTTTCCGGGGGAACACAGGCAGAGTTGCCTATTGACCAGTCTGAAAAGCCGTGTCTCATATATTTAGTCTCACATAAATACATGTATATATATTTATGACATATATATCATTACAACTGGCTAATATGAGTGAAAATAATTGGTTTATAAAGACCGAAAGATGTATCATTTTAAAAATATATCACATTTCATAAACATATGAAATTGTTTATATATCATTGTAACTAGCTAAAATAAGTGAAAAAGTTGGTTTATAAAAAAATACATACCAATTTTTTAAACCTATGAAATATATTAAAAATATGATATGTATTTTAAACATCATAAAATATGATACATATTTAAAAATATATATCATATTAAATCCAAATTTTAAAATATATTTTATATAATATATGATATATTAAAATATACATATTGAAATACACATAATATTTTAAAAAATATGTTATATATGTATTTTTAAGTAGCCTTATTCTGTTTGGATGTAATGTGATTTTTTCCTTCTCAATCAGACTAAGAATGCAGGGTGCCAATGAAAGGAGACACACAAAATAATACACTGCTTCTCTTCTAATCAATTTAAATACTCACAGGTTTATCAGTCTTTTGTGTAGCCCTAAATTGTCAAATCAGATGCTGTATTTATCGATATGTGTAGTTATCACATATTGAGACAAGAGCTATAATTAAGAATGTAACATTTTACCTGACTATGGTCAAATGATTTAGTCAGACAACTCTCCGCCAGTCACCATTAAGGTTATTTTTTCAGATGCAGCGTCTTTACGCTTGTACTCCTGGAGTGTACCATACAACACTGGAGTCCACCTACAAGGGTGAACTGCATGTATTTGCTTACACTGGGAAGAACAACCCAGTTGTTGCTGTTGTTGTGAAGGAAAAACAACAATGAAGAAAGGAACATGGCCAGGTGCTCTGAGATGGCACGCAGGAAATCATTCTTCCTAGGGCAGTGTAGGGTGGGGGTTGAGGCTGGGACACCTGCCTCTTGATCCCCCCTCACCTGGGGCAACTATCACCCCACTCATCAAAGAGGTGATGGATTAGGCTCCTTATTCTCTTCTGAAACTCTGCGGAAAATAATTCAAAGAAAACGGCTACTCATTCTGTGGTTTATTTTAAATCAATGAGAATGGAAGGAATAGCTCAGGAGTATGTGAGTTCCAGAACCAGAAGGCCCATCCCCATGGACATCATGGATTTACTAAGAAAGCTGACAGAGTACTTTTTGAAAGCTCTTGAAAATTAAAAATCTAGAGGTCGATCAAAATGAATACTGTTCTTAAGATTTTATTACCACCCCAATTATTAAGTTTTACTTATTGCCATGTCGCTGATTATAGAAGATGGAAGTGCATCAATTACTGCTCAGCTGGAGTTCACAGCTGCCTTACATATTAGACAGTACAATACATCTGCTTCTACGCTTCCATCTATGTATAATGAGGCTTTCTATATCTGTGAATTTAAAATTTTTGCATTTTTGATTAAACATTTACAAATTTGATGTTACATAGCAAGCTCATAAAAGAGCTCTGAGCTCAGATAATGTTCAACATAACAGCTCATGCAGTCAACTTATATAATGCTTAATTGCAAATCTCCAAAAAAGGTAAACATGATTAAATCCAGTGCTTAATAGAATTTTGTTTCTAAATTATTCATAGTATTCTGTTCTTTTAAATAAAACTACACTATTCATATAGATCTTACTATCTAGGTAGAATATGTATGGGTGTGTGTGGATGTGTTTATGATGTGTATGTGCGGGTGGTACATATGTGGTGTGTGTGGTGTGTCTGTGGTTTTTTACTTATGTGTAATGTATGTGGTATGTGTGATTGGTGTGCGTGTGCTGTGCAGTGTGTGTGGTGTGTTTGGTGTACATGTGTGCATTTGGTGTGTATGTGTGTGTGGTGTGCATGTATGTGTGGTGTGTGTGTATGTGTTTTAACGTGTGTGTGGTATGTATGTGTGTTTGGCCTGTAGACGGGCATACGTTACATGTGTGTATGTGGTATGTGTGTACAAATAGTAACATTAAAATAGTTTGTAGATCTACATATGAAGGTAAAGCAATAAAGCTCTAGATTTTTTCACAGTGAAATATCTTTATGACTTGAAATAGGGAGATATTTTACAACAGGATTGAAAAGCATTAGCCACAAAGGAAGTTATTGATAAATTGGATTTAACTAATATTAATTAACTTCATTGATCAAAATACATGCTAAGGAAAGTTTAAAAAAAAAAAAAGACACAGGCCAGGTGCCGTGGCTCATGCCTGTAATCCCAGCACTTTGGGAGGCTTAGGCGTGGGCATGTGGATCATCTGAGGTCAGGAGTTCGAGACCAGCCTAGCCAACATAGTAAAACCCCATCTCTATTAAAAATACAAGTATTAGATGGGTGTGTAGCACACACCTGTAATCCCAGCTACTTAGGAGGCTAAGGCACGAGAATCACTTGAACCTGGGAGGCTGAGGTTGCAGTGAGCCGAGATCCCACCACCACACTCCAGCCTGGGTGACAGAGCAAGACTCTGTCTCAAAAAATAAAATAAAAAGACACAGAGGGAGGTCATAGCTATCTCCAGAATTTATGAAGATCTCCTAGACTCCTGAGTCAATGATAAAATTGATGATTAAATGATGGACAGGCCGGGTGCATTGGCTCACTCCTGTAATCCCAGCACTTTAGGAGGCCAAGGCGGACAGATCGCCTGAGGTCAGGAGTTCGAGACCAGCCTGGCCAACATGGCGAGTCCATCTCTACTAAGAAAACAAAAATTAGCTGGGCGTGGTGGCAGGTGCCTGTAATCCCAGCTACTTGGGAGGCTAAGGTGGGAGAATCGCTGGAACCTGGGAGGCAGAGTTTGCAGTGAGCTGAGATTGTGCCACTGCACTCCAGCCTGGGAAACAAAGCAAGACTCCTTCTCAAAAATAAATAAATAAATAAATAAGATGAGCAAAACTGTTGAACAGGCAAACAGACACTTTACAAATGTATAGGATCTACAAATGACCAATTGTCATGAAAAGATATTAAAAATACAAATATTAGACGGGTGTGGTAGTGCACACCTGTAATCCCCAAATAGCTATCAAGGACTTTTAAGTTAACACAATAGATATCGCACCACATGCACAAAGAGGGTCTCTCTCTCTTTCACACACACACACACACACACACACACACACACACACAATTTCACAGAACAGCTGAAATTTGAAAGCTGGAATCATCAAGCATTGCTGAGAATATGAGGTAACTGGAACTCTCATATGCTGTTCCTGGGAAAATGAAGAGATTGGAATACGCTGGACATTAACTTTGTCGATTTTCACTAAAGCTTACTGTTAACTGTGTCCTGTTATTCAATAGGAGGGCTCCTAAGTATATGCAACAGAAATGTGCACACCCACCTACCAAAAGATATGTAATAAATGTTCGTAGCAGCATTACTCGTAATAGATAAAACCTGAAAACCACCAAAACTGTTCTGCAATGGCAGAATGGACATGCAAATTCTGACCCATTCATGATGACGGCAGGCTATACAGCAATCAACAGGATGAAGCGCTGCTCCTCATAATACAGGGCAACCTCATCCACCCAACGCCCAGTGAAAGAATCCTGAAGAAAAAAAGTGCCTACTTACTCTCTGATGACATGCTGTGAAATACAAAAGCAGGCAAAAACAATCTATGATCTTAGAAAACCAATCTGTGATCTTGGGAGAGTGATTATCCTGAGAAAGGAAGGAGGGCGGGTATGGAGAGGGAATAGAGCAGCGGGAGCGGGGGAGGTTTGATGCAAAATGCCTTGTTCTTTGTGGTGGTTATCTGAATGTTTACACTTTCTGGTACTTCAATCAAGCTAAGGAACATGGTGTGTATACATTTTGTAAGAATGTTATATTTTATTAAAGATTATGGAAAGAATGAAAAATGCCAGCAAATATATTAATCTAACAATCTACTTTTATGGGAACACACACACACACACACACGTGCAGGCGATTTGTTGTTTTAGTGTTTGTTGTGTACTCCATCTCACATGATCAATCAACTGGAGAATTAACTTGAATCAACTTGAGAGTTAACTTGAGAATATTTTTTTCAGGATTACTTACTATGGTGCTAAAACTCGATACCAAGCTCTCTTTGTTAATGATTATCTGCTTTTATTTTCCTCCTCAATTGAAATTTACATGCAAGAATAGACTGAATACGATGTCCCAGTTTAAACTAAAGGAAATTAAACTACAAGTACTAGAAATTAAACTACAGTACTAAAAAACTAATAGATTTTTACCCAACAGATCCTATGACTCTTTTGTCCAGTTAGGTAAAACTTAAAATGCATAAAGAATTATTGGAACTTTGTCCGTAGAATCAAATCATTCTGACATATGTTTTCTCACCTACTCCAGCAGGGAGAATATATGTAATTAAATTGTTCGCTCCCTTCTACTCAAATTAAAATCTTTTTACTCAATGTGAGACCAGCTGATGTAGAAATAGATTAAAGTAAAAATACATGTGTGGGATTTATTTTTGTTTGCTTGTTTTTATAAAACATTTTGAAAAAAAGTTATAAATACTGTGATAATGTTATAGTGGTAAAAGACCCCTAATTAATAAATGATACAATATACTGTATTTAACTTGAGTTTAGGTTAAAAGGAAAGACGGCTTCAAGTGGGTTTAGATGGCTGTAGGTACACTTGACATACTTCTAAGGAATAAGCTTGGCAAATTCAGTTATATACACACATTCAGCTTCTGTGACTCACAAAAATTCTATGAATTTGAAGTTGTATATTTTATTGTATATTTTATACCCTAACCCATCACTTGAATTTTGAATGATAACCATTTTTTGCTTTATGAATAGCTTTTGCAAACATTAATGCTACAATAAATATTCATGACACGATTCCCTCATTTCAATCTGTCTAAATCATGAATTCTCATTTTCAAAGTGAAATGTTTTCTGTCTTGTAAAAACAAACTTAGTTTTCATTAAACATTCAAGAAGATCTCAAAGGATACTGGGCCTTATTTTTTCACATAGTTGAAGATGGAATGTAAAACTTAGTTTATCAACTTTTTTCTTACCACTTCAACAAATTCATAATTTTTTTTTTTTTTTTGAGACGGAGTCTCGCTCTGTCTCCCAGGCTGGAGTTCAGTGGCGCGATCTCAGCTCACTGCAAGCTCCGCCTCCCGGGTTCACGCCATTCTCCTGCCTCAGCCTCTCCGAGTAGCTGGGACTACAGGCGCCCGCCACCACGCCCGGCTAATTTTTTGTATTTTTAGTAGAGACGGGGTTTCACCGTGGTCTCGATCTCCTGACCTCGTGATCCGCCAGCCTTGGCCTCCCAAAGTGCTGGGATTACAAGCGTGAGCCACCGCGCCTGGCAACAAATTCATAAATTATATCATTGAGTTTTGAAAGTTGAGAGGGGATAAGATTAAAATGGGACAAAATTAAAACACCAGGGACCTGAGAGTCTATATGATTATCTCTCAAATTTATGAACTTATTGTGGCTATTGTAAATGTAAAAAGAAGTCATGTTGTATATCTTCCTCAATTTATTGCTGCCAATAGTAGCCCAGTTTATAATGAAACTACGTTGTCAGCAAAGAGGAAAAGAGGAAGCCATTGCCTCTTGTTTTATGAATGGTGCTAATGAGTAAACAAGAATGTCATTTCTGTAAAGTAACCATGTGTAATTCAGAGTGTTTTTCACCGCTTTTCATTCTTTTCAAATATTGAGCTTCAACAAAGCAGTCTTTGGCCTTTATATTTTTTTGTTTCCAATCAAAGATTTTACCTTTCTTCCAGTTGAGATTTATGTTGTCTTTTCACGTCTCAACTTTTATCTCCTGCAGCACTTGTTTTTTTTACAAAGGACTACCTCCTGGATTTATGGTGACTTCATTTTGATATTTTCTATAAATATGTTTTTCTACATTTTATTAATATCAACGAAACCTCTCAATTTTCAATTGTAAAACATAATCTATGATAATAATAAATTATTGGTCAGGTACAGTGGCTCATGCCTGTAATCCCATTAATATCAATGAAACCTCTCAATTTTCAATTCTAAAACATAATCTATAATAATCATAAATTATTGGTCAGGTGTGGCGACTCATGCCTGTAATCCCAGCACTTTGGAAAACCGAGACAGGAAGGTGGCTTGAGCCCAGGAGTTTGAGACAAGCCTGGGCAACATGGTGAAACCCTAACTCTACAAAAATACAAAAATAAGCTGGGTGTAGTCATTAGCGCCCATAGTCCCAGCTACTTCGGAGGCTGAGGCAAGAGGATCACTTGAACCCAGGAGGCAGAGGCTGCAGTGAGCTGTGATGGTGCCACTGCACTCCAGCCTGGGTGACAGAGAGAGACCCTATCTCTTAAAAAAAAGAAAGAAAAAAAGAAATAGTAAAAATAATAATAAATATTATTTACAGAGAATGTACATTCTTAGAAGACATTTTCAAATTTGATCTAATTTGTTATTCATAGGAACTTGTGAGTTATGACAAAAAGATATTATGACTCCCATGCTGCGGTTGAACAAATTGATGCCCATGAAAGATAATTATATCCCTAAGGCTGCATAGACTAGTAAGAGACAAAGTAAAAACTTTAAGAGTCACCTGTTGCCCTTCACTATTAAAAGGTCAGTTAATGCATGTAAAAGTCATTCTTGTACTTATAATCTTCATTTACATTTGGTCCTACATAATTGTAAGGCTTTGTTTGTAAAGGACAAAGAGAACGAAAAAAATCTCTATAGTCAGCCTACTCACTTGGTGTGGGCAAATTTTGATAGCAAGAGGAATCACTTGAATGTGTTCACTGATTTCAATTTTTAATTTTCAATTATTACTGCAGGTCACGAGGAGAAAATAAAATCAGTACACTTTAAAGATTAGTGACCATAATATCTGCTTGAGATACATGATATTGTTTAATTGCATTGCTTTCATGCATGATACATTGAGTTGTCTTAGTTGTCTGTTCTGTTGGCATGAGGTTGAGAAATGTTCTGAACTGTGTCTGTTGCAAACCGAAACATAGAAATCCTTGGACTTTTGAACTAAAATTGGTTTGTTTTAACCTGTTACTTTCAGATTTTAAGTCTTTAATTTTTTTCCTAATTTAGTTACTACTCATTCATAAAGCTACTACCATAGAAAACCAACATATAAATGTTTTGCTTAGCATGTATGACTGTTCTAAAGTAGGATTTAACTTGTTAGAATATGTGTTAGAGTATCAGGCAAGGGTACCTTGTTCTAGAGAAAAAAAATCACATAGTTAAAAAACCTAGACTTTAAATTGAAGAATTCAAATATAGTATCATATGTTTTTGGCTTTTTACTGAATAGCAGATTCAAAAATTACTTAATTGTTTAAAACTATTGTGATGTTGAAAATAGCAAAAATACTCTTTCTCTCATCAAGAAAATTTACAGGCCTTTGTAGAACAAGAGATAAATGACCCACTCAGAACAAGAACTCAGGACCAGAAAAAAAAAACCTAGACAAAACCAAAATTAAAATTATATTATTAGGGCTGGGCATGGAGGCTCACGTCTGTAATCCCAGCACTTTGAGAGGCCAAGGTGGGTGAATCAGTTGAGCTCAGGAGTTCGAGACCTGCCTGGCCAACATGGTGGAACTCTATCTCTATTAAAAATACAAAAATGAGCTGGGCGTACTGGCACATGACTGTAATCCCAGCTACTCGGGAGGCTGAGGCACAAGAATCACTTGAACCCGGGAGGTGGTGGTTGCAGTGAGCTGAAATCGCACCACCGCACTCCTGCCTGGGCAACAGAGTGAAACTCCACCTCAGGAAAAAAAAAATTATTAGATAAGGCTATTACTACTTTTGCATTTCTTTGATATAGAAATTTATATCAGAACCCTACTGAGCCATATTCGACAATTTATACTCAAGATTCATTTATTAAAGCACTTCACGCACTTATTTTAATGGATAGTTTAATTGCTCTTGCTTGAAAGTTTGAAACTCAGTGGAGCAATCACGTTTACTATGGTATCCCTGTACTTTCTCCGAGATATAGGAGGAATTTGGTAAATATTTGCTAAATTAGTGTGGACTTCCCTTGACACATGAATTCATGCCACCTATCTCTCAGATTTCGGTGATAATTCAATAGCAAAATGTATATAAAAATATTAGCCTAGGGTACCGCACATAGAAGGTCATTTTGCACATGAATGCTTATGGAATCTGAAGTTAAGTGTCAGGTATGATAAGATGGAGGATGTCAGATAAATGCACGGGGCCCTCTCCTCAATCTGCCACAAATTAGCTCCAAGGAACTTTTTATGCATTGCTGGAGCTGTTTGTCTTCCATTCCTCATAACTGAAACACGTTGGCTGTTTGTGAAGAAGAACAAGGTAGCTGGTGTGAAAGCTCAGAGAGCAGCAGGACAGCATCCACGAGGCACAGCCTCGTCATTTAAAGCATGTGGGAAATTAGCACATGTTCCTTCTCCAACTTTAGAAGTCTCTTCTACGCAACTTCTAACAGCAGCACTTATTTGATGCCAGGAAAAGGGACCTAGTCCTCAAGGGATATTAAGCATTCATGCCAGGCACACTTTCTCATGCAAGTCAGTTAAAATCATTGCTGCTTATTATCTCGTTGACTTCAAAATGACTACATTTCTTTATGCGTTCATCGTACATGTCAATGCATGTTTGCTTTTTCATAAGAAATGTCTTCTTTTGTCAAGGAAGGTATATTTGTCATGTTTCATTGAATGTTTCCTTCCATGAATAAAATATTACTTTGTTCTCATTTAAACTCAATGAAATGGCTTCAGAGAAGTCATATCAAAGCAAGTGAGAGAACCTGAGACTTGAAAGATTAATTCTATCTAACTAGGACAAAAGTATATTGTATATTATGGGAAAGGGGTGGGAGAGCAATCCAAGACATTCTCCAGGAAACAGCATGCTCATCATTCTGGGATGGGAAGCAGCAGAACTCTTTCAGGAAACCAGGAAAGGTTGTGGAAAGGTTGCGTAATGAGGGCAAAGAGTAGCAGTCCTCATGAGACTAGGGAGGGATGGAGTAGACTTCCGGCATCGAAGGATATCTTAAACATTTTAGTATTAATTTTCTGATCAGTTACAGTGAACGAAAGATAAAAGAAAGGAAAAGTAACATAAGATTTTCATTTTGCAAGAGAATTGGCTGACATACAGCAGAGCAAGAGTGACCTGGAAACTTAGTCCCAGGGTTATGCTGTCATCCTGCAGAGACAGACGTGCTTAGTAGTTTGCTGATTAGGTTGTGAAAATGGAGAGAAAAGAATGCATTACAAATTTAGAAGATACAATGGAAAGTCATTGGTAATGAATCAGGTATTGTGATGGGCACAAAGGAGGATGACTTGTGGCTGATAGCCAGGATCTGGTCTGCGTGGAAACGACTCAATAAAAGAGTTAACCCTGCAGAAGACCAACTGGGGAGGGAAATCCAAGAGCTTGGTTAGGGACACAGCACATCAGAGTTAAAATCTGTCTTGACAAGCTACTGCAGCGAATGGATTTGTTTTTCCTAATTCAACTTGAGTTATGTGTTCTTGGTACTATTTCTGTGTAGCATACCTCCCCAAAATTAGTGGCATGAAGCAGCAACCTTTTGGTTATGCCAGGGATCCTGGGGGTCAGGAATTTCAAAAGGGCCCAGCGAAGTGTCTTGTTTCTGCCCACAATGTCTAGGGTTTGCAGTGGGAAGACCCCAAGGCTGGAGGTGGCCTCATCCACAGGCTGGTGCATGCCTATGTGTGGCACTTGGGCTGGAGGGATGTAAGGCCTGGGTGCTATGACTCCTGAGAACAGGTAGCAGTGTGTCACCTTCTCAAAAATAATGCCAACAGTCATGCAGTCCGCATTTTACTCATTTCAGGAGAGTCACAAGCCTCCTACCCAGATTCAGGGAAGGAGATGCAGCCCCCACCCCTTGACTGGAGGGGGACCAAGGTCACCTTGCAGAGCCACGTGAGACGTGGAAGATGCCAGAACTGTCTGTGGGAAATGGGATCTGTACTTGGCTTGTCTGCCTCTTGCAACCAGAGTCCTGGTTCTCAGGGCCTCACCTGTGCATCTCTTGTTGAGCACGGAGGACGCACTTGGCATAAATGAAGAGGATGCTTGCTGAGCTGGCTGGCCCATTCTCTCTTCTTTCCCTTGTTTTTCTATTTTATCTTTCAAAGCAGTATTTCAAGTGTTTATAAACTAATCTATGTATAAAATATTATGTGGCATAAGATTTGCAAAATATTAAAGATTTAGAGAATCAAATAAAATATTTGTATGATACCACAGTCCAGAGGCAGCCACTGTTAATGATTTCATATTGGATGCTTGAGAACCACCATCCCAGGCTTCCTCTAATCAGTTTCCTTAAGTGGGATATTTAACTATGTAACCCGAATAACAATGTATTTTTTATTTCCTCTTTTAGCACTATGTATTCATTCATATCATTAAAAGCATTTTATAAATTTTAAAATAATACTTAGCCAAAAACATATAAAACACTGTTTTTAACATAGAATCAAGATCTAGATAGAAAATAAAGATGTGAATAGTTGAATACAGATAAAAGCATGAACCATTTGATTTGTAGGGGGGAGAGATGTCCATTTTAGATGGTTTGGAAAAGAGATCATGGAGAGAACGGGAATTATACTTGCTTCCTTCCACATGGATACAAAGAAATTGTCACGCTGCTTCTATATGCCTGTGGTGGATTGTGCCTATGTGAGGTAAGCCATTGAATTATTTCTATTTCCCTAACTTAATACACACATTTAGTGCCTTTATTTTCAGAATGGAGCTGGAAAGTGAACATGTACAGGTTATTAAAAGTCACTCTTACTAATGCAATAGTTTCGGGAGCCCAAGCTCTTCAATGGATATGCTTTTGTTACATGTGAATTGTCTTCCGGGTGTTACCCAGAATGTAGTACAGAAACAATCTCTGAGTTGTACAATTGTTGAAGCCCACATAGCCTCAAGGTGAAATCTGGTGGATGCTGTCAGGGGTATATTTTTCATCTTGCTGTAAAAAACAAACATTACATTTTTCAAATCCTTAGGAAATACATTAAATTAAAAACACGTTTCTAAATACAAACAAAGGAAGGAAACAGTTCTTGATCATCCGCAGGAAGTTGCTTTTGAGAAATAAGGGGAATTTCTTTTCACTCAAAGAAGATAAACTATTTTCTTAGAAAAAAAAGGAGTATTCATTTTATGTAAGTAAAATATTTCTCATACTATTTAATGACATACTAAAAACAAGGAGACAGAGTAATTTAATGATTTTAATGTATATGGTTGTTATGAGTTGAGCTGTGTCCCCACCATACAATTCAGATGCTGAAATCTTAATCTCTAGTACTCCAGAATATGACCTCACTTGGAAATAGAGTTGTTTCCAATATAATTAGTTAAGATGAGGTCATATTGGAGCAGGGTGGGCCCCTGACAACTGTTGTCATTTTGAAAAAGAAAGTTTGGAGACAGATGTGTATGCAGAGAGAATGGCACTTGAAGATGAAGGCAGAGGTTGGCCATTTACAAGCCCAGGGACGCCAAAGATCGCCAGAAAACCCCAGTAGTTCGGAGAAAAACCTGTGTTCTTCCTCGCAGCCAACTCTGTTGACACCTTCATCTTTCAGTCTCCAGAACTGTGAGAGAATATAGTTCTGTGATTTAAGACACTCAGTTTAGGGACTTCCACAAGAGCCCCAGCAAACTAATACACTAGTCAGCTGTAATTTTATTTTGTTTTTTCCTAAAAGTCTTTTCCTTGATAAGAATCAGCTATCTTATAGAGAAAAGTGCACTATTAAAATCTTATTCTAGAGTGGAGAAAACGGAAACACAATTAAGGGATTTAGGAACTTGGGACTGAAGAGAGACAACCTGGGCCTGATGAGTCTTGATCTTGGGTTTTCAAAAAATGTCCCTACTATGAACACTTTCCACGTAAAAGGCAGCAATGTCAATGGTAAGAGAAACACAGAAGAGTTAGGGATATAATGCTCTTCAATCTAGTCTTGGGCGATTTTTCCTGTTCCTCACTCCTTCTCAGCCTCTGCATCTTTTCTTGGGAGGATTAGAGTGAATTACTCGCTATCATTAGGCAAAACTACTCTGTGAAAATAACAGGAAGAGAACTGAGTGAGACTTTTGGTAAGGAGCATAATTCCCAAATTTTTTTCTTTCTTTTTTTTTTGAGACAGAGTTTTACTCTTGTTGCCCAGGCTGAAGTACGATGGCATGATCTCGGCTCACGACAACCTCTGCCTCCCGGGTTCAAGCAATTCTCCTGCCTCTGCCTCCCGAGTAGCTGGGATTACAGGCACCTGCCACCACGCCTGGCTAATTTTTTGCATGTTTTTAGTAGAGATGGGGTTTCACCATGTTGGTCAGGCTGGTCTCAAACTCTCGACCTCAGGTGATCTGCCCGCCTCAGCCTCCCAAAGTGCTGGGATTACAGGCATGAGCCACCGTGCCTGGCCAATTCCCAAGTGAATTGTTTTGATTGAGAGTATAAATGAGTGTCTGTAGGATCCCCTTTTTTTTAGAAAGCCTCTTTTATTTGGAAGAATATCTGTAATCTGTCAAACCTTGAGCGGGGTAATCCCACACCACAACCCAACTCTTAGCGGGGCCAGCTACTGTACAGCCAGCCTCCTTTTCTCCCAGGGCTCTGCGTTTACCCTTGGTTGAATTGGAATAATATATATATATATACATTACTTATCTGAAAAATAATGACACATTGTTTAGTTACATAATTAGTTGAATCCTACAAAGCATGTCCCTGAATCATCCTTCCCTTCCTTTGGAAACAGACAACTCTCCCACAGCATCACAGAGAAGCCTCTGCTCCAGCCCCTCTCCCTCTGCAGACCGCCTTTTCTCTCCTGAAAAAGGGGCTGTTGGTCTCTATGCCAGTGCTGGGGTCTTGTTCTTCTAGGAGCTGGCCTCCTCCTTAAGGCACAGTTCATACCCCAGTTCCATTGAGAACACGTCTCCATTGGCTTCAGCCCATGGTCATTTGTTTGCTAAATATGTTTTGCTAATTTTTTCTGTAGAGAAGAGGTCTCATTATATTTCTCAGGCTGGTCTTGAGCTCCTTCCCTCGACTATTCTCCTGCCTCTGCCTCCCAAAGTGCTGGGATTACGGGTGTGAGCTGCTGCGCCGGGCCTGCTCGCTAAATCGTTATTGTACACGATCACGCTGCTCTGAGTGGGCAGTGCACAAGGCTGTCTTTTTTTCATCTCCCCCTTCACCCAACTCTCCCGATTGGAAACCGTCTCTTCTACGCTTCAGTCTCGTAGAGTGTTGAACGTGGCATTTAGCACCTGTTCTTGATTTATTAAATAATGTGGGAGAGATCATTAAACAGTTAGCCTGAGGCTTATTATTTGAGAATTCTGGCCAGGTGCGGTGGCTCACGCCTGTAATCCCAGCAGATTGGGAGGCTGAGGTGGGTGGTTCACGAGGTCAGGAGTTTGAGACCATCCTGACTAACATGGTGAAAACCCGTCTCTACTAAAAATACAAAAAACTAGCTGGGCATGGTGGCACGCGCCTGTAATCCCAGCTACACAAGAGGCTGAGGCAGGAGAATTGCTGGAATCTGGGAGGCGGAGTTTGCAGTGAGCCAAGATCATGCCATTGCACTCTAGCCTGGGTGACAGAGCAAGATTCCGTCTTGAAACAAAAAAAAAAAAAAGAGAGAGAATTCCTTCTTTCATATACATGACTCACTCAACATCAAAACTACTTCCATATTAGGAATGACCCACTCTTCACAAAATGTCTGAAAATAGGCACATGTGCCTAATGTTTATTAACTTTCTTACACACAAAAGAAAACCATCCTTGTAGAGTGTGTTCATGGCAAAAAAAAAAAGAGCATTTATTTATGGACCCAATTAATATAATTATTAGATCTCAGTTTTAAGATTCCATTAATTATGTTAATTTTATTTTATTTTACTACATAAAGTAGCTTGTATGAACTGGCACTGGTTGTCATACTCAATTTAATGATTTGCTCCAGCTTTTCACAGCCTCATTAAGCATTTTGTGTTTTATCCCATTAATTAAAAAACACTTGTTTTGTGCTAATATGTGCCAGGTGCTTTTCTAGATCTGGGAACAGAGGAAAAAGTAAAACAGGAAAATTCATTTTGCGGGAGAGACAGATGATAACAAATACATTGGTACATTTTGCAGATTTTAGAAAGTTGCATGATTATAAGTACTATGTGTAAAAATAAAGAAGAGAGTAGGAGAGCAGCGGCTAGAGTGGCGGGTTTCTCTGTTATCCAGGGAGCTCTGGACCTGCCTGGAAAGCGGGGTGAGACCCGCAGCAGAGAATCTCGGGCAGAAGGGTCAGGAGGGCCAGGCCGGGAGGGATGTGCTCTCTGAGCCTGGGAGCAGTGGTAAGGGGCCACGAGCAGGGAGTGCCACCACGGCAGGGCGCAAAGATTCGCGCGTTGGAGCCCTCGGATATCTGTTGAAATCCTAACACGGAAGTGTTGGTATTAGGAGGCTGGGCTTTGGGAGGTGATGACGTCGTGAAGGTGGAGTCCTCACAGTTGGGACTAGGGTCCTTCCGAAGGGCCCTCAGAGAGCTCCCTCACCCCTCCGGATATGAGGATGCAGTGAGAGGCGCCATCTAGGAAGTGGGAAGGGGGCCTCACCAGACACCAAATCTTCGTGGATCTTGTACTTTCAGCCTCCGGAACTGTGAGAAACAAATCTCTGTGGTTCACAGGATTCTCAGTTGATGATGTGTCTGAGACTCTGTGTCTCAGAGTGAGGCTGAGATCTACTCAGGAAGGGAGGTCTTGGGGGAGAACTTCTGGGGACGCAGCCAAGAATCTCGCTTGTATCACGAGAGAGATTGGAAGCTGTTGTAGAGTTTTCAATACGAGAAGCGGAAGTTGCTGTTTATGTCTCTAAAGCAAAGATGTCCAGTGGTACCCCTTGGGAAGAAATTATGAACATAAAATGGAGAAGAAAGTCACCAGTGTGAACTGAAATTCTGGGTAAGAATAAACCGAGTAATCCTAGCGGAAACTGTGTAAAACTGATAAGTGGGTTAGTCATACAAACAGACGAGCAAGTATTTTTTCAGTTATCGTTACTCATTAAGCACACGGGGATAAGGAAGAACTTTATGACCTCTAAGTATTTACAAACGACTTGGAGAGTCATGGCCCATATATATTTTTAAAAAATAAACAGTATTTTAAAGAATAAACAGCATAGACATAAGGATCAATGGTGCTCACTGGGGATGTAAGGGCATTGGTAATGTTGCATTTTGTGATCTGGTTTCTGGCTTCATGGATGTTTATTTTAATATCATTATTGTATCTCACACCCACTATTCACACACATGTTAAATATGTATTTATTTATGGAATGGTTCAGATTATAAATATACAATAAATAGTCTGGCAAAAAGCAATCCATAGTTTCTAATTTAGCAAAGTGAAAATAGAAAAACGTCCAAAAGAATTGGGAAAATTTCTTGGAGACAGTGGCTTTGATGTGTGAGAAAAAGCAAACACCTGCCTCTGGCCAGCCACAGGGTTGGCCTCTGCCATGAAGCCACCCAGGCACATTTTGCTCTTCTGCATAACTTCATAAAACCCCGACTGGGTGACTGAGTGCAGCCCTCCGGAAGAATGCCCCAAGGGCAATAAGGGAAGAGCCTTGGTCCCCGTGGCTCTTTTGCCTAAATCAATGCATTTTTAGAAAGATAAGTCCAGGCCTGTCGTGGTGGCTCACGCCTGTAATCCCAGCACTTTGGGAGGCCAAGGCAGGTGAATCATCTAGGGTCAGGAGTTTGAGACCAGCCTGACCAACATGGTGAAACCCCGTCTCTACTAACTACAATAAATTAGTGAGGCGTTGTGGCACATGCCTGTAATCCCAACTAGTTAGGAGGCTGAGGCAGGAGAATTGCTTGAACCCGGGAGACAGAGGTTGCAGTGAGCAAAGATTGTGCTATTGCACTCCAGCCTGGGCAACAAGAGCAAAACTCCATCTCAAAAAAAAAAGAAAAAGTAAAATAAGTCCAATGATCCTAGACCTTGCCTTTTTCTGTACATAAGACAACATCCACCAGGATTAGAGATTATGCCTCTGCAGTCTATAACCATATGGACTCTTGCAGCCATCAAACAGTGATGAGCTTTGCTCTAAAGGAACCTCTGAGCATCTGCAGAACCCCCACCTCCAGCAGAGAAGCTGTGGGCTGAAACTCTGCTTTGGAGCAATCCGACAGAAACTCTCTAAAAGACTTGCCTGGATTGCAATCATCAGTAAGACTCTGAATAGGACTAATTTTTTTTTTTTTTTTGAAATGGAGTATTGCTCTGTCGCCAGGCTGGAGTGCACTGGCACAATCTCAGCTCACTGCAACCTCCACCTCCCGGGTTCAGCCTCCCGAGTAGCTGGGACTATAGGCATGCACTACCATGCCCAGCTAATTTTCAAATTTTTAGTAGAGACAGGGTTTCACCATGTTGGACAGGATGGTCTCGATCTCTTGACCTGTGATCTGCCTGCCTCAGCCTCCCCAAGTGCTGGGATTACATGTGTAAGTCACCACACCCGGCCAAAACTAATTTTAATTATTTAAAAGGCTGATTTTTTCTTTAGTTGACAAAGGGAAGGAATAATTAAACTTAACAAAATGTGATCTGGGAGGACTGCAAATGTTGCCCCTGCAGAGTGACAGATTCTTTAAGTAGCAGCCCTTGACTTTGGGGCTGAGGATGGCACAGGTGAGTCTAGTGTCCACCTCAGGGAGAAGGACAGCAGAGAGAGGCACCTGCAAGGATTAAAGTCTAAGTGACAGCTTGGATCTGGTCCTCTTGTCACTGTGTTGCTACCTGTAAAGGTCTTTGAAGTTGTGCAACCACAGGCCTAAAATTAAAATGCTGGAAGAAGCTTTCAGAGGTATTCAATGTGTCTATCACCTGGATTGTGTTGATGGTTTCACAGGTGTTGGCATCTGTCCAGACCCACCAAATGGCATACATTAAATATATGCAGGTTTTTGTATACCAATTATACCTCCATAAAAGCACATTCTAAGCCCAGCTTCTGATGTGTAAAAACACTGACCACTTCAAAACAGACAACTTTTGTCAATATTCAGATATTGATGGGAATAGAAAAAAAACATCTTGGTGAATATTTTCCATTTGAATGGACTATAATTATTTTGTCAGTGTTTAGGAGGAAAAGTATTTTATTCTATGCATTTCTTATTTTAAATGGTTTTGTTGTAAATAAAACTTTAGGTAATAACTACACTGGAAATACATATTAAATTTGGAGCAAATGGTACATTTACTTTATTTCAATGAAAAACAAACCTGCCCCACAACAATAATAACAAAACTCTGGAATACACTTCAAAATATGTAACAGACGATCTGAAGTCTCCCTGGATAACTGAATGATTGTAGCAATGAGGATTCACAGATGCTAGCATCAGGGTAGCATCTGATCAGAAATAATTATCAACATGTTTTTCTCATGTGATGCCTCTCATTAAAATGCAATTTATCAAATTGGAGAATTTCTAATGTGTTAGGTTTAGTTTCATTGCCAAAGTTTTTTTTAATCAGATTCCCTCCTGTCGTGTCAACAACAAGAAAATCCATATTTTTGTCCAATTATCTCAGTGAAAACTACCAGATATCTGCTGAAAGCATAATGTAAATATTTGTGGTCTTACTTTGTACTGTTAATACTGATCATATTTTATGTTGAATTCAATGGGGACCATTCAGAGACACTTCACTTTTAGTGTCTAGATATTCAAAATTAGTTAATTGGCCTTTTGCTGATAACATAGCTTTAAAACTTTCTGAAGGCTTTGATTATTGCAAGAATCAGTCTTCTTTCTAAGTCGGCCTAAACCATACTTAAAGAAGCAATACTGGTCATGTACAGGCTAAAAAAATGAACTAATATCAGTAAAATACTCAATGTCTTTAGCCAAGTATTATGGTTTATGTTCTGGGTTGGTAGAAATAGGAAACAAATAGAAACACTTCACCTAAATCTCTCTATTCAAAAACTCCAGTAAATGTCTTTGGGCTGAAAAGTCAGATATAAGTGATGAGAACACTTGTCTCCTGGCATGAAGAGGTGTTGACCGATGCTACTGTCTGTCAGGAAGAGCGTCTTAGTCCCGCCACAAAAATCGCTTAAAGTTTGAATGCAAGTTCCATGAAGTGCACTGAGACTGCTACGCAGCAACCATTTCAGATACGTGGCCATACCTGCTGGATGACTCGTGTTGTCAACCTGCCCCGTCTGCAGTCGCTCAGCAGGCATGGCTTTCAACATGAATCCTCTGTCCTCTCCAGCCATGGTAAAGGTCTCAGACAATGTGAAGCTCATCCCAAGCCAATGAGACCTCACAACATACTTTTCCCTTCAAATGTTTACCAAGAGCAGAATTGCATGGCCACAAGATAACGGGAAAAGGAGATTCAGGAGTATGGGAAGAGATGAGGCACAGGTTCGAACTGCAGCTGTCTCATGGCAACAATGACCAGGGCATTGCCAAATTGTTCAGGCAAAGCTCATGCCAGGAAGAAGAAGGAAAGGGCAAAGGATGAAGGAGCACCAGTCAACAGGTAGCACAGGGACACTGGATGAGGACACAAGGAAGAGAAAATGAGGTCCTCCCAGAACTCCGCTGCTCCCACTACACAATTCTAATGATGCCCTCGGTTCTAAGAACGACCTTGACAGGGAGCATTCAACATGGCAGCCCCCAGGTTACTCAGGACAAATGGACTTAGCCCTTTTTAAATGGAGGGCCACCACAAAAATGTATCTGAGGTGCTGTATCCAAAGAAAGAACTGAAAAACCAGCAGTTTATTTG
This sequence comes from Hylobates moloch, assembly GCF_009828535.3. Classification (NCBI taxonomy): domain Eukaryota; kingdom Metazoa; phylum Chordata; class Mammalia; order Primates; family Hylobatidae; genus Hylobates; species Hylobates moloch. Next base: position 125,597,561 of record NW_026652283.1, read on the forward strand.
AGAGATGATTCTAGAGGCATCTATAGGGAAGTTGAGGATGGAATGAAGAAGGGAAGGCATTCAGAGAAGGGTGGATTGTTGAGCACTTTTCTCTGTGGGCAACAGCTTCTGCCCCATCTTCTGCATTGAACACACTGTGATTTTACTTTCACTAAGATTTTTCTTCAGCTTAATAAAAAACTATTTCCTTATATCAAAATGAATCTTATTTACAGTTGCCCTGTACTCATCAAGACCTCGGGCTCTTCACTCTTTTCTTGGCAATTATTATCTCTGGGAATAGGTCTTACTATTGATTAATAATTAATATCTAAAATGAGAATCACTTTCCTAGTTGCTCCCCGCATTGTATTGTAAGAGGCTAGATGGCAAGATAATGTCTTATTTCAGACAATTAGCATAATGTCAAATGCGTATTACATGTTCAGTATTTATTGGATGCATAGATTCGTACATTGCATATTCTTGGAGTAAGCGTGTGTATTTTTCCAGAACCACACCAGACCCTACCATAGACAAAATCTCTTGGCTTCTGTAACTATGTTTCATCGTCAGAAAGGACTTTGAGGTTTATTTTGTCTTTGCAAAAGTCCAGGGTCACTGACTGGTTCATGACACCATTGCAGGTAGCCAAGGAGTCTATAATTCTTTCACTTTTCTTATTTGCCCAGGGCTTCAGTTAGATGCTGTTTTTCAAACAAAGAAATCAATACAGAGATAGACCAAACCTATATGAATTGAATTTCTTCGAAGAAGAGCTGTCACAGGAAGTAACATTCAGCCCATGTAGAAAACTGGAAATTCTCCCAGCGAGGAGTTTGGAGTTTTCACACTTGTGTTCTATGTTTAGAATCTCTACCAGAATAATTAAGCTACAAGTTATTTATTGCAGCTTGTCTGAGACAAGCCAATAAGCCAAGACTGTATTTAGAAGTAAGTTATAAAATATACTCTATTTATCTGACCTACCTGCCTTTAAAATGAAGGTAGAATATTGCTTATGTTGAGTAAAGAAACAAATACCCTGTTATATAACAGTAGACATCAAAATATCTTTCTTTTTAATGCTTCTTGTATAATTTTCTTAACTGTTTTTTGTAGTTGTTGTTGTTTTGGTTTGGTTTTAATTGAGACAAGGTCTGGCTCTGTCACACAGGCTGGAGTGCAGTGGCACGATTTTGGATCACTGCAACCTCTGCCTCCTGGGCTCAAGCCATCCCCCACCTCAGCCTCCCAAGGAGCCAGGACCACAGGCATGTGCCACCATGCTCGGCTAATGTTTGTCATTTTTTGTGGAATGAGGTTTGGCTGTGTCTCCCAGCCTGGTCTTGAACTCCTGAGCTCAAGCAACCCACATGCCTCAGCCTCTCAAAGTGCTGGGATTACAGGTGTGAGCCACTGTGCCCGGCCTTAGTAGTGTATTTCTCTGAACACTGAAATATCAAACTACTCTAAAATATCCCCATCTTCTACTCCTCTTAAAGAATCACTTTGTTATGTTAAAAAATCCAATTTATCTCACTATGAGTCCAACTGGATAATATATTTCTTAAGTTTGTTTTAATTTATTTTAGATCAGAAATAGTTTATGAAGATTACTCGTCGTGAATATTTCTAAGGGGAAGAACTGCTGCTATTCATGAGTCATTTCAAGTACGCTTGACTTGACACTGAGTTTCTATGACACAAATGTTCTTTTCAGGAATAATGATCTGTAATGTAGAACATTTTATGATTTGCAGAATACAACTTACTTAATGTAAATACTATGTGAAAGACAGACTTACTGCACAGCATGATGCTTCGGAAAAGCATCTACTTTCTGTGCCACTTTCTTTTAGCTGAGAGAAATTTTTTTATGTTGGACAACTTCATAGTTTATTGCCACTGAAGAATCTCATTTTATTGTATGCCTCAGAAACAAAGACAAACACAGACTTCAAGAGATTATGTACCATTGCAAAAGCAATCCCTGAAGAAAGGTCATTCCATAAAGGGTGATCAGAAATGATGGTTTAAGCCATATGTTTAGATAACCAAAGATATTTTTCCTATTATTAATGTACATTACAAAGATAAGCAAGAATTAATTGAAAAGAACTGAACTGGTAAACATATAATTAACTATACAAATATTAAGCATGCATATTAAAAAGCAAGAAAGTAGATTTATAATAAAAAGGTGTGTTCAAGGTAAATCGGTAGTCCCTCTGCATGACTATGAATGAAACACGCAGTTAGGAAGGGCAGGGGAGGGAACCATCACTGAGAATCCGCGACCTGCCAGAGAGTGTACAGATAAGTTCATTGGATTTTACAAACAGCCTTAGCTGTATGCATTATCACCGTAATTTAGCAGATGAGAAGATCTCCACTTAAAGAGATTTTCTAGTTTGTTACATAAAAAGTGGGAAAATGATTTGAACACTGCTTGAAAAAAACTGGCCATTTGTCCACAGTACCTTGTTATCACTCTCCTTGTTAGCATACTCTGTGTTTCTCTGATTCAAATTTTCTCCTAGTTCCTTCTGGCCCTTCACCTAAACTGAGTATTGGTTGGCCCATATTTTACTAGTCAATAATAATTAAATAGTGTTATGACACTCATGATCTTTCAAAATTCAGTCTCTAAATCATAGACTTTTCAGCTTCAAATATGTAGATTTTCCCTCATCTGTAATGACAATGCTTTGGGCATTTTCTTTCATTTTTGGCAACTCATTGATTTATCCAAATACTTAAGGAGCACAGAGTTTGATCTGTTCCTCAAAAAAGCTCATTTAGAATGCCTTCTATGATGATTATAAGAAAGAAAGATAATAATAACAAATGCTGGTGAGGATTTGGAGAGAAGGGAACTCATACTTTGTTTGTGGCAATGGAATTTTGTACAGCCCCTAGGGAGAACAGTGTTCAGGTTCTCGAAAAATTAAAAATAGAACCTTCACATGATCCAGCCATCCCACAACTGAGTATACAGCCAAAGGAAAGGAAATCAGTATGTTGGAGACATATTTACAACGCTATTTATTTATTAGTCCTCATAGGGTAACTATAGTTAGCAACAGTTTAGTGTGTATTTTCAAATAGCTAGAAGAGAGGATTGTGAATGTTCACAACATGAAGCAATAATAATTGTTTGAGGTGATAGATGTGCCAATTACCCTGATTTGATCATTTACACAAGGTATATAGGTATTGAAATATCACACTGTTACCCATAAATACGTAGTTATTATGTGTCAATTAAATGAATACCTTCTATTTGGACTGTGTTCCATAACTTGCTTCTGCCTGGACTTAAAGGAATTTTGTGTATTCTCTGGTTTTACACTGCAATAAAAGATTTCAATCAATTCATTATTTAAAAGACTTTCAGTTACCCATTTATTCACCAATTTTATTTCCAATATCAAGATATGAGAAAAAATAAATGTGGCCATTGCTCTCACAAGAGTCGCCCTGTGTTGGGGGTACACAGACATTACAATATAATTACAACTGTGATACATGCGAGAAACGACCAGATTTTGTGAAAGTTCCTGGCAACATAATGCTCCCTGGCTTTGGGGGTCATGCAATGCTTAGCCAAGTCAGGGAGACCCAGGGGACACGTAGGAGAAGACTGTACCAAGAAGAGGAGCATAGTGAGGCTTTGAACACAAAGGAAGGAGCGGTGCATTGGAGGGAGTTTTAGGAAGTTTGACACAAGTTGTGCAAAGAGAGAAGGAACAAGGGATAAGATTGAAAAGAAAATTGGTTGAGATCGTGAAGGACCTTGTAACTCAGATGTTAGGATTTTAATAATTATTCTCAGAAGTGAATATGAAGCCTTCGATGAGGGGTGAGCAAGAGACAATTATGATCAACTTGCATTTTTGCATTTTTAAAGCATTGCCCTGGCTGCAGATTTGAGAACAGATTGGGGAGGAGACAATGGGGCAGCTGTGGGAGCAGAAAAGCAACTTAGAATCGACACAGGGATCTGACTGAGAAACTGTGCTGGCTCAGGCATCAATGCTGGTGACAAATGGATGCAATCTAAAAATATTTCGGACGTAGAAAACAAGATGTGGTGACACATTGGTGTGATGAAGGAGAGGCAGCGATCACAGATGACCTTACGGTGGCGTTTGCTGCAAGAAGTAATTCTGGAAGAGAAAATGATTTTGGAGAAATAAATATTTTACTTTTCTATATATTACGTGTAAGGGCCTTATGAGCTACTTGAATTAAGATGTCTGAAACACAATAGATTCTATAGGAAAGAATGGAGGAAACTTATGTAATACCCTTCATAACTTGCTGTCAGCTTTCTACAGTATACATTTATCCTAATTTTAGAGTAAACAACAAAGAAAAACAAAAAAGCTTGCAGAACAGAATATTGCCTTGTCTTTGGGCTCTAAAATGATGCCTGCTTTTCCTTTCTAAAAAGCATGTTTGTGCAGCTACACACGATGCTCATATACACACCAGAGCCATACCACCTTGTTACCAACGAGCATCAGTATTTTTCAGAGACAGTCTAAGTTGCTGTAACCAAGAAAGTGGCTCAGACAAGGTGGAGGTTTATTTCTCTCTTATGTAATGACAGGGAGGCCATGGGCTGCCCAGGGCCAGCAGCAGCCCTGCTTCCCGGGGAGCGCCCAGAGGCCAGGTTCTTTCTGTCTTACCGCTCACCTTGACCAAGGCGCTCTCTTCACCTGAGTGAACTAATTGTATCGTCTCCACCTTTGAATTGCAATCTGTGGGAAAAGAAAAAATGGAGGAGGAAAAAACTTTCTTTCTAAACAAGGGAAGAATTTGATTATAACATTTCTACTCATATTTCCATTTCATTTCTACAAAGTGTTCAGTATAATTTACCAGCAAAGCCGTATTGTCCTGAGCTTCTCTTGATTGGATGGTTTTTTAATACGAGTCAATCTCTTTCATTTTAGATCTCTTTGAATTTTTCCATTCTCCATGATTCAGCCTTCGTGGGTTGTGTATTTCTAGGAATTTAGTCCATTTCATGTAGTTTACCTATTTTTTTGGTGTACAATTATTCCTAGTACTCTCTTATAATCATTTTTATTTATTTCTGTAAAATTTGTACTAATATCTCCTCTTTTATTTTTTATGTTGTAATTTTTAGTTAAGAGTCTTCTTTCATTTTTTCTTAGTCAATCTCATTAATAACACATCGATTTGTTGATCTTTTTGAAGAACCAACTCTTGGTTTTGTTAATTTTCTCATTCTCTGTTTTATTTATCTCTGCTCTAATCTTTATCATTTTCTTCCTCCTGCCAGCTTTGAACAATTGGTGAAAATGTAATTATCTTGCTGTTGCTACCCCTGGTTGGCTCTGTGCTAAACCTGTAGTACAGGAGAAGACTGACCTCACATCGAAGTACGTCAGTCGGCCTCCTTACATAGGTGGTTCTCTAAGCATGTGTTTCAATGTTCTTCATTTATTTCTATATCCTGAGCCTAAAGTAACTTATGTTTGTTCATTTTTTATTTGTTCAGAAACTATAATGTTATTATGTTTAATAACACAACAAATCCTACATAGATCTTGGTTAAAGATCAGACAGAGCCAGCCGGGCACGGTGGCTCATGCCTGTAATCCCAGCACTTTGGGAGGTTGAGGCAGGCGAATCTCGAGGTCAAGAAACAGAGACAATCCTGGCCAACATGGTGAAAACCTGTCTCTGCTAAAAATACAAAAATTAGCTGGGCATGGTGGTGCGTGCCTGTAATCCCAGATACTCAGGAGGCTGAGGCAGGAGAATTGCATGAATCCGGGAGGCGGAGGTTGCAGTGAGCCCAGATCATGCCATTACACTTTAGCCTGGGCAACAGAGCAAGACTCCATCTCAAAATCAATCAATCAGTCAATCAATCAATCAATCAATCAATCAGACAGAGTCCTGCTCTCTGTGGAGTTTACAACCAAGCGGAGCAGCAGCAAAAAAACAAGTTAAACCAGCAACTAGATGAAGATTCACAATCCCCATACAAGCTATTCTGAAGAAATTCAGGGTCCAGGTATAGATAACACAGATGGGAGGTGGTTAATGTAGCATAAGGAAGGCACCTTGGAAGAGACAAAGTTTAAATCTGTTCTCCCAGCATTCTTCCATAAGAGACTGAAGATGGGGGATGAAGTTAGAATTTGGAAGTGCCTGTTGGCAACTAAAGTCAGAAGTGGATATGTACATTTTGAAGGGTGGGTGGAGATGAGTAAAAATAACTAGTCATCATCCTAGAGTTCAAGATTTGATGATAAAATAGCCTAGGGTTGGAGAAAGAATCCCTTTACAAATACAAAGTTGAAAAATGAGTAATTGTAATGCAGTCATTTCTTTGATGCATTTTGATTTGCACACAAACTATTAGCTGGAAAAGGAAAGATTCTTCAAAGTCTGTTTTGAAAATATATCTCTTTCCTCTACCCACACCATGCCAATTTAAAGAATCTTCCCTCCTACTCTACGTTCCCATGAAAAGATAATATCTATGAAAAACCTATTTCTAGAAAGGGAAGCCTCGCATTTTCCTGGTAGAAATCAGTGGGCTAGAGCACAGGTAAGTGGCTTGGCTCTACCAATGACTTATTTAGTGCACTAAGAAGAAGCAGGCATCTACGCATCTGTGCTTTACATTTTATAAAAATAATTTCACGACAGTAGATGACTCTCATTTATAGACATTTTATATCTGCTGGGATCATATCCGACGATGAACCCTGTGTATTCATTGGAGAAGGAAAGCGGAAAAGAATTAGGACCCTGGAGAATGGGGGAGGTTCGACAAACCTCTGAAAAGTTCGTAAAAAGAATCACAGGGGAAAGGAAGGGGCTGTGGGATTCAGCACAATGTCTCAACATTTTCCATAAGTAAGGAGTGATGAAAATTGTCACATTTTTAAAAAGGACATTGAGAGCTGGGTAGGAGTAAAATAGCAACGTACACACAACAAACAAACAAACAAAAAATGAATGTGTAGGCACACCACAGAACTTCAGTATGTATTTAAAGAAAATGTATTAAAATTGCAAGAGATAAAATATATATGAACTAAAACCACCTATATTTCAATATGCTGTAGACCGATCACCAGAAAAATTAGATGTCAGAAGTCCGTGAAGTACATCATTGCTAGATAAAACCATTTTCTCCCCCCATGCAGGAGAAATTCTAATCTACAAAAATAAAAGTTGGAAAATGCAGAGAAACAAGGCATCCCAGTCTAACAGGTTAGAGTGGAAACCAAGACTGCCATGCTAGAATGAAATTTGACAGTGTCTAGTTAAATTAAAATGTGCATACTTGCACCAATTAATTTGATTCTAAGTATATACCCTAGAGGGGAAAAAAACCTCAGCCATATGTAGAAGAAGATGAACATGGGCTGCTCATTACAGCAGTCTTTTTATTGCAGAAATTTTTGAGAAGAAGGAAAATGTCCCCTGGGATGGTAAGTGATATATAAATTATGAGAAGTGCATACGGCAGAATATGACATATGGCTATTGTGATGGTTAATACTGAGTGTCAACTTGATTGGATTGAAGGATACAAAATATTGATCCTGAGAGTGCCTGTGAAGATGTTGCTAAAAGAGATCAACTTTGGAGTCAGTGGGCTGGGGAAGACAGATCCACTCTTTATCTGGTGGGCACAATCTAATAGCTGACAGCGAATATAAAGCAGGCAGAAAAATGCAAAAAGGAAACTGGCCTAGCCTCCCACCTACATTTTTCTCCCATGCTGGATGCTTCCTGCCCTCGAACATCAGACTCCAAGTTCTTGTTTTGGGACTCGGACTGGCTTCCTTGCTCCTCAGCTTGCAGATGGCCTATTGTGGGACCTTGTGATCGTGTGAGTTAATACTTAATAAACTCTCTCTCTCTCTCTCTCTCTATATATATATATATATATATATATCCTATTAGTTCTGTTATCTCTCTCTCTCTATATATATATATATACACATACATATATATATCTACATACATATATATATATATATCCTATTAGTTCTGTTCCTCTAGAGAACCCTGACTAATACAGTTATCAAAACATGAAATGACTCCGTAAGAATATAAATAACTACCAAGATATCCATTAGGCTTTTGTTCCTAAAACAATGGTTTCAGCAAGACATGTATGTATAGCATGTAACAACTTGGTGATGTTTCAATAAAATGTGCAAAACAATTATGTGAAATTATTTTTATAAAATGTGCAAAACACATAAAGATGTCAATACATAAGCAGGCAGATGGTTTCAAGAGCCTCAATCGTGTCTCTTCTTACAAATGGTAGAGCACTTGAGGGAAATTTTTGACATTGGCTTTATTATTCAAGCAACATGGGACAATCTTTATCTATATCTACTTCTCAACTTATTATTTCTCTATCTCTTATCTATTATGTCTTAAATGGCCATTATTTGCCATTGCTTGTTGTCCATTCAAAATCACAGTAGGGTAAAACCTCCATGATTTTTTTTTTCCAGCATACCATCCTTTTAACTGGACTAACACGACGGAACTTCAAAGAACTCAGCAGCTGCCCAGTGTATAGCATTGATCCAACGCAATATGTGTGCAAGGTCATGAGCACTGTGAGCAAGCCACAGCCGTGAGCCTCGAAGAGCTGGACACCTGAGGAGGTGATTGAAGAGGAAGTTCCTCTACTTCTGCATTCCAAGACGACAGAAGCAACAGTGCAGGATCTGACGGTAAATGTTTAGAGTCAGATAATCTAAGACTCTTCACTGAACTGAGAGTTTTCCTTTCTACAGCTTTTATTCCTGGTACTGAAAAATACTCTAAAGAAATGTTGTTTTCTGAAGAAATTTGGATTTTAAAAATATATTTTTAAATACACATAAATAATCTCTAATCATCATAGTTTAGGTTATTCTAGGCTGGTAAGTCATAGAGTAAAATTTAAGAAATTTCAGATTTTGTAAAGATATTTACTCATGTATATAAGGCAATACAAATGTAATTCAATATTTTTAAATTAAATTGTCATGATAGTTTCAGGAGGAAAAATGGTAACATATTGTTGAGGGGATATAACTCTCTTTTTCTGTGGAATCTGAAACACCATATATTGAATTGTAGTCCATTTGAATATCACTATGTCATAAGCTATGTAATAAACTCCATATAATACAATCTAAAATAAAATTTATATGACTATGTTAACTTTCAGAGCATAAACAGATTTTGCGGATTTGATTAAATAAAAGATTTTGAGAGGAGAGGGTTATCCTGCATTATCAGTGTTGGTCCAATGTAATCACAAGGGACCCTCAAAAACAGAGCCATGAGTGACAGTCAGAGGAGTAAATAAGAAGACAGAAGCAGAATTCAAAGATCAGAGGGCGACTTGAAGACACTGCACTGTGGCAGACTGCCACTGCTACTACTATAGACCGTCATTACAGCAGTTACTGCTGTTACTACTTGAGACTGTCATTACAAGACTGAACGAAGGGACGAATGTGGAAATGAAAACTTAAGACAAAGGAAACTGTTTTAAGGAAGGGCAACATGGGGAGAAGAAGAGGGCTCCCTGCTTCTAGTGAGCAAAGGCAGCCCCCAAGCTTCCACAGCCCTTCTTATTTATTGGGTAGAAAGAGCAGGGAGGAGCGGGTAACAATTGGTCAGCTGCTTAACTGATCACTGGTTCTCATTATTACTAACAGGTTTCAATTATGCCTAATCATAAGAAACACTTGCACCTGGGTCGTGACTGCCCTCGGCAGTCCTTCTGGGCAGCAGACACAGTATGTCAGTTAGCCAACATTCTGCATTTATGAGAACAGTTTGCTGTTTACTCATATAGACTCTAGTGGTATACTGAGTTGATCGTGATCCTCGTTCTTTTGGCCTCCACCACTGCACTGCAGGCTTTCAGGGTGGAGGAAGTGGCCAGGAGCCAAGGGATGTGGCTGGCCTCTGGAAGTTGGAGAACCAAAAAAGCAGTTTCTCTCCTGGAGCCTCTGGAAGAAACCATGCCTTTAGATACCTTAACTTGAGCCCAGTGAGACTGATTGAAAACTTCCAAATTCCAGAATTGCAAGGTAATACATTTGTGTTGTGTTGTTTAAAGCACTGAGTTTGTGAAAAGTTTGCTACAGCAATAGAAAACTAATGTGCACCCTGAAAAAAAGCCTAATGTTGGAAATACATGCATATTATGTGATGTGTGCATCTATACACACACGCCATTCCAGCACTATCACGCGCATGTACAGATGGTCCTAGGTTTACAATGGAGTTACATCCAGGCAGACCAGTCTTAACTTGAGAGTATCTAAGTCAAAAATGGATTTAATATACCTAATCTTCCAACATCATAACGTAGCTTAGCCCATTTTAAAGTGCTCAGAACACTTACATTAGCCTACAGTTAGGCAAAATCATCTTGTACGAAGCCTATTTTGTAGTACAGTGCTGAATAGCTGATGTAATTTGTCAAATATGTTTTTGAAAGTGGAAAATAGAACCATCATATGGGTACTTGAAGTATTGCTTTCACATCATCATAAAGTTGAAAAGTCCTCAGTGGAACCATCGTAAATTGGGAACTATCTGTACACAGTTGGCCCTTCCTATCAGTGGGTTCCACATTGGCATATTCAACCTACTGCAAATAGAAAACACAGTATTTCTGGGATGCTGAACCCTGTGGATAGGGAGGGCTCACTTTTAGGATTCCTTGATTGTGATCCCCCAGAGCTGTGAGACCTGAGCACTGCTGGATTTTGACACCTGCAGGGGTTCTGGAACTCATCCACCATGGACCCAGAGGGACACACGCACATACACATAAATGTGCATATGTATGCAGTGGTGCAGCTAAGACCAGGCTTGAGCTGTCCCTAAGGTGCAGAAAGTCACCTAAGAAAGTAGTCCAGGTGTCTGTTGTTCTTATTTCAGTTAATTGGACTTCTCTCATATCCCATGCCATAACCTTAGCTTCCTGGGAAGTTGACTGAAGAAAAAGCATCCGTTTTCTGTTGGCTTGCTCTTTATAGAGGGCTCCGAACCCCTGAAGATGAACAGTCAGGACAGTAAGCTCCCCCTTGGGGTGGCCCTGAAGGACAGAGTGGAGGGAGGCCCCCAGTGGGTGGAGGGCTGGGCAGTACCGTGGTCACCCATCTGGCCACGGAGGAGAGATGGCTCGAGGTGAAACCTGCCTTCATTCATGAGGATGGCACAACGTTGCTCTGGGCGGCAGGTCTCTGAAGTGGCTATTGCTGGAGGATTTGGGTCAAGCAGGTCTGGGTGACTTGTCTGTCACCATTGAGCTGTCCCTTTGAATAACTTATCTATTCTTTATCAACCTTAGTGGTCTTTATTTTCTAAGACCTAAAGTTGGTTAAATGACATCTTCCTAGGACATTATTGACATTCATGGTAAGCCAGAGAGTAATGAACATCCTAGACTCCTTGGTAAGACATTTACATAGCAGAGGGTGAAATATAATCACATAAAAATTCAAATACCTTCCACTGAAATGGAGTTTCAGGATGGTCCAGTGGCCAGGGCATGAAAAGATAGTCTCCCCATCTCCTAAAGGACCATTTAGGTCCTTTTAGTGATCTGAAAGTTTCCTTCCCTGCTTAACATTCTGTAGATTTTCTTAAGGAGAATACAAGCTTAACTAGTATAAAAATATTTAGCATGGGAAAGGAACTTTGTGTTTTCAAAAATAAGTCACCTAGAAGGCTCCAAAATGGATAAAGAAAATATGGAAATATATGCAATAGAATAGTGTTCAGCCTTTAAAAAAGAAAGACATTTTGTCATTCATGACAATATGAATATAATTGTAGGACATTATGTTAAGTGAAATAAACTAGATACAGAAAAACAGATACCACATGACCTCACGTACATGTGGAGTATAAAACAATCAAACTCTAAGAAGCAGAGAGGACGGTCAAAAGGTACAAAGTCTTTACATGTTAGACCTAAAACCATAAAAACCCTAGAAGAAAACCTAGGCAATACCATTCAGGATATAGGTGTGGGCAAGGACTTCATGTCTAAAACACAAAAAGCAATGGCAACAAAAGCCAAAATTGACAAATGGGATCTCATTAAACTAAAGAGCTTCTGCACAGCAAAAGAAACTACCATCAGAGTGAACAGGCAACCTACAGAATGGGGGAAAATTTTCGCAACCTACTCATCTGACAAAGGGCTAATATATAGAATCTACAATGAACTCAAACAAATTTACAAGAAAAAAACAAACAACCCCATTGAAAAGTGGGCAAAGGACATGAACAGACACTTCTCAAAAGAAGACATTTATGCAGCCAAAAAACACATGAAAAAATGCTCATCATCACTGGCCATCAGAGAAATGCACATCAAAACCACAGTGAGATACCATCTCACACCAGTTAGAATGGCCATCATTAAAAAGTCAGGAAACAACAGGTGCTGGAGAGGATGTGGAGAAATAGGAACACTTTTACACTGTTGGTGGGACTGTAAACTAGTTCAACCATTGTGGAAGTCAGTGTGGCGATTCCTCAGGGATCTAGAACTAGAAATACCATTTGACCCAGCCATCCCATTACTGGGTATATACCCAAAGGACTATAAATCATGCTGCTATAAAGACACATACACACGTATGTTTACTGCGGCACTATTCACAATAGCAAAGACTTGGAACCAACCCAAATGTCCAACAACGATAGACTGGATTAAGAAAATGTGGCACATATACACCATGGAATACTATGCAGCCATAAAAACAATGAGTTCATGTCCTTTGTAGGGACATGGATGAAACTGGAAAACATCATTCTCAGTAAACTATCGCAAGGACAAAAAACCAAACACCGCATGTTCTCACTCATAGGTGGGAATTGAACAATGAGAACTCATGGACACAGGAAGGGGAACATCACACTCCGGGGACTGTTGTGGGATGGGGAGAGGGGGGAGGGACAGCATTAGGAGGTATACCTAATGCTAAATGATGAGTTAATGGGTGCAGCAAACCAACATGGCACATAGATACATATGTAACAAACCTGCACATTGTGCACATGTACCCTAAAACCTAAAGTATAATAATAAAATTAAAAAAAGGTACAGTCTTAATTAGACAGGAAGAAAAAGGCTTTTTTTTTTTTCCAAGGTAAGTTGCACAATGTAGTGAATTTAGTACATAATACTGTATTGTACAGTTTTCAATTCACAGTCTTCAATCGATGTTATTTGCTGTAGTTAGAATAATATTACTATTGTTAATCAGGTCTAGTGTTTTGAATTTTGCTTGTTATAATCAACATTTACTGAATAACAAATCAAAGTTCCTCACCCTTAACCTCAGTACTAATGATACTGCCAGAGGGAGAATCCTTTGTTTTGGGGAGTGGCCCTGTGCATTGTAGACGTTTAGCAGCATCCCTGACCTCCACCCATGAGATGTCAGTAGGTGTCAGTTGCACGCCCCACCCCTGTCCTAAGGACAAGAAATGCCTGCAGCCATCAGATAGTCCCTGGGAGGGCAAAATCACGCTCGCTTGAGAAATGCGGTTTTAATGTAGACAGGAAACTATGATAATTCTGTCTTCAGGGGATCTTTCCTAATTATTATTGACATTGTTTTATAAAAACTCTGCCAAGTTCCTCCCCATTTTCTAGACAGTGGTCCTTCTCTTCGAGGGAAGGGAAAGAAGTAGAAGGAGGAGGAGTTTGAGGAGGAGACGACGAGGAGGAGGACCAGAGGAAGGAAGTATAGAGGAGAGAGAAACTGTAAGTCTTTTTAATTCTCTCTTTCTCTCCAAGAGTGTATTTATATAATGAATTCAAATTAAAGTGCAGCCAGATTAAATCTACATATATTTACAGATCTGAAATATGCATACAGCAGTGCTTTAGAGATTTACTGAAGAAATACACAAATCAGAACGGTCACAAACACCTTTCTAGCATCCAAAATTTGCAAAATGATTTTAAATCATATGATACTTGTAAATCTGAGGTAATTGCACAAAGTTAAAAATTTATCTGTTGTCAGTTATTAAGAATTTCATACTCATTTGATAAAAAAAAAAGAGGCAATATGTGAAACAGTGAGATAACAATGAAGGATAACGTGAGTGTGTTTGCCAGGATTTAATCAGAGAAGCAGGACCCTGAGGCAGTGTTTCTTACAGGGTCCCAACCTTATGCAGCTGAGGGACTGGGAGAAGAGTCTCTGGATCTGGAACCCTGCTGTGTCCACACCAGGTGCTGGAGTCGGCACCCACAGGCGAGAGAGAGGGTGAACTTTAGCCTCACGCTCAGGCTGAAGCCCACGGCACACAGGGGAAGCTGTCAGCTCCCACTGTCTCTGTTCTCGACTGTCTTGCAACAGAGGCTGACATCCTTTGTCCCAGAGAAAACACATAGGGACCCCATCTGTGTGAGTGGTGGCTGGAAGCATCAATGCTTCTCATGATCCTCTGCCGTCTCACATGGACCATCAGCCCTGGGGTTCTGATCTGTTCTGTCTTGCAGCACAGCCAAGTAAGGGGAAAGTGCTTTTGGTCCTGGCCCAAGATTTGCGAACTTGAGGGAAGACCCAGGGGAAGATGGAGCAGGTGTGACCCCACTGGGAAGTCTGCCAACAGGTGAGAGACTACACACTGAGCCGCACCCACACCTGCCCATACATTATCAGCAAAAAAAACGGAAAGAACTACACTTCACTTTGCTCTTCAAATCTGCAAAATAAAAAAAATGTATCCTGTATGCAAAAGAAAAAAAAAAACCCACACTAACTTGAAACACACCATAAGGTAATTTCTGGAACTATAGCTCAGCCTAGACAAGTTGACACATTACAAACCACCTGTAAGTGACTATACTGAGTGGTAAACCAACCTTAAGGATGCTATAAGATGCTGTGAAGTCTTTATTTCTAAGACCTTTTTGAAAACAGAATAGATCATTTTCAAATATATTTTGTTTTAAATGCAATATCTAATTCTTATAAAGGAATTGAAACAGTATGAAAATGTATACATTGCCATTTCCTCTTTTCATTTACAATTTTATTCTGGAATAAGACACATACTGCTTGTCTGGTGTGTATTTTATATTTTATTCCTATCCTTGTAAAAAATAGATCATACTGTAAATGCTGTCTTTAGGACTGAAAATTACATATATAGAAACATTTAAATTATGTTCTCTTAAAAATGTTGCATTGATAGCTTGGTTTTTTAAATTTGGGTTAGTGCTTCTTAATAATTCAGTGGCCAGGTGTAGGTTCAGATTTATAAAGTATAGCAGTCAAATTGCAAACACGCAGAGATTCTTGGCTATATGTTTAAAGCAATGTCTCACAGTGAGAAATCTGTTCAGTATAAGATAACTTCTAAAAATTGTGTTTAGAGGAGATTCGTTCATGTGTTCTTTTCTTTTGGAAGCTGAGTGAGGTCTTTCTCTGTCTCTGGTACAAGAAGAAAGAAAAGGCATTCAGTTAAAAGTAGAAACGTAAGCAAGTCTGTCGCTTCTCCCTAAATCTCTGCAGAGGTCATGATGTTATCTGTTGTACTGAATCAAGAGGCAGAGGATCATCCTCGTAAAATGGTAGACAAACTCAGTAGGACCAACAGTGAACTTGGATCCTCCCCTCACAAAAATGTCCAACTCATGACCTTCCAGATCTTGGGGGATGGTAATTTCATTCTTCCTGTTGCTCAGCTCAAGCTCCTCTTGCTTTCACACCTGAAGTCTAATACAGCGGGAAGTCCTGATGATGTTACCTTTAGCCTGTGGCCAGACCTCTCTTCACTTCACCACTTTCTCTGCTTCCGTCTGGCCCCAACCCCTAATGGCTTTGATCAGGATCAAACCGTAGCCTCCTGAGAGATCATCACGCTTTTTCCCCTGCCCTCTGTTGTTCTCCTGGCTATTCTAACATATTATCTAGGATGGACCTTTTAGTTTGTTGAACTTCCAATTACAGAAAATTTCAAAACTTATTTCAAATGTTGACAGAATAATATATAGAAGTACTTTTTTTGTTTGCTTGTTTGTTTTTTGAGATGGAGTTTTCCTTTTGTTGCCCAGGCTGGAGTGCAATGGCATGACCTCACCTCACTGCAACCTCCACCTTCTGGATGCAAATGATTCTGATGCCTCAGCCTCAGGAGTAGCCGAGATTATAGGCACTCACACCACACCCAGCTAATTTTTGTATTTTTGGTAGAGATGGCGTTTCACCATGTTGGCCAGGCTGGTCTTAAACTCCTGACCTCGTGATACACCCTCCTCAGCCTCCCGAAGTGCTGGGATTACAGGCATGAGCCACAGCACCTGGTCTGGAAGTACTTTTTTTTCAACACCAAGTTTATCATTATCAACTCTTGGACAATTTTCTTTAAACTTTTAATCTCTTTTCCCCTCACCTATTGGATTTATTACCGTTATTATTATTAATCATTCTTCATTTTTGTTACCATATTTTTATCTCTAGCTTTTACTTTTGGTCCTCTCTTAGAATTTCCATCTCCTTGATTATATTACCCATGTGTTCTTGCACGTTTTCTATTTCTACCATTAGAACTCTCTGCATATTAATCATGGCTTGTCTAAATTCATGGTTTGACGATTCTGACATCCATATTAGGGTCTGCTGTTAACACCTGCTCTGTCTCTTCAAATTGTGTTTTGTTGTTGTTGTTGTGATTGTTGCCATTTGTATGCCTTGTGATTTTTCACTGAGAGCTGGACATATGCACTGGGTCAATTGGCCTTTAGTAGATTAGTGCTAAGATGTGGGAGAGGGAAAGCATTCCCCACTCCTCTGATCAGGTCCCAGGCTTTGATACACAAACTCAGTAGGAGCAACAGTGAACTTGGATCCTCCTGGGAGTGGAAGCTTCACCCGTGCTGCTCACATTTCTCCCCAGAGGTGGGGTAAGATCACTGCGGCCCACGGAATTATTTCCTTTCTCCCAGGCCCACTGGGCATCCATAAAACTCCAGCACATCAGGCTCTGGTTAACTCTGGTTTCTCCTAACAGCACACCTTGCTAAGAATGTCTGCTCTGGGGCATTTCAGAATTGCTTCTCCCCTCTGCCCTCGAGATGCACAAGGAGATTCTTCTGTGATCTTCACTATGAGAAACTGCCACGCTCTTAGAAGGAAAACACAAAAATGTGCCCCCGTTGACTGGGTCTCCCTGCAGTTTTTCTCTCTCAGACTCACCCACTCTGAGCCTGCAGCAGTTCCTCAATGACAGTTTGGGTTTCTTCCCCCTGCACTGGCTCCCTGCAGGTTTCTGCTCTGAGAAGCTGTGGTTCTCTGTACCCACTTGCCTCTCTGCCATTTTGGACGCAGCAGTTTGCCCTGTGACTTCGCTTCTCTTAGGCACCTGAGAAGCATTGTGGATTTTCAGTATGTTCAGCTTTCTCCTTGTTGTTAGGACAGAGCGGCAGCTTTGAAGCTTCGTGCATACCTCATTGGAGACCAGAAATGTGATGCTGTTTTTATTATTTCTTGAGACAATTTTTCTGGTTTAATATATGATAATTTTTTAAAGTTGCATGAACACTTGAAGGAGATTTAGCTTATTTGGTGGGGTCTCAGAAATTGGCATATAATATTCTTTAAAATGTATTTTATGAATGATCTTTACATTTTATACATCTTCATTAAATTTTGTCTACTGGCTCTGTTTTGATGATGAAATTTCCATGTTGTTAGAGAATGTGGATGTCTGCTTCTCCCAGCATCTCCTAGAAACTCTGACTACGTAAGCTTCTGCTGTTTAGTTGTGTATGTAGATATTTACCCACATGACTGCACTCACTGATATAATCAATATGTTTGACAACATTTCTGAGTGTCATCATATTATACATATTCATATCCTCTGTGTTCACCTTTTTTTTCACTAAGGAGTTTCTTTTCTCCTTTTTTAGTATGTTTTGGTTATTATGGAAGTTTGTATTATTATTCTACCAATTACTCTTACACAAATGCCTTTATACACTTAATCCTGTTTTGCTGTATTATTGTTATGATCACTGTTGTCGTTCTGTCATCGTTCAGATCCTATTAAGATCAATATTAAAATTAGCTAGTAATCTCTTTTCACCTCCTTTCTTCTCCTCCAGGGTCTGATTTGCAGTAATTACTCTTTCCTTCCAAGTATGCATAACATGAACACAGGGAACTCTTTTCACTCTTCATGGGCTTCCCAAATTGTCCGACTTTAAGAAATCTCCCAGTCATTAAGTCGTGATGTTTTCAAAAATCAATTAAAAAGAGAGTACATTTATTGGAATTATTAGGGGTGAGTGAAAGAAGAAGGGCAATTTTACTGATCTCTAAAGAAAGCTATTAGATTTAAGCCATCAATACTTTTGAGATTTATGTATTCATCTGTTTTCAAAATGAGTAAGTTCTCTAACCCCAGGGCATATTTAAACCTGATCTGTAATTTTCAATATGCAGTATTGAAATATGTTTGGTCATTATGTCTTGAAGTTGCAAAACACAACACAATTCTCAATTTGAAAAGAATGTAATACCATATAGCATTCAAGACAGGAAAGGGAGGGAGCTTGCAGGTACTTCAAGTGCTGAGAGCTGGAAAAAGTGGGTGCCAAATACAGTTTCAAGGGGTTTGACTATGTTGCTATAATTTCTAACATCTAGGGATTCCTGATGGCCCCTGGAAGACTATATGATTAAATTGCCCATGATCTATTTTTGCCCATTATGATGGGCAAGTTAAACGTTGAGACCATTTTCTTTAGAGTCTTTAATACTCATTATTTTCAGTACGACTGAATCAAAATATTTTAAGATCATTCTTGACATATACAAATTTCACTTCAATGCATTTAATATAATCATGGCCTATACTCTGTAAGTAAAAATAATTATTTTCATGTTGCACATACAGAAACCAAGCCATAGTGAGAATGAATTGAAATAACACAACCAGTGCCTGGCAGAACCAGCATGCAAACCACATGCCTTAGATTACAAATCAGTTTTCATTCATAAAATAATGGAATCAACAGTTATTTTGGTTAGTCTTCAAAATGTGGAATTTTTGTCTCCCTTGCTATCATTTCCTTTTAGAGGAAGAGTTCAGCTTTTCTTCAGTGCAGCAAATGCAACCAAGACCATCCTACTGAAAACACAGTGTAATGAAGTCAGTGAATCAAATGGTAGAAAAATCTGGCTGTGTAATATGCTGCTTACCCAGCAAAACACTTGGAACCATACTTCAAAGTGGCATTAAAAGAAGTTTTGATCAAAAATTTTAAATTACTGACCTTATAAAAACAAAATCGAATGCATTTTCCTCATTTTGGAGCTTTGAAAAACTCATTCAAGGTTATTTTGCATTTTAAGCAGAAAACATTACATAAAGAAGATGTTTTGTTCTTGGTAGAATCAGAAATGAGGTAAGTGAAAACACAGTTTATTAATACATGATATTGCCTAATGCCTGGGAGGTGTTAGATCAATATTTGTTGCATAGTTTTGGGAGTACATAAAGTAACAATTAGTGCAAAAAGAAAATTAGGTGTTAATAAGTGACAAACGAGGTATAATGCTGACTGAGAATTAAAGAAATCCTGTTATAATCCTTATTATAGCTACTCATCTGTCATCTATTTCCTTCCCAAACTCTTTTATGTAAAGTTATAATTTATGTTTAATTTTGTTTTCAGCATACTCTGGTGCCCGATGCAAAAACTGAAGATTAATTCTACACTATTCCCCTAAAATGTTTTGATTCTGAAAGCCAAGCATGGCTTTTCTCTGGGTAGTATGTACATACTTGTTGAGTCTACTCCTGAACAAATCAATGGAAAGTTGCATTTCTTAGCAATATTTGTTCTATCGACTTTTACACTGTAGTTCTAACTCAATTACTAGGAAAGGAAGCTATTTTATTTTGGAGTCAGGTCAATGCTATGCAAGTCAAATTGCAGGATTTTCACTCTGAAGGTAACATAAATATATTTTAGGCAGAAAGCTTCAAAACAGTCTTGTCATGTCTCAGTAGGATGAGATATCCACGGGATAATTTGCTGCTGGCCCTGTTTGCTCGTTGGATGCCTGGGCAGTTAGAAATCGCTGCAGGGAAGGCAGAGGCTCCAGTGGTCTTTACGGAAGCTGGACCACAATCGAGTTTCTGAAAGGCCCTAATAACCCACTCACACAGGCATCCCGCGATCCATGCACGAACCCTGCAGTCAGGAATCAGAATGAGGATTGGCAATCCTGCCCACATAAGAAAGATCGGAGCCCTTCCAGGACATGGGCTAGTGTGTGGAGAGAATTTAGAACAGCTCAAATTGCTTTCAAAAATGACATCGGCACACAAAGGGCGTGCATACCGCAGTGCTTGGTGCCCGATCTCCTCTCAGTGGCAAAAACGGTGAGCACGAAGCAGGTTAGAGAAGGCGGTTATGACATCTTCTCAGGCCTCAGAAAAAAAAAAAAATGGAATTATGATGAAATGGTCTAAAAATCTTCCTACAACTATTTAAGAGTTGCAGTCTCTATTCCAGCTACTCAAGTATTGTATAAAATGGACCCATTTGTATAACTGCCAATTTCAAACAACTGTCCTGGCAGAAAACCACTCTACATAGGCAAGGTGGTCACTCATTTTTAAACTGTATTTTCAGTAGGCAGCAGCTGCCACAGGATGGGGTGATGGGTGCCTGAGCCACTGCATCCCATAAAACAGTTGACCAGCCATGGCTCCAGGAAGCAGGTTGGGGAGCTGGGCTGCAGTTATAAAGGCCACTAGATGACACTATTTCCGTACTAAGGAGACAAGATGGGCAGTCCAGGTCCCTGGACCACCGGGGATAAAATCTCTACAATATTCTTACAAAAAATGGGAGGATTGGCCGGGCGCGGTGCCTCACGCCTGTAATCCCAGCACTTTGAAAGGCCGAGTCAGGCAGATCACCTGAGGTCAGAAGTTTTAGACCAGCCTGGCCAACATAGTGAAACCCCATCTCTACTTAAAATACAAAAATTAGCCAGGTGTGGTGGTGGACGCCTATAATCCCACCTACTCGGGAGGCTGAGGAAGGGGGAATCGCTTGAACCCGGGAGGCGGAGCTTGCAGTGAGCTGACATCACACCACTGCACTCCAGCCTGTGTGACAGAGCAAGACTCCATCTCAAAAAAAAAAAAAAAAAAAAAAAAGGGTGGATAATGGACAGAGGGATGAATGAAGAGACGGAATGAAGTATAACAAAATTTTTACATTTTGTTAGTACCCAACTGATGACAAGGATTACAATGTTTTGTGCAAATGCCACATTTAGTTTACGAGGAAGCCTTAGCATATGAAAGCTGATTTGGGTGTGCTGTTTTCCCTGCTTCTTACCACTCTTCACAGGTTCTGCTCAAAGCTACTTCACTAGGTGAGTCCAGCTGCTGGTTTTCTTCCTAGCTAGTGCACCAGTTCAGAGGGGGATCAAACACATTTCTCTCTGTTGTGTTGTGTATGTATGTGTATGTGTACATGTTCATATATATATATATATATATGTTTTAGCATTCTGTGAAAAATCAGCAAATACAATCATTTCTTAAACTGCCTTGAGTGTACATTTTCCAATGACACAATCCTTGTGTCTTTGTGATTCAACTCTCCGCCATTTTCTTCTCTGCAGATGAATTGGGATGATCGTCCTTGAAGGACCTTATCTGAGCAGGTCAGCGACAAGCCCCCAACGATTGGCTCCTCATCGGTGTCTTCCTGGGACCTGGGAGTGCATCCCCAACTGGAAAAATCTATCTGAAATAGGCTAAGAAAACCATCACCTCGCAGAACTCAAAATTGCTAGCCGTATGTATTTTAACTGAATTCCTTAGATATCAGGAATCTTATAAATCATAAACAAATAGGCATATCTCTTTTTTCCCATACCAAAAATAACAAAACAACAACAAAAAACCAGGCGGGGCACAGTGGCTCACGCCTGTAATCCCAGCACTTTGGGAGGCCAAGGCGGGTGCATCAGGTCAGGAGATCGAGACCATCCTGGCTAACATGGTGAAACCCTGTCTCCAGTAAAAATACAAAAAATTAGCCAGGCGTGGTGGCGGGCGCCTGCAGTCCCAGCTACTCGGGAGGATGAGGCAAGAGAATGGCGTGAACCTGGGAGGCAGAGCTTGCAGTGAGCCGAGATCGCGCCACTGCACGCCAGCCTGGGCGACAAAGCAAGACTCCGTTTCAAACAAACAAAACAAACAAACAAACAAACAACAAAAAAAATAAAGAATCTTTTAGATTAAGCTACTCAGTTAAAAATGTAAAGCTGGAAATGCTCTTCCATCAACAGCTTCTAATCAAAGCATCCTTATTCTTTAGTAATTTTCACTGTGTCTTGTCATAAGGGAAACATCAAATATTTTATGTAATAATTGATTAACAAAAATCATAATATATGTTAATAACTAGAAATATGTAAAAATAGGTATTTTTCACTCAGGATCAGAAATATTTGAACTATTTAATTCAATGATTCCAAGTTATCAAAACCTCAAATGACTTTCTCTTTGAAAATGTCACTTTGATTTTCATACGAACTAAATTTTATTTCTCATTACAGTATGAGTCCAAAATGTTGAATTATTAATTTATTGGCCTATGATGATGAATATGCAACAGATACAAACAGCTATAACCATTCCTTTATAGCTTTTAATTATATACAGAAAAATGATAAAATAGTTATGTATGTATTATGTGTGTGTGTGTGTGTGTGTGTGTGTGTGTGTGTGTGTGTGTATAGGAAGGGGCCTTATGTATTCATATGTGTGCTTCTAACATACATGAGCCAGTTGCAAAGTTCATCATTTAAAACAACCTATTCCACCGTAATAATTTAATAATCTTTGTTTTTTCTTCACCAAAGCCTATTTGATCCTTTCTTGTCTAAAGTTCCTCAAGGTTTGGATGTCCACAGTAGCTGTGCATAAACATTTTGAATACACGGTGGCCAGAAAAGACATCGGAATAGCCAGAATTGAAATGAGAAAAATCCAGAATTGAAATGAGAACAATCAACATAAAACAGATTAATCAACACCATATTTGAACCCAAATTACACACCCATCATCTCACACATATTCTGCTTTCTCACATTCAAAGACTGATGTACGTGGCAAAGTTATCTTGAGGAATTCATTATTTGTTACATTTTTATTACAAGAAGAAAAGTGCATTTGGAGAATTTCAGCTTCTAAGAATTATTTGTATATGGCAGAATTTACCTTTTTAATTAGAATCCTACACTTACTCCCTATTTAAAAATGCAAAATAAGAACAATAAATGAGGTTTATGAGGTTTTAAAAAGTGGGCTAAATTAAGATCCATCCTAAATATATTTTTTTAAGTTGGAGATTTTAGGATTTGTGAGTAACACATTGAGTCAGACTCAAAATATTCCTTTATTCAGACAGAAGATACTGAGGAAGCATATCAGTGTTTAGTCAGAAACCAGTCAAACAAGAACATCTGGCCAGGGTCCTGCTTGCTGGGTGGTTTCTGCGTAAGCCTCAACACGGGCAGAACGTCTTCTAAAATCTTATGTCTGGATTAAAATAAAGAGGATTAGAAAAATGAAAATTCCATTGTTACGGTAAAGCTTCATACATCAAACACACGAGTTTGAAAATTAAGTGCATTACATTTTCAAGTGGTTTCTTGGCGTGTCTGGAAAATGTAGAATGAGTTCTTGAAAATGAATGAGAGTAAAAAATGTTTCCTTGTTTCTTTTAGTTTTTTTTTTTTAACTCAAAAAAGTTTAATTTTTGAGGGGGGGAGAAAGATGACTACTAGTATGCATCAGCAGAACAAAGTTTAAAGGAAGCATATAGTTGTCGAGCAAAATCTTGTGCCCTAAAGGCGAATGACAGTGATAGCAAACACCTGTGGCCTGCTTTGGCCTATGAAAAGGCTTCTACACCTCCATTGCTTTAAATCAAGGCAAGGCCGGGCATGGTGGCTCACACCTGTAATCCCAGCAGTTTGGGAGGCTGAGGTGGGCAGATCGCTTGAGCCCAGGAGTTTAAGACCAGCCTGGGCAACACAGCAAATCCAGTGTCTACAAAAAGTATAAAAATCAGCCAGCTGTGGTGGCACACACCTGTACTCCCAGCTACTGTGGAGGCTGAGGTGGGAGGATGGCTTGAACTTCAGGAGATCGAGGCTGCAGGGAGCCCTGTTCACACTGCTGCACTCTGGCCTGGGCAACACAGCAAGACCCTACCTCCTAAAAAATAAAATAAAATAATAGTTGAAGGCAAGATTGTGTGGATGGCACAAGAAGAGTTGGGGAAGTCAAGAGAGATCTTCTGTCTGCTGAGGGCAGGATGCATGAGCAGGGCACCTCCTGGTGATAGAGGAGAGGCAGAGCTTTGAGACCCCTGGGGAGGACTCCTGAATGTGGGGTGGAGGATGGAGAGGGAGTTACACTCTAGAGGCTAGCTGAGAGCTTAGACATCATGAACTCGTGCGATGCTTTCTTTCTAAGAGCCTCCTGCATGTAAATCACCTTTGTTGTTGGTTCCCTCAGCCACATGTTTTCCTTTCTACATTTTCCTTTGTGATTTTAGTGGAAAGCCACAGTTGGAAAAGTAAGGCAGTCTCCAACAGTCATCACCAATCTGCAGGCCAAATTTAAAAACACGGGGGAGGCCCGGCGCGGTGGCTTATGCCTGTAATCCCACCACTTTGGGAGGCCGAGGCGGGAGGATCATGAGGTCAGGAGATCCAGACCATTCTGGCCAACACGGTGAAACCCTGTCTATACTAAAAATACAAAAATATTAGCTGGGCGTGGTGGTGGGCACCTGTAGTCCCAGCTACTTGGGAGGCTGAGGCAGGAGAATGGTGTGAACCCGGGAGGCGGAGCTTGCAGTGAGCCGAGATTGCGCCACTGAACTCCAGCCTGGGAGACAGAGCGAGACTCTGTCTCAAAACAAACAAACAAACAAACAAACAAAAAACAACAATAAAAAACACAGGGGAAAGGAGGAGGACTGTCACGCCATGCTCTGATGAGAAGTCTGCCGTCCTCCAACTTTTCTTCTGCTTTAGATTGTTTGGTTGGCTGGTTGGTTTTTGTGTGGCTATGAAGTTTTTTTTTTTTAATACTAGTAATACTCAGTAATGTTACTGTAATACCGTCAGGGGTGGATGTTTTTGTAAAACACCTTTTAAAAACACTTTGTAAAATTTTAATATGAGGACGTATTTCCTTTCTTCATATCTGAGTAATTGCCATGAAGTATACCTTGGAAGATTACATTTTTCCCAAATCTTCCATTAATTTTTATGACATACATATTGGATTTTCTTGATCTATTATTTCTATGCCTTTAGATCATTTCAATATTTTCCATATTTTTTCTCGACTGTATTTTTTTCTGCTCTACTTAATGAATCACTGGTGCTTTATTTGGCTTTTTTGGTTCCTACTTCAAACTATCCATTGAGCTATTAACTTCACTGATTGTATTTCTCATTCCAAAAGTCATTTTTCTAATAATTTTGAACAATTTTGATTTTGCTTTACTGTTTTTTTAAAACCT
This sequence comes from Hylobates moloch, assembly GCF_009828535.3. Classification (NCBI taxonomy): domain Eukaryota; kingdom Metazoa; phylum Chordata; class Mammalia; order Primates; family Hylobatidae; genus Hylobates; species Hylobates moloch. Next base: position 125,623,195 of record NW_026652283.1, read on the forward strand.
TTTTGAACATTTGAAGATGTTTATTTTGATTTCTCACTCATAATTGCTTTATTTGGGAGGATAATTATTTTCTGGTGTTCCTCACACTGTTGGTATCTTGTGTCATAGGGAATCTGTGTCAGGCTCACCTGCTATGGCCCCACAACCTCTGGAAGCTGTGAGGGCTGGCTCCATGGGAGGTTTCAGCAGTGCAGCAGGTGCGTGGGAGAAATCAGGGCCCCCAGTGTCAATAGTTGCTTCTTTTTCCACTCATGGCCCTGCCCATTTGACAGGCTGTCCTATTTTTTTAAATATTAGTAGGAGAGATTCTTCTTGCTTTTCTCCTCTATATTTCCTACTCACTTCATAGACAATGAGGAGAACATTATAATTCTTGTTTCCTTGCTGGTAATCCCCTTCAGTGACAGCAGAGTGACCCAGGCCACCTTCCTTGAGGATTTCGGAGCTGCAGCCCACAGCCAGCGCCACGGTGGACTCAGCTCTCCACCCCGTGGTGATATTACAATTCGCGTTGTGTTCCTAGCTGTGGGCTTGTTCACCTTGGGGTGGCAACGGCGTGGCACAAACACCCCCACATTTCCATGCTGTGTTATGAAGTCCACGTAACTTTTCAATGTGTGTGACAGACAGGTGAACAAATGGCTTCTCATCGTCTTCATCTGCCATTTAAAAGGGCTATTCCCTCTTAGTCTGAAGCTTAATCATTTATTCTGATTCTGATTCTACATCAATGCCCATGTCTCGTCCAGGGATTGCCCCGCGTGTGTGGTGAACCTAGGGGTAGGTCTCTGTTACTGCGTAGCCTGAGCCCAAGAGGACTCCCCTCTGTCCCGCTGTCCATCTCAGGGTCTTTGGCGTCTGGTCAACCTTGGACCATCACTCTGTGTCATCATTTTAGTCCTTTCCATTTAGGTCATCCGATGTAACAGTGTCCTGTTTGCATTTGAAATGGACGCATTTAAATTTATTTGGAGTAAATCGCTGATACAACTCCACCAGAAACCAACTGCTTAGCCAAAATAGTATTTGCAAGCACAACGACACGCTCTCGGTAGCTTAAACGCATCACTGTTAGTCAGGCTGACAAATAATTCGCATGCTTTGGTGCTGCCTTATACAATCAGTTCTTAAATTAAGATTTCTCTGTGGTAACACAAGACATCATACTTGAAAGTTCTAGCCCCAAAAGTCCATCTTTTGATTTTCTAGAAAGAAAATTTCTTGTTTAAAATACGTACAGAACAGCAAAAATGGTTAACTTTCTGCCAATTTTATACAATTCCCAGTGTGACTTATTGTCAAGCAAAATACCATTTCTGATCCACAAGAAATAATCAACACCTAAGAAAATGTAATGAAATACATTATTTTCTATCATGATGTGATAATTGACAAATTAACTGGTATTACCACTGAAATCATTTTCTTCACGTCCTTTATACGTATTTTTGTGACTGATACTTGTTGAGACTTGACAATTTATAAGTCAGATTAAAAATCTCAGGAATTAGCTGACAGAAATTCCATTTGAGTTTAAAATAGTTCCCACTGAGCTTATTATATATTATCAGGGAAGTAAAGATTATGAAGTCAGGTCCCAAACTTATTTGACCTACAAAATGATTTATACCATCATGTGAATTATAAATAATAGCATTTGGAGGAAAAGGCTTTATAAATCAAAGGGTGGAATAGGTTTTAATAAAATCACATTGACATGTACAATACTGTGAGGGAAAAAATAATGTTTTTTACAGAGACTAATATATACTTGAGAAAATAACTTTAGATGCTGCATCTTGTTACTAGTTCACAGAGAGGTATAGAGCCAGAGCTACATCTAGAGAGATAGGAATATTAGAGAGAAACCGTGAGAAAGACAGAGAAAAGACAGAGAGAGGAGAGACAAAACCGAAATAGAGAAAGCGGGAAAGGCAGGAGAGGGAGGCAGAGACAGTGGGGGGAAGAGAGAGAAAACGGCAGAAAGCAAGAGAATCAGGGAAGGTGGAGAGTTAGAGAAGGAAAGAAACAGAGACAGAGGCAGAGAAAGGGAGAGAGGGTGGGAGAAACACAAAGTGGTTCATTTTCATTCAGAAACTAGGACTCCCTGGGCAGCCCAGGGGCCTTCTCCCTCCTCACTGTACACACGGACTCCCGGTGCCTGCGTGCCCTGGCGCTGCGCAGCTCTATGTTTCTCTCGCTCATGGTAAGTGGAGTCAGGTTGAATGCTGGTCTCAGCCTTTGCTGGAGCAAGACCTCTGTCAAAGCAGGTGTGTAGCTGTGCCTGAATCCCAGTCTTGTTTATTTCCAAATCTGTTCCTTCAGGCTTTGAAATACCTTGCCCCCTTCCCTGTATCTCTATGAATACACAATCTCTTGCCTTTCCATGTCTCCCTTTTGCTCCTCAACCTCTCCTTTTTTCCTTTCCACTTTCCTAGTCCCCCCAGCATATCACCCGAGCGCTATTTACACGTCCTCTCTGTGAAACTGAGGGTGGCTCGCTTCTCCTGACGGGATGCTTTCAGGTGCAGTGATTTGTGGCAGTAATGGTCTCAGGGTTGGGCCTGGGGCCCTTGTTTGCCCCTCCGTGACAGTGCGTAATGCCTGGCTCAGTGGCCTTGTAACCATGTAGCTTTCCTTGCAGTTGCTCAGTCGGACCCCAGGGGTGCTGAGTGTTTCTAACTCAGGTCTGTGGAGGGAATGCTTGTGTCCAACGGCACTGGACAACTAGACACGGAAAATGAGAAACTTGAACTCTCAGCTCAAAGTACAGTCAGACAGGAGTTTCTATGGAGGAGCCAAAGGGATTTCTTATTTCTTTTAACTATAGAGTTTTTATACGGATAAAAACAAGACTCTAATTGTGTTTTGCAAAATTGTGATGTACATTGAACCCCCAGGGTCTCGAGGATGTCATGTACAAATTACGACACTGAGACGTAGTGGGCTACCAAGCTTTACAATGGAGCTGTGGAGAAAATTCAGATGATTTTTAGACATGTGTGTTCCGAATTCCCTCCCATGTCTCCCTTGCCAGTGAAGCTGCTCTCCATCTTCTCCTGAGGAAGACAAGCCCCGCTTTGCTGGAAGACTGCAATCGTTTGGGTGAATGGTCTGGGAATTGAAGAAAAAAAAAAAGTACAGAACTCACCCCAAAGAGAAACATGAACAGACGCCTTGCGGTGGGCACTGTGGCTCATGTTGACTATTCGTCCGAGGATACCAGTGGTGGAGGAGCTCTCGAATCAGGTGGACAAGGGAAATCATCTCTGGGTACTTCTTTGTCTCTTTGGGTTTAGTTTGTTTTGATTTGTTTTTGACTTTATCTTGTTCCCATAGTTAGGTTTTGCCACCATAAAGTGAACCAGGAAGCTGTCCAACATCCTAGCATATAAAACAATCCACTCCTAAGTTGTACTTCAGTCACAAAACGAATCTCTCTTTAACGACATCTCCTTAATCACCTTTCCAAAAATGTCCGTGGTACTTTTGTGATTTATTCAAATGTTCTATTAAAGTTTGAGTCAACATTGGTAATATATATTATGTGTAGAAAATCAACCTATTTGTCCAGGCTTCTGAATTAGATGATGTAATACTACAGTTGCACGCATTATTAGCCTATACTGCTTCATCTCTTCCATATCTGTGGTTATGTTTATGTTTTCCTCATTTCTAATAATATTTTCTGTTTTTGCATTACTGTGCTCAATACCTTTTTTGTTTCATTTTTACAAAGAACCAGGGTTTCTAGTTATTTATTATTTATACTTTTTGTTTCTTACTTTATTTAAACTTTTTCTTATTATTTTATAGTTTGTGTTTCCATTTGGTTTACTCTGGTGATGTTGTTCAAATATGATACAATGACAGGAAAAATTTCCTTTTTATTAAACTGCACAACCATTGCTATCTAAGCATTATTTTAGTCAGTGGTACTCTGTTTTTTACTGAATTCTATGCAATTTACAATTGCATCTTTTGATGTAAGGATATCCTGGAGAGACTTTATTAACTTCACAGACACTAAAGGTTTTTTGTTTTTTATTGTTATATTTGTATTTTTATTAGATTTTTTAAAAATGTAATCTCCAGCATTTCAAAATTACTTTGTCAGTACTTGAAAAAATGTTGAAACTTCTCCATGGACATAAATATTGATTTTAGTTACGTAGAGGCTATATCATTTTGCAGACATTTGTTAAACCACGTGTTTATTATACATTTTTGTTTCTCTATATTCTTACTAATTTTTACCTATCATATCTGCTATATTCTAAAAGAGATATATGATTATCATCTACCAAGATTATAAATTATAAAGTTCTCCCAAATTTAGAACCATCTTTGCTTTGTAAATTGAACTGCTATTTTCTTTGGTGTAGAATGGTTAATGTTTGCTATGCCCCCTTCATTATGCCATATCATACCATATGAAATTTTATTTAATGTTTGTCGCCAACTTATTTCACGAATTCATGTTTTAATCTTAAATTTCACTTTGACAGATATTGGATTTGCTCAACTTCTATCATTTAACTTTCAAACTTATTTTTATGGAACAAACAAAAAAGCGTATCCTGTACAATATCCTTTAAGTATATCCTTTAAGTATACCCTGTACAATATCTGAAATACATATACTTATATAATATATACCTCAACATCTGAGATATATAATGCACACCCATTATAGATACATAATACATATTTTTATATATTGGTTGGTGCAAAAGTGATTGCGGTTTTTGCCATTCCTTTTAATGACAAAAACTGCAATTACTTTGCACCAACCTAATAAAAATATATAATATATGTTATTGTTTGGAAATCTAAAAACAACTTGTGTTCTGTATTTGATCTGGCACCCCTAACTACTGCTAGTCTGATTCAGTTTTTCTCTTTCGTGTAACTTTTTTTACTCATTGAGATCGTATCAGTTATTGTTTAGCTTTACAGGTGTTAACTTTTATCATAATATCCCTGTATGTGATGTGTGCGGTTTGTTTTGTTTATTTGTCTTTTTGTTTTGTGGTTGCTATTGTTTTGTTTTATTTATCCTGAGAATTACTGAAGAAATCTGTCAATATGAGGGCTAGCCATTGTTTTCTGGCTCCAGAACTCAAAGGCTGCCACACCCAGGGATCCGGAGAACCAGCCTTCTGGAAACACCCATTCAGGTGGATGCACCCTCTCCCTCCCAGCCCATGAGTCTCTGCGACTAATGATTTCCCCAGAGGCTCCCAGTGCCGTCCCTGCCACTGACCAGGAAGCCCTCTGTGCTCCCATAGCCCCTTCAGAAGCATGGGACCTCCTGAGTCCTGAGTCTTCAGCAGAAACAGCAGCTGCCCCACAGATCGAGTGGCAGCAGGACCCTCTCTGCCCTGGTCTCCACTCAGCGCTGGAAGCCTGGTGAGTCTGGTGGTAAAAGGGATGGCAGCGGACTCCAGGGTGACCTGGGAGACTTCCATCATTCCCAAGCCCCGCCATCACTTGTGCTTAATTGCGGGATACTGAAGGTGTGACAGCCTTTCAGCTTCAGCTTTGTCAGTATGGAGGGACTAGACTCTCCATGTGGACCCATGTCAAGTCACTCGTGATCATCAACCTGCATATTGTTTTTTTTTCTTACTGTGTCACTTAGAGTAGTGTCAGGAAATGAAGGGTTCATTTGAAATTAGGTTACTCAAGAAGAGTTAATTTTCAAAACAACTTGTACACCAATCTTGTGTTTTTTCTCATACTCTTCTGATCATCTCCCTACTTCAGTTGGGATGATACCTAAATGAGGTGGCCCCTCGGCCTCCACATGTGGATACAGCAGCACATAGCATAGCTGCTTTCGGCGCAAATGTCGGGCCAGAGAACAGGTGTGTGGAATTAGCCAGGGACCCATGGTGCAAATTGGGAGAATGGGACACTGGTGAGATTTAGCCACATACATTTCCCACCCTTTCCTCTCTTGGAGACCGAGGTGTGGTTCTACTTGCATCCCCTCAGGATAATTCCTGAGCATCAAGACAGCAGAGCTGGAACAGGGACCTGCCGCTTCTGTGTGGCTCTCTCACTCCCCAGCCCCTCCCACTCACTGCTGGGTGCTTCTCCCTCCCAGTTAAGCTGATTCCTTGACATCGTAGCCTTGGGCTGTGCCTTCTCCAGAACCTTGGCAAGGAGAGGGACTGTTTACAAAGGCGTTGATTCAGGTGTGGGAGAAGTTCAGGAAAAAATTCTAAGACTAGCGGCAGGAGAGCCATTCTCTCAACTCTCACTTACCCCTGACATGATAAGGGGGAGAGTTTGGGTTGAAGAAAACGCAAGTAGGTGTTCCTATATCTAGCGGGGTAAATAGAACATAAGAGGCCGAGTTAAAAAAAAAATCAAGCAAAGCTTTAGTTTTCAGCCTCCCTTTTACACTCCTATAGATAACCATAATCAATTAGCAGCAGCTCCCTGCAGGTCAAACCATCCCAATTGTTATCCCAACCTTACTATTCACTACAGTAACCAGGTCCACCTTCTCTCTTTTTGGTGAGCTCCAGCTCTGTGTGTCAGCCCTCTGGGGACCCATTACGGCTGCCCTCACCTTCTGATACCATCACGCTCTGCTCCCGGTCCTCTGGGACTATCACGCCTCCCCCCACCACCGCCCTCTGGCGCCAACATGCCAGCTCCTGTCCTGTCCTCTGGTGCAATCAGCTCCCCGACCGGTGCCATCAGGCCCCTCCCCGCCCCCGCCCCCCTCTGGGACCATCACGCCTGCCCCATCCTCTGGGGCACCGTCATGCTTACTGACATCCAGGACCTCATTATGCTGGTGTCATTTCCCCTCCATTATCACTGGCCTTCAAAATCAGTTACTACTGAGCTCTTTAAGGATGTTGGAGTTCCCGTCATTCATGCATCTTAATGACCTGAGTGGTCCCCTGGACTGTCCTGGAGATGTAAGCAGAGGAGGCAGGTGGGAGCTGTTCATGGTCATTTATCCCAGCATTTCCATGCAAGCCTTTCAATCCTTCTCTCTGCCTTATACCAGGGATGCTCGGGTATTGCACACATATTTGATACAGGTCACCAGTTAGACCCGAATTTATGCAACTGCTAGACACTAAATTGGATCACCTTTTAGCTATGGAAGCTAATGTATTTATTTCAGAAAATCTGACAAGATCAGTTAAAAATTCCATACCTGCATGCCTTCTCTTGCACCCTGAGAATCCACACATCTCTATGTCTTTTCTTCTGTTTTGACTTCCTAATCCCTCAGAAGAATGTCTCATATGAAAAATTAAGCTGTATCCACAATCCAGCCAACCAGGAATTTGGCAAAATGTTATTTTTTACATACATCAAAATCCTCTGACAAAGAGCACATGGAAAGAAGAGGAGGGACAGAGAGTGAGCAGAAATACTGAGCACAGCCTTGGCTTCCAGACCTCAGCACTTTAGACAGGACGCCCCCTCTGGAAATGGACACTCTGCCACTGGGAGAAATCTCACAGTTCAATGAGTGGGTGTTGCATAAACACCTGTTCAATGAGCAGGTGTTTTGTGTGCTATCTTATAAATAGCAAGCAAAGATAATTTCCTACATATCTTATAAATCACATGCCACTGTCTACATGTGCCCTTCTTATGCCGTAAAGTAAATTTTTCTAATGAGTCACATGTTTATTAGCACAAGACATGTCTCAGGCTCTGAGTCAGGTATTTGAGAGTCAATGTTTACAAGATTGTTTGAGCACCACCCTTATTGTGATTCTGTTCTACAGAAATCTGATAGGCAAATACACGTACCAATGGAGGACTGTGGTTTGTATTATTGTGTATGGAATACAGCACATGACTGCGAAGGACGCAGGGTTCATAATTTAGATTAGAAAGTGTAAGACCAATTTGAAATGTTTAGGGCATGAAGCCTGAAAACAACATAATTTTCTGTTCCCAAGTTAAACAATTATGAGACTTGGAATAATTTTCTCTCCCTATAAATGTAATTTCCTATTCCTGTGTTTAAAAACAATAGCCCCCCCAAAAAAAACTGAGGCAAGGCAAAATTAAACATACCTGCGTTCACCACAAAATAGTTCATACAGAAAGATAAGAGTATGAAGGAAAAAAATGAAGAGTAAAATCCACCTAAAACAGCTTAGATAGAGCTTGTTCAGCAAGATTCGATCTTGGAATGGTAGGAGAAACGGAAAGACAAAATCCAAATCGGAAGTTGCTCAGGTTTAATTAATTAATCGATTTAGTTAATTTGCTGTGATATTTGACTGTATGTTTACAGTGAAGACGGGAATAGCAACGTCTTTTATACTTCGCACATCAGCCTGTGTTGAACGTGATATGCTCTCACTGGGAAATGGCTGGACGGCCCTAGTGGAGATTCCATGAAGAGTTTCATTCTTCAGGTAGATTTGTCCCTGATGGTGCAAGTGGCATTTCCATTTCTAATTTTTCGCAGATTTCTAGCTTAAACAAGTTACGTTTATCATTGAGTTTTATCTGCCTGAAGAATAACAGTGGCTCTTTCTTTTATTCGAAGACTCTGAAATCTGCAAAGACAGGCTTTCACAGCATAGACAAAAACCAAAAGTGATAAATGCTGTTCCTGAGTTCAACTTATTACAAAACAGCTGTATTTTTTGGCAAGTTTTAGTTATGCAATTTAAAAATCACTTTAAGAATTACTTCAAACCACTTCAAAGCATTTTACCTCATTAAATTCTGCCACTGATTGATTCCCAGGCTCACATTCTCTCTACTCCCATCAGCGTGATGTCTTAAAGTCAGGACTCCTTGGGGTTTATCTCACCAGATGCAATCAACTCAAGTTCCCTCTGTGGCGCCTTCTCATTCCCTTATGCCAAGTCACACTAAAATACTTGAGAACAATATCCATAAAATGTCCTGATATGATTTTCTTGTTGTAATTTACATACTGTGGATCTGTAAACACAAGACGGAAATTCATGTGTTGACATTGTTTGTGACTAAAGGGAACGTGACCTCAGAACACACACATTACTTGGATGACATGCACATTATGCATTTTTGTATATTTGGGTGCTTGCCTCCAATAAGAATGGAACTTGTTGGCCTCACTGCTATAGATCTGGTTTTTCTGTATGGAGTTTTGTTGCACTTCAGGTCATTCCAACAGGTGGTGATGATGCTCTGTACGTATGCGCAGATGAGGGAGACAAGCTATAAATAAGGGAGACAAGCTAAAGATACTGGCTTTGTCTATACAAAAATTGTGATAATGTAAAATACAGACAGGAATAATCCATTGCTTTCTCTAAGACTTAGAGATATTGACTAAGAACAGTTTCCACAAAATTAATTATGGGTACCAGGCATTGCATATACATATTTTGCGATAAGGGCTTTTTTAGCTTTATGCCAACCAACATCCTTCAGTCACAAGTCCTTAATGTGTCTGCCTGAGAGGAAGTGCCTTTCTGTGGTTCCACCTTGTCCACCAGGTCTCAGGGCAACAGACGAGATTCCTCCTCACCTGGCCTCTGCCTGGCCAGCCTCCTGTCCTGCTACACCCACTTCGTTCTTCAGGATCACAGAACTGTTCATACGATTCACTTTGCTGAGGCTGTTCCATCTCCAAATGTTCTAGCCTTAGTCTCATCTCCGGTCAAGAAGCTGCCCCGCCCCGAGGTCTGACTCTTCTGCTGTGTTGTGCAGACCTGGCCCAGTGTTTTCCAACGTCAGGCACCCCCGCCCCACCCCCAGGTGGCTGGGGCTTCTGTTTTCTCTTTAGTCTGCAAGTTATTGAACAACTGAGTCTATTTATTTCTTCATTTCTGTATATTCAGTCATACAGTAGGAGCTCAGAAAGGTTTCTTTTTTTTATTATTATTATTTTTTAAACCCCATTCTATTGAACTGAAAAGATAGGTACCAAATCCAAAAAATGCCAGGCTATTCTCTCTAATTATGTCCTTCTGGTTGAGCACATTGAATCTATGTGGGTTTGGGGAGGGGTGTGGAGCACCCAGGATGACACACACTGAGCTCCGGGTTCACAGACCATGCGCACAGCGTCATTACATGGAGTGCCTGTTACTGGCTGTGTTATATTAAAAACACCCAAGAAACAATATGTTGAGGCAGTACTAGACGCAGGGAGAGAATACCCTGTCAAAGGGTCTGAAATCTGTAAAGTGAGTAAAACTCCATGAAAACCCAGGTCTGTGTAACTCAAAATGTCCACCAAGACCTTTATGCTCTACAACAGGGGCATTGCCACTTTGGAAATATTTGCTTTATTCTCAATCCCCATGAGATATTTGGTATTAAAAATTAGGAAGAGGCCGGGCGAGATGGCTCATGCCTGTAATCCCAGTACTTTGGGAGACCGAGACCGGCTGATCACCTGAGGTTGGGAGTTAGAGAGCAGTCTGTTCACCATGGCAAAACCCCATCTCTACTAAAAACACAAAAATTATCTGGACATGGTGGCAGGCACCTGTAATCCCAGCTACTCAGGTGGCTGAGCCAGCAAAATTGCTTGAACCCAGGAGGTGGAGGTTGCGGTGAGCTCCAGGCTGGCCGACAGAGGGAGACTCCGTCTAAAAAACAAAAAAAATTAGGAAGACTTTTGAGAAGTATCTGTTCATATTCTTTGCCCACTTTTTGATGGAGTTGTTTGGTTTTTTTCTTGTAAATTTGTTTAAGTTCCTGTAGATGGGTAGATTGTGAAAATTTTCTCCCATTCTGTAGGTTGCCTCTTCACTCTGTTGCTAGTTTCTTTTGCTGTGTGGAAGCTCTTTAGTTTATTTAGATCCCACTTGTCAATTTTGGCTTTTGTTGCAATTGCTTTTGGTGTTTTAGTCTTAAAGTCTTTGCCCATACTTACATCCTGAATGGTATTGCCTAGGTTTTCTTCTAGGGTTTCTATGGTTTCTGGTTTTACATTTCAGTTTTTAATCCATCTTGAGGTAATTTTTGTATATATTTATGTGGACAACAAACACATGAAAAAAAAACCTCATCATCTCTGATCATCAGAGAAATGCAAATCAAAACCACAATGAGCTATCATCTCACTCCAGTCAGAATGGCTATGATTAAAAAGTCAGGAAACAATAGATGCGGGTGAGGCTATGGAGAAATAGGAAGGCTTTTACACTGTTGGTGGGATGGTAAATTAGTTCAACCATTGTGGAAGACAGTGTGGTGATTCCTCAAGGATCTAGAACCAGAAATACCATTTGACCCAGCAATCCCATTAGTGGGTATAGATCCAAAGGATTATAAATCATTCTCCTATAAAGACACATGCACATGTATGTTTATTACAGCACTATTTACAATAGCAAAGACTAGGAACCAACCCAAATGCCCATCAATAATAGACTGGATAAAGAAAAAGTGGCACATATACACCATGGAATAGTATGCATCCATAAAAAGAATGAGATTATGTCCTTTGCAGGGACATGAATAAAGCTGGACACCATCATTCTCAGCAAACTAACATGAGAACAGAAAACCAAACACCGATTGTTCTCACTTATAAGTGGGAGTTGAACAATGAGAACACACGGACACATGGACGGGAACATCACATACTAGGGCCTGTTGGGGTTGGGGGACAAGGGGAGGGAGAGCATTAAGACAAATACCTAATGCACGTGGGGCTTAAAACCTAGAGGATGGGTTGGTAGGTGCAGCAAACCACCATGGCACATGTGTACCTATGTAACAAGCCTGCACATTCTACACATGTATCTTGGAACTTAAAATAAAAGATAAATAAATAAATAAATAAATACAAAAAAATTAAGAAGACCAAGAAAATGTGAAAATCACTGTCTTGAATTCCTCCCTTGCTTGCAGATTGTTTTTACTATACCTGCAAAATATCTCCCAGCTGTGAGCTGTCGCAAAAGATGCATTCAAAGACATGCTCAGTGGGCTGGTAAGGACCCAGGAAGGGCTGTCCCACTGGGACCTCCCAGCATCAGCATCCTCTCCTGAATTTGCTGTGACATCCATCGGTATGTGCAAGACTTCTAAAGGCGAAGTCCTGCTAAAGTGACTAAGGTAATTGAATGCATTTCATTTATATATTGACTCCTCATTCAATGAAAAAGATAAATTTTAGTTACTACTAATATTACATAAAAGAAAAAGTATGTTTTTTAAAGGATGAAATTATAAAGTACAAAAAGTATAGAATGCAATGTATTCATGCATTTGTAAGCAATGAGTGTAAATTACAATTACACTTATGAGTGTAAATGTCATGAAAGATTTTTGTCAGACTATTTCTACCCTACTTATACTAATACTTCTGAAATAATGTCTGACAGAAAGAAATGTCTAGCAAAAGTAATTTCTTAACATGAATTTTAAAGCATACTTTGCACATTTTGGATGCTAGGTGTTTTTGAACGTTATATAAAGCCAAGAATAATTTAACATATTCCGGCTTAACTTTCCATGTTGTATTCAATCTTACAGGATTACTCATTGCAAAAGAGTATAATGAAGGATATATTTTATATTAAAATGTTTATCTTAAATCCTGGATCTATCTGTTAAAACTGAGCTAATCCATTTTTCTATTCCTTTTACCCAGCGGGAGACAGAGGAAGAGGGAAGGATTCAATAAACCCACAATCTGAGAAGGACCGAGATGAATTCTGTGAGAACTTCTTATTTGCTTGGCTCCTTTGGATTACTCTAATATGTTATCTCAATTAAACCATATTGCAACACCATTAAGTAATTACAATTAATAGTTCTTTTGATGGTTAAGACCATCAGATTCAAGAATGGTTATAAACCTTGCTCAAATATTGTATTAGCCTGGAGTCTGAAGCTCATAGTCTTAACCACTACTTTATATTAAAAACCAGTTTTGCCCTATGAATTTTACCTCAAGAAATGAAACATACCAGGTGCACCTTTAACTGAAAAATCCAGATGGAAATGTTAAAATGAACGACCAGTAACAGCAGTTATACACATGTATTGGTTCCAGTATAGACACCTATTTCCTCTAGAGTTGAATTAGATGTGAATGGTAGGAAAAAGGCTTGGTGCCTTTCTAACCTGCCCCCTTTTCTCCACCGCTTTTGAGCTCACCTGCCACTAGGCCTTATGCGTTTGCAGTTCCCACAGGCAGAAAGCCTTGTACGATGCGGATCTGGGCTGGGCATGGTGGCTCATACCTGTAATCGCAGCACTTTGGGAGGCTGAGGCGGGAGGGTCATGAGGTCAGGAGTTGGAGACCAGCCTGGCCAACATGGTGAGACCCCGTCTCTACTAAAAATACAAAAATTAGCCAGACATGGTAGTGGGCACCTGTAATCCCAGCTACTCCGGAGGCTGAGGCAGGAGAATCGCTTGAAACCGGGAGGCAGAGGTTGCAGTGAGCCAAGATTGTGCCACTGCACTCCAGCCTGGCCAACAGCAAGAGGGAAACTCTGCATCAAAAAAACAAACAAAAAAAGATGCGGATCTGACCCTCTGCTCTGACCGAGTTCCCCCGCCAGGTGCCTTAGTCCTCCTCCTAACCCAGAATCACCCCAGCTCACCTCAGGCAGTGGCAGCCTCTCTCCTTTCCTCTCAAGCCATAGCATCTTCAGTGCTCATTGCCATTGACCCACCTGCCGTGATTGGAGTCATCAAAATCGATTCCCCTGGAGACGCCATTGTGGATGACATCATCTTCCACTTGGAGTCCTCGGTGCCCAGTGCAGTGGCTGGATCACAAGCTCTCACTAAAAATATGTATTTAACTGGGCAAAAAAAAAAAAATTATGTCATCCTGAGATTTTTGGTAATCTGGAGAAACAGGTTCTATTTCTGAATTTTTCACAACTTTTTATATGAATTTAAAAGAGCAAGTTCATTTAAATAAAATGAATTCTTTGTGTTTTAATTTTTTTGCAGGGGGAGAGTCTCACTCTGTCTCCCAGGCTGGAGTGCAGTGGCATGATCTCGACTCACTGCAACCTCCATCTCCCAGGTTCAAGCGATTCTCCTGCATCAGCCTCCTGAGTAGCTGGGACTACAGGAGCCAGCCACTACACCCAGCTAATTTTTGTATTTTTAGTAGAGATGGGGTTTCACCATGTTGGCCAGGCGGGTCTCGAACTCCTGAGCTCAGGTGATCTGCCCGCCTTGGCCTCCCAAAGTGCTGGGATTACAGGTGTGAGCTACCACACCCACCCTGTGTTTTCATTTTTATCAGACTAGTACATATCTAATATTAAGAACTTAACTAGTGGTGAAATTAATTTATCATTTTGAGAAATAAAACGGTTGTTTTTCTGTTACTTCTCACACTCCAGCTCACTAGACACTAGATACAATGGCTGTGAACTCTGTCACCTGAGTCTTCCCGTGGTAACCTTCAGATTTATTAAACAAACCCTCACATTGTCCTTTAGAGATTTATCCATTTGGGGCATACAGAACTGCTTTTTAATGACAGTGGCAGATCAACTCTTCCTTGGGCCTATTTCCTTCCTCATCTCCCCCCACTGCAATTATACCACCCTCTTAGTCAAATTACAATCTTTGTGTGGAGTCTAGTATGTTAAAATTGCATTTTCTTTTCTGCAGAGTTGTGGGTTTTTTGCATTAACTATAACATTTTATATGCATATTTTTCTATATGTATCTACACTGTATTCTGGGTATTCCACGATTTTATCTATCATATTTCCATTCTTCCAAATCATCTTCTGAGAGACAGCCTTCCTCCTGGGTTCCCTGATTCCTGTCCCAACAGCCAATGGTTACTTTCAGGCCTGTGGCCCAGACAGCACCATGAGGTCCAACCCAATACTCCTGGAAACAATGTCTCTCTCTTTCTTGGGTGATATTTTTGTTTGGAAAGAGCACATCTTCCAGAATCCTGTAAGGACCTCTACGCTGTCCAGAAGTTTTCCTGGAAAACCCTATTCATTTCTGTATTCAAGTGTGTGAACAGATCAAGTTCTACAGCTCTGGGACAGTGAAGGGACATCCTCGGGAAAGTGAATGCAGAGCTTACCGGACGACACAATTGCTAACACCAATGAAGGTCATCGGCCCGGTTCCGGAAGTTCTCTCCCTGCGAACACGCCCCCCGCTCCATCCCTGAGTCTCACACAGAAGACACCGCTCTGGAGGTGGATGCTGGGGGCTGCAGCCGTTGTGGGTGGGGCTGATCTTGGGGAAAGGGGGCCCAGATGTCAGAGGAAAGCCCATAGCGTAGCCTGGTATGCGGCACTGTCTAAGGTATAGAGCTTGAGTGTGATGCTGGACAAGGCTCATCACCTTAGACAGTTTCTTCACCATTGAAACCAATGGACCAACCTGCCCCCAGAGAGCTGCAAGGGTGGATGGACAGGAAGATACTTAACGCTCCCTGTACCTGCTGCAGAAAACAGGCAGGTGCCTGCATGCATTGTGACTCACTCGAATGTAATTTCAATGAAGGAAAACGTTGTTTTTCAGTAGCTACATTGCCAGCACTGAGAGCAAAGTCTAGACCATATTTTTTGTTGTTGTTGAAAGAATGGATTTTTCATTCTCCTTCTCTGCTTCTTTCCCCATAGATAATTACATTAGAAGATTCTAATGGTGATCTTTTCGTTTTTCGTTATTCTATGACGCAAGTTTTTTTTGTTTTTTTTTTTTTGGTTTTTTTGTTTTGAGGTGGAGTCTCCCTCTGTCGCCCAGGCTGGAGTGCAGTGGCGCCATCTCGGCTCACTGCAACCTCTGCCTCCTGGGTTCAAGCCATTCTTCTGCCTGAGCCTCCCAAGTAGCTGGGACTACAGGCACACACCAACATGCCTGGCTAATTTTTGTATTTTTAATATAGACGGGGTTTCGCCACATTGGTCAGGCTGGTCTTGAACTCCTGACCTTGTGATACACCTGCCTCAGCCTCCCAAAGTGCTGAGATTACAGGTGTGAGCCATCACATCCAGCCGATGCAAGCTTTTTTTTTTTTATTTTTTTTATTTTTTATTTTTGAGACGGAGTCTTGCTCTGTCGCCCAGGCTGGGAGTGCAGTGGCGCGATCTCGGCTCACTGCAACCTCCGCCTCCCGGGTTCACGCCATTCTCCTGCCTCAGCCTCTCCGAGTAGCTGGGACTACAGGCGCCCGCCACCACGCCTGGCTAATTTTTTGTATTTTTGGTAGAGACGGGGTTTACACCGTGGTCTCGATCTCCTGACCTCGTGATCCACCCGCCTCGGCCTCCCAAAGTGCTGGGATTACAAGCGTGAGCCACCGCGCCCGGCCGATGCAAGCTTTTTTACATTCTTGAGAAAATTATTACAGGGTGTTGTTTCTCATATTTTTAAATATTTTTCAGAACAAATGCTCATTTGCTTTTTATTTATTTCAATTTGAGCACCATGCAACTTTTACTAAGCTGAATAGCTAGGCTAACTACTATGACCTTTTTAATTAAAGAAAAGAAAAACAGGGTCCCAGGTTATGCAAAAAAAGAAAAAAAATTCGTAGAATATAAAAATCTGACCCCCCAAAAAACAAAGCAAAACAAAACATCACTGATCTAAACATATTTGAAAGTTACTTTAGAAGTTAAAATAATTTTTTTACTCTCTTCAGTGAAATATCTCTTCGGCTGAGTAGTTTTGTAGTTGTGATATGAACATAAGACAGGTAATAAAGATAAATTACTAAAGGAAGAAATTGCATAAGCTTAGACTTGGCTAAAGTCATAATCTATTCTCATCACTTGTTTAATCCTTAAACATATGCAACTCGAACTTAGTCACTTGCTTTAAATTCTGTGGTCAGGAAAAATGATTTGTCACTCCAAGGTGTTTAAAATTAACTATGCATCTCTCTGATATTTAATCTATCAGGACTACCAATGATTAATATTTAATCTTCTATCCCCTATTAATAGTTATGAGGAATACTGCACATTTAAGAGAAAAAAAGGAATCAAAGCTGTGCCTCCTGTTGCATACTAAATACAGTTGTTCTGCAGAGACACAGAGTGCAGAAGCAGGTCGTAAAACTGCTACTTAAAAGTACCAAGTGTGTTAGTAACCTACTGAACTCTCCTAGAAAGAAGGAAAACTTTTAGGGTAAAGTAACTTAATTGACTCCAGAGGGAATGGATTGCAAAAGGCCAACCAGCAACACAAACCTGTAGGGGTCTAGCAGAAACATCTCTGAAGAAAGTTGGTTGACTATGAGGTTCTGCATAATACCTTGTGAATCTGGCTACTAATTAGTTTAAAGCCTATCCATGACTGAAACGGATTAGCCTTTCTCACAGCCACGTATGAAGCGTGCAGGCTGCAAGTCCAGCGACAGCATGCTTGTGATAGAAACACTGGGCAAAAGATTGCTCTCAGCCATGGGCAATCACTAAGACTAAGTAATGGTGCAGGCAAAGCTTCTAAAACTAATGTGTTTTCTATTGCAACTCGGAATATTTGGCTATACCACGTCCATGCATATTCTATTATTTATTCCGTTTTGTTTAATGGCTGTGGCTGGAGAAGAAGAGATCTCACAAGAAACTCATTGCACGATTCAGAAATCCTTACTATCCTCTGTGGATGGGAATGTAAGTTAGTATAGCCACTATGGAAAATACGATGGAGGTTTCTGAAAAACTAAAGATAGAACTACGGTATGATCCAGCAATTCCACTACTGGGTATTTACCCAAAGGAAAAGAAATCATGATATCAAAGGGACGCCTGCACTCCCTTGTTAATTGCAGCGCTATTCACAATAGCTAAGACATGAAATCAGCCTAAGCATCCATCAGTGGATGGATGGATAAAGAAAATGTGATACATAAACCAATTAAATACTATTCAGCCATAGCAAACAATGAAGTAATGTCTTTTGCAGCAACATATGTGGAACTGGAGGTCGTTAAGTGAAATAAACCAGGCACAGAAAGACAAATATCATATGTTCTCACTCATATGTGGGAGCTAAAAACGTTGATCTCAGGGAGCTAGAGAGTAGAATGATAGAGAACTGAGGCTGGAAAGGATGTGTAGATTGGGGAGGAGGAATGACGAGGTCAGTTAATGGATAGAAACATGGACTTCATAGAAGGGATACATTTTGATATTCCATAGCCCAGTAGCGTTACTCTATTGTATATTTCACAAGAACTGTAAGATTTCAAACATTACCAACACAAAGAAATGATAAACATTTGAGGTGATGGATATCCTAACTACCCTAATTTGATCATTACATGTTCTGTGTACCTATCAAAATATCACATGTACCCATAAATATGTGCAAATATTATGTATCAATTTAAAAATCTTGGCTATAACATGATTCAAGAATTTATGGAAAGTCAGAGCATAAGCAGATTAAATCTAAAAGACAGCCTTGGCTGGGCTTAGTGGCTCATGTCTGTAATCCCAGCACTTTGGGAGGCAGAAGCGGTGAATCACTTGAGGTCAGGAGTTCGAGACCAGCCTTGCTAACATGGTGAAACCCCATCTCTACTAAAAACACAAAAATTAGCTGGATATGGTGGCAGGTGGCTTAGTCTCAGCTACTTGAGAAGCTGAGACAGGAGAATCACTTGAACCCCGGAGGCAGAGGTCACAGTGACCTGAGATCATGCCACCCCATTCCAGCCTGGGCAGCAGAGGAAGGTTCCATCTCCCCAAAAGATAAAAATTAAAATTACAATTAAAAAAATTAAAAGGCAGTCTGACAGGTGGACACACCAAAGAGAAGTGGGTGCTGCGGTGGGTGAAACAGGGCGGACATCTGAAAAGGCGTGGGGTGGACCCCAGGCTTGAGCCTTGTGAGCCAAGCCTCCAAGGAATCGCTCTAGGGGTGCTGGGCAGCTCTGTTTCTTGGTGTCAGCTGTGATGTCGTCCATGAGCTAGATGGGTCAATTTAAAACACTGCAGATGGGAATGAAAATAGCCACAATTGGTAATACTAAATGAATTGCACTGAGTGGTCACCCTGAGAGAAGGGATCTGGAGAGAGGAGGCTGGTTGTGGAGTTAAGAATCTCTCCATTGTCTAGTTGCAGAACCTGAGCGTTAGCGAAGCAGGAGGACATGCATCTTGGGGACTGAAAGGTCTTGGACTCATCTCAGAGGCGGTTTGGGGCTTACAGAGCGACAGTCAATAACTGTCCTATCAGAGAGCCCTGACTTCATTAGCATAGAAAAGAATCACTTCTCGGAGTGCATAAAGACATTGTTCAGAAGGAGACTGAAAAAAAAATTCAACTTGTGTGATGGTAAAGCCAACTCTGCAAGGTCAGCGTCCATCTTCTCTCACAATATAGCCAAATTATGGGGAACAGGACACCCACTGTGTCTCTTTCCAATCTAAGATTAATTTACATATAAACTTTTTTTTTTCTTTTTTTTTTGAGAGTCTTGCTCTTTTTGCCCAGGCTGGAGTGCAGTGGTGTGATCTCAGCTCACTGCAACCTCCACCTCACAGATTCAAGCAATTCTCCTGCCTCAGCCTCAAGAGTAGCTGGGATTACAGGCACCCACCACCATGCCCAGCTAATTTTTGTACTTTTAGTAAAGACGGGGTTTCACCATGTTGGCCAGACTAGGGTCGAACTCCCGACCTCAGGTGATCTGCCCACCGCAGCCTCCCAAAGTGCTGGGATTACAGGTGTGAGCCACGACACCTGGCCTGCACATAATAATTTCTAATGAAACAGATATGAATTAGTTTAGACAAATGCTTCATGATGAAAATATTATGTGAGGCACTTATGTAATTTTACTTTTTCTAGCAGTGATAGTAAAAACAAAAGGACGCAGGTGAAATTAAATTTAATAATATATTTAATTTGATGCATTCAAAATATCCTTTCCACATGTAATCGAGATAAACATTATTAATACAATATTTCAGTTTTTCATGCTGCCTTTGAAACCTTTGGATTTTGTAGTTTACACTTAGCGTCCATCTCACTGTGCACCAGGAACATTGAAGCGCATAGCAGCCACATGTAGCTGAATGCTGTTTTAGAGTCAGCCTTTCAGTGTAGAATTCCTAACTTTCCTGTATTTAGATGTGTGTTTAATGATTCAGTGACCTAATGTTACTGCTGGAGTATTGTCACAGTTGATTCAGATGAGATTTTGGCCACTGTGGAATGCAACACCAGGAAGGAAAATGGTGTGGAACTTCACTGAGTTCACAGAGCAGGCTGTTTGGGATCGCTTTGGTTGCTTGCCTGCTAACAAAAATTCCTTCGTGTCATCTGACACCTGTTTTCACAGTAACACACCATCTACCCAAGAGATGTGTGGGAGAAAATGCCTACAGCTATCACTTTCCTCATGCAATTCTCAGCTATTAGTAACCACCTACAAAAACAACCTAATCATGACGGACAACGTTGGATTTCGCTAGTTCACAATGCTAAATTTCATGATGACATATTCTACCAATTATCCTAAAGGTAGTATCTTCTCCATGTCTTTAATTTACTGTCTATTTAATGACTTTAGTCAATGCAGTCAAATACAACTTTGGAGACAAAAATACACTACTTTTAGTTTGATTTTTATTGGTCCATATGTAATTTCACTGCATGGTTGCTTAACTGTAACTGTCAGTTTTCTCAACTGTGTAATAAGGAAGTTGGGGGAATTCTGCTTCTGATTCAGATGTTGAAGTTAGAGAAGACCATCACTCTCACCATAAAATAAAATGAGCCAGAAAAACTACAAAAACCATAGTTTTTTTTAACCCTCAGAAACCTCAAGACACAAAAGTGTAAATAAACTGAATAGAAAATCAGAAGTGAATTTCCACGAGTCTGGTCAACTACAGAAGTGAGATGGATCTGACGCAGATTTGGTAAGGATGAGTCAGACGAACTTCTCCTGGGTGTTCAGTGGCCCGGGGGAGTTGCACGTCAGAGCTGAAGCTGGTCGAGCTCCAGCAATGGAAACAGCCTTCTCCCCTGCCCACCTGTCCATAGGTCTCACTGAGTGCCCAAGGGTCATGTGTCAAAGCAGATTGAGGGAGCGGGTGGATAAAAACAGCTGGTAGCGACGGCTCCCTGAGATCTGCAAGGGCTCTTGCGAGTTCCAGGGAAGAGCTGTCTGACGGTGGGCAAGTACCAGGGCAGAAGGTGGAGATGAGTTGATCTGACGGGCCCCCCAGCCTTCAGAGGGAGGGTAAGGCAGCATCTGTTGACCTGGGTTTTCTCCTAAAAACTGTGGAGTCAGGGGAGGAAACTTGAGATTTTAAAAGTCAAATGCACTCCAGGCTTTCAATTACTGAAGACTAGAGGAGGTGAGGAGGTCCACAGGAGAGAAACCATCTAAAGCAGCTACCAAGGCCCTGCGGGATGCCCCTTAGGAGGCCTGAGAGCCCAGCATTCCCGGCGAAGGAAACGGTCCTGGAGTCAGAAAGTAGAAGCCAGAAGCCAGGAACTGAGATCAAAGGGTTTTCAGCTGCCCCCAGAGCAGGCCGTAGACCCTCCAGCAAGGACAGATCCTGCATGGATCCAAAGCAGGTGGCTCGGCTTGGGAAGACAGGCAACCTCAGGATTCCGACGTGTGCTGGGACCCTGGACCTCAGTGGAAGGAGAGTGCTGACCTCCAGCTCAACTGGAATCCTGTGATTACCTGAATCAAATTATAACTAACAAGCTCCACACCTGGCTCAAATCTGATCGGCTCAACCATCACCCTATGTCACTCAACCGATCACTCAAATCTCGTCGGCTCAAACATCACCCTAACCATCACACCCGGTTCAAATCTGATCACCTCAACCATGAGCCTGATCGGCTCAACCATCACCCTTGACCTGAAAAGAGCCTATACTGTTACACATTCAAAAACTGGGAAGTAATTTTCACATTGCTTTTCGAAAATTGACTCACATGCTTAGGATAAACCCCACTTAGATATGACACATTGTTCTTGTTATCTACTATTAGATTCAATTTTCTAAAATTGTGTTTAGGAAAAGTGCATCTATAATCATAAAATATATGGTAACGTGTTTGTCCAGATTTGATACAAATATATACCACAATATGGATGAACCTTGCAAATATATTATGCAAGGAAACCAGCATAAAATAATATAAACTGTGTAATTCTATTTACATAAAGTAAAAAGCAAGCAAGATGCTATTCTACAGAGTCAGATTTACGTGTTAAAAATGTAAAGAAAAGCAGTAAAGGCATCATCATAAATGTCAGGATGGGGCTACCTGGGAGGGGACGGCTGGGAGGAGGGGCAGTGACTAGGTTAAGGGACAAAATTGGGGGTGGGAGGGTTATTCTATTTCTCAAACTGTGTAGGGATTGTATATGTGTGTATTTTGTGAGAAATTTCTGAGAAGCACTTTTGCTTTCTGGGAATTAGAAGAGGGGGGATTGGTAGGTACATATTTTCGTATGTTTATTGCTTTCTATCAATGAAGGTTTGACAATAAAAAAATTGCAAAACGCACGTATTCACACAAACAAACTCAGGAAAATAGACCCACAGTCATAAAATGAAACAATTACTAGGAACAGTCCCCTAAACAATATAGTGATATATTTAGCAGAGTGGAACCTTAAGAAAACATGAGCAAAATGCCAATGGTTTTGGCAGGGGAGGTGAATGTGTGTGGCAATGGAAAATTTCAGCAGTATCATGAACACCATGCAAAAATGGAAATGCCAGAAATATAAAAAATAATATCAGAAATTAAAAAAAATACAAGAGGCACTTTATTGCAGACTGAACATGGCCTAAGAAATGGTTAATGATTTAGAAGGCAATTTGATTAAAATATCCCAGGAAAAAAATAGTGAAAAATATAATAGAGCAAATCACCTGAGAACTGAGGCAAACTAATTATAACATGCATGTAATTTAACTCCCAGAATAAAATAAGAAAAAAATAAAGAAAAGGAAATATTTGAGATGATAGCAATTGAAAACTTCCTAAAACTGATGCAAAACAGAAACTCACACATAAAAGGACAAAAATCTAAACACACACACACAAACACAAATGTACATACACGTCCATAGTCGCAACGGAAAAATAGTTGTCAAAAAGTATGTTAATATTAGAACAAAAATAGAAAAACAAGTAAGAAATAAGGTTTATATATAACAAACATTATGAGGAAGATTTGAAGGCAAGAGTAAAAATAATGTCTCTTCCCATCCCTCCTTTTAACCAAAAAATATTGTGATCTAGTGAAAAAGGGTTTCGATATGGCTAACAGAAGGGGACAGGTCTCTACCTACTCTGCCCTGAGCTTGTCGGTTGATCCTTTCTCTAAACAATCCTTTTCAGGTCTCTTTTCTACCAGTAGAATTTTTAACACCTGAAATGGTCACAAACACTTACTGCCCTTTGCTATCAGACGCCAGGGCAGAGAGGCTCTAGCTGTCTTCTGCTATTTATCCCCAGCCCCCCGAATAATGTCTCAGAACAGCTGCTCAGCAAGTATCCATCGAGAGAAGATGGCAGGAAGGTCTCAGCGCCAGTCTCTAAATACAAAACCACTTCTACTTCTAGGACAAATTTGAAGATAAACATCAACCTGAGAGAAACAGTGATGAATAATCCAACTCCACGACAAAGACAAATTTCTTAAACATTAATCCTTAAGTGGAAGCTGTAAAAGAACTCTCTTGCTTGCTTACTTCATGCCTTTGTGAGCTTTAATCGCATTTCATACCTGCCAGATATTGTCCTTTCCCTCCTCTTTATCCAACCCAAGATTTCACTGATTCATTGATTTTAATGCATAAAAAATGCAATGAAACTGACGTTTCAGGAGCATGTATGAACTATATTACAGCAGATAAACATGTACAGGTGTGCACAGAAATAGCCAGTACACACAGTTCCTTCCCTGAGATCACGGCCAAGTTGAAGTTACCAGTAAGTGCACGATAAAGGAAGCTGCTTCTAGTCAGTATTTCAAACTTATGTGCATTCAGGGCAGAAATCATGCTGCTGTGTTTTAAAAATATAATTATATATACAAACACATTAAAAAATTAAAGCTTTGTTAAAAAGTCAAAAAAGAAGTAGCAAGTAAGGAAAATCCTCACGCTGAATAAATATTGTCTCACTCAATGAGAAATGACAATTACACATGTAATCAACATGGAGATTACTAAATATGACAACGTACTGCCCATACAAAATGGAAAATAAACTGTAAACTAATGAAAGTATTTCAAATAATGCCTGTGGGGATGTGCAAAGTTCTAAGTGGGAATATTTCATCTCTAATGCACAGTTCTCTCCACCTGCCCTTCATCATGATCTCTCAAGCTATTTTCAGATGACAAGCCCTTCCTTCTTTGTTATGAAAAATTTGCTTTATACAGGATTATTGTTTCAATAATCCTATTACATTAATCAATCAAACTTCGGCAAGTTTAAAGTATTTTACCTTCAAGTAGGTGTTTTTTTTCTCACAGAAATAATAATTTTGTAATAAATGCCTGGTATTCTAATAGAAGAACATTTTCAGAAATTGACTGGTAAACAGCAAAGGTAATCTCTTTTGATGTCCCTGGAATCTAGTCATGCTACAGGATGTTTGAGAAAACACACATGCACACATTGGAACTTCACAATATAACTTAACAAGTCAGCCTCTATATATCACAAGTTCTATGTTTTCCTATATAAGAGGAATACAAATACTTCTAATTTATCTTCACAATCAATATCATTTTGAAATGCACAGGTTAAAACTGTATACTGCATGATGGCATATATTCATAAACAGATGAAATAAAAGAATGATCACCAAAAGAGGCTTTTATTTAAACGCTGGATGGATTTTTGAAGATTTTAAATCTCTTCTTTATTTTTTATACGTATGTGTATTTTTATAACGAGATTATTTTTATCCTGAGGATGCATTTTCATATTATCAGAAGTACGATTGTATTAGTTTTTTAGGGCTGCCATAAAAATTTCCATAAACTGGGTGGCTTAAAATAGAAATACATAGTCTCACAGTTCCGAGGCTGGAAGTTCAAAATCAAGGTGTCAGCAGAGCCATGCTCCCTCTGAGACTTGGAGATAAAGGGTCCTTCCTGCCTCTTCCAGCTCTTGGTCAACCAGGGACTCCTGGCTTGTGGCCACATCAATCCAGCCTCACCTGACTTTCTGTCTGTGTCTTCACATCATCTTCCTCCTGCGTTTGTCTGTGTGCAAATGTCCCTTTTTATAGGGGGTGCCAGTTATAGAGGATTGGGTTCCTCCCTCATCATTTTAATTTGACTTTCTCTGTCAGGATGCTATTTCCACATAAAGTGACAGTCTGAGGTTCCCGGGGTTAGGATTTCACCTTATCTTTTTATGGGGGAGACAATTCAACTCATAATAGTAATGAATCTTCATTCTGAATATAGGAATAAAAAGACTGATGTACATAGTCTTTGCCTAGACATTTTCACAAGTTAAAAAAATCAATTTCTGATTGCTGCCTTTTAATTTAATTAATGTGCTTTCTAATCTTTATATTTGTGAAATGGACAGAAGGAAAAATATCAGTATTGGTAATTAGTCATTTTGGCAATCATCACAAGGCTAAATGCTTTTAATATTTTCAAGTTGTTTTCCTGCTTGCTTCTCATATAAACCATTTAATCAACATGTTCTTCATTGATATGGCAGATTTTTAATTTGTGGAATAAAATTATTACATAAAATTACTGAAAGTTACATACGACAGCTTCAACAAAGACTCGTAATCAAAGAAGAAAAGACCCACCAAAGCATTTTGTGTTTTTAGTCATCATATTAATTAAAAGCATATTTCTTTTCTCTTAAACATTGAGCTTCTGCCTTAGAGTCACATAAACTCTTGCTTCGACTTTTCCACAAGGACCATATTTCAAAAGCTATTATCTTAAAATTACAGCTGAAATGACTTGTTCAGCTAACATTAGTTACCTTCCTCTTCTCTATATTTAATTCTCGCTCTTTCCTGATTATCCAAGCTGTCAATCTCTGTATTTCACAAAACTATATTTATACCTTCACAGTTATTAAGGCTGATTTTATGTGTCCTGATTTAAACTGAATTTCTAAAAAAATTCTAGAGGCAAATGTTCTTTAGAGAATGAGTCACTTCCAGACACCTGCCTGGTGCCCAGGTGTGCACTGAGGCAGGCTGGAGTGACTGGCACTGGAAACAGTGCAAGAGGACCTTGTAGCTGCCTAGCAACACCATCCTCAGGACCACAGGAGGGAGGCCTTCATCTCAGGACAGTTTTAGAAAGAACACAGGTCTAGGGACACAGAAGAAAAAAACCTCTTGAGGATATCTACCTGAAATCCAAAAAATAGCTGTATTCTTATAGCTACAGTGGATTCGATAGCTGTATTGTATTGAGTTTATAGAGGAAAATACCTGAATATTACCATTTAGTTATATTTAAGGTGATCATACTCTTTCTTCTTTTTTCCCTGGAGCTCCTCACCCTCAGGCGATTTCAGAGGACGTTGGCACATTACCAGTGAGTGAGGAAAGAGTGAGGAAATAAAAGTGAATTGACTTCTCAGATTGAAAGTCCCTTTGGAAGGAGAACTAATAAGATCCCTAATGCTGACATTGGCTAAGGGAAGTGTTTGCAAGCTCCATTGGCATCTCACTGCTGACGCTCACCCATTACTTCATCACACAATACCCGAAGGTGAACTAACAGTCACACTTCTTCCCTACATTAGCCTGAAAATGAATGCATCAAAGAGCTAGAAAATAAGGCAAGAATCACATGGTACTATGTAGTGTGAATTTTGAATCTCTTGGTTATAAAACTTCTGGTTAGCCTGGGAGCTGGGGCTCACACGTGTAATCCCAGCACTTTAGGAGGTGGAGGTGGGTGGATCACCTGAGATCAGGAGTTCGAGACCAGCCTGGTCAACATGGCAAAACCCCATCTCTACTAAAAATGCAAAAATTATCCGGGCATAGTGGTGCATGCCTGTAGTCCCAGCTACTCAGGAGGCTGAGGCAGGAGAATCACTTGGGAGGCAGGGGCTACAGTGAGCTGAGATTGTGCCACTGCACTCCAACCGGGGCGACAGAAGGAGACTCTGTCTCAAACAACAACAACAATTTCTGGCTAATAACCGCATATTGTATATATGCATGTGTGTGTGTGTGTGTGTGTGTGTGTGTGTGTGTGTACTTTCTGTAACAAATGACCTTCTTTGTATAAATGTTTGCAAATCTTAGTCGTGACTTCAGCATGAAAGCTTAGTTTATGAAGAAATAATTTCCATAAAGAATCCTTTCCAAATAATCAAATGTCGCTGAACTTGTCTAATTCTTCTTTTCTAGAACAGTAGATTTTGTTTTGCCTTTCCTTGGTACTCTGAGATGCAATTAATTAAGGCATTAGGATTTAAATAAATAAAACGTATTTAACATTTCTGCTGCTGACTGACTGCTCTCCTCCACCCTCTTTTGTGAGAAGCAAATTCAGCAGTGAGGAGAATGGTCTGCCTTCCTGATCCTTGTCACCGTGACCCACCCAGCCAGTCACTGTCAGGTGTAAATAAGGCATTTATCTGGGCATGTCCTGCATTGTTCTGTGGTATAAAACCCTGTGAAGATGGTTAAGATGATTTATGTGTCATTTTGAAGTTACAGACTAGCAGCAGCAGCTGAATTCTTTTCTGGGTCCACCAGAGGAAGCAAGGTAGACAGACAGCAATGCCTAAACACAAGGCCTGAGCTGGAGCTGATCTAGGGGAAAGTGTAGACATACAAATACAAGGGTAGACTACGTGGTGGCCTGTGTACATCAATTTACCCAACTTTTAAATGTAATTTTAAGTTAATAGAAATGTTAATTCTGTCCTCCTGTGATTCCTAGCTAGTGACTCCTTCCCTTGGACACAGTCAGTTTTTGGTAAATTCAAATGGTGAAAACAGCAGTGACATTCCATTTCGCTCTGTTCCTCTCCAGATCTTTTCATAGTTGTCCTTTTTCTTGCTTCCCTAGGGGACAATTAATGTGGGCTCTGCCCAGTCCCCACCTCCCTGTCTTAGGCTAGCTGAAGGGGTATTTCAATTAAAAAATTTAGGAGGTTTCTTCTTTCTCTATGAGTGATCTTTACCAGCCCACATCTCTGAAAAAGGAGTCTTTGAAGACAGAAAAGACTCATTAGAAATAGGGTTTACCAAGGCTGAAGTACTTTATTACATTGTTTTTTTCTTAGTGTTGTTGATAAAAAGAACCAAACTCTTAAAAAATTTTATAGAGGTTTATTCTGAGCCAAATGTGAGTGACCATGACCTGAGGCACAGTCTTAAGAGGTCCTGAGAACATGTGCCAAGGGTGATCAGGTTACAGCTTGGTTTTATACACTTTAGGGGGACGTAAAACATCAATCAATAGATGTAAGGTATACACTGGTTTGGTCTGAGTAGGCAAGACAACTTGAACTGCGGGCTTACAGGTCAGAGGTGGATTCAAAGATTTTATGATTGGCAATTGGTAGAATGAGTTAAGTTAGTATCTAAGAATCTAGAATCAATAGAAAGGAGTGTCTGGTTTAACATAAGGTGTTGTGGACACCACAGTTCTTATTATGTAGATGAAGTCTCATAGGTGGCCATTCATAGAGGCAATAGATGTCAAATGTTTTCTATTCAGACCTTTAAAAGGTACTAGACTCTCAGATCACCTCTTCAGGATCAGAAAAAGACCTGGAAAGGGAAGCTGATTTTCTAAAGAATGTAAATTTCCCACACCAGAGACAGCATTGCAGGGCCATTTCAAAATTTGTTAAAGATATATTTTGGGGCAAAATTATTTCTTTTAGGAACTGCTACCTGTCTTGTGATGCTATACTACAGTCAGGTTGGAATTTCGTATCTTACTGCTACAAAGAGTCTTAATTGTCTCTGTTGAAAATAAAGGCAGAGTTTTCCCTCTTCTTCTCCCGCCCTGTGAAGAGGTGGCTTCTGCCATGATTTTAAGTTTCCTGAGGCCTCCCCAGCCACAAGGAAATCTGAGTCAATTAAACCTCTTTTCTTTATAAATTACTCAGTCTCTCGTATTTCTTCATAGTAGCCTGAGAATGGACTAATACACAGGGTCTCACTCTGTTGCCTAGGCTGGAGTACAGTGGTGCAAACACAGCTCACTGCAGCCTTGAAATCCTGGGCTCAGGTGATCCTCCTGCCTCAGCCCTTGAAGAGTTGAGATTACAGGTTTGAGTCACCTCATCCAGCCTAGTCAAGTGTATTACTTACTGGAAATTAATGGAGCTATTTTCTTTTTACCCTATAAGTGTTTTTCCTCGGAAGTCTGTCATTTGAATTCTATGGTAACCAGCAGTTTATCCGAATTAATTACATTTGTGAATTGTGCTCTCATCTGTGCATTTAATGTAGATTTGGGAAAAAAAATCTCTGTGTTAAATCTTAAGGATGTGCTTCCTATTTTATTTGAGTGAAATATTATGGCAAAGGAGAAATACTTTCAAAATCGTGGCGTTAATTCATCTATTTGTTCTCTTATTTTAAAATGTTTACGAAGGATACTAGATATTAGGAATAAAAAGAGAAAATGGCTCTTGTCCTTGGGATATCCACTTTTCCTAGGGGTAACAGGCAACTTTTAAAGTAGCAAATGAGGTTGGGCATGATGGCTCACACCTGTAATCCCAGCACTTTGGGAGGCCGAGGTGGGCGGATCACCTGAGGTCAGGAGTTTGAGACCAGCCTGGCCAACATGGTGAAACCCCATCTCTACTACAAATACAAAAATTAGTCAGACATAGTGGCGGGCGCCTGTAATCCCAGCTACTTGGGAGGTTGAGGCAGGATAATTGCTTGAACCTGGGAGGTGGAGGTTGCAGTGAGCCAAGATCGCACCATTGCACTACAGCCAAGAGTGAAACTCCACCTCAAAAAAAAAAAAAAAAAAAAAAAAAAAAAAGTAGCAGATGAAATCAATGAGATCAGTGAGAAGTAGGGGGAAAAAACCCAACCTGATTAAGTGTAGGGCATGTGTAGCAATTTCACATGAAATAATTTTGAAATGACCCTTAGAGTATGAAGCAATTTTATGTGAATGATACATGGGGAAGATCCTTTCCATTTAAGCTCTTCAAATGTGTATAATACAGACTGAAATGGAAAATACGTTATTAGGACGAAGTGCTCTGAAGAAGCAGCTCTGTCCCAGTTTTCAACTTGCCCGTGCTTTTGACCTGTCCTGTAGGGACCCCCTCCTTCCTGAAATGCTCTCTGTCACTGGCACCCTCCAATGTGGGCTGCTGGCCACCTCCTCTGCCCTCTTTCCCAGGGAAGCTGGGTTTTACCTTAGAAGACGACACTGTTCAGAAACTTTGTGTTCATTAATTTCCTATTCTTTTTTCATTTTAATAATGGAAAACAGTTTTGCTTAGTTATTATTCTGAAAGTCCAATTAGGAGTCTTATCATTCGTAATCAAATCATTTAAATACTAATGGGAATGAAAATGGTGTGTGGCACTTCAGTATTACTTAGTCTCTCTCAGCAGGAACATTCTTTAGTCAAAATCAAATGTCTCCTTTCTTTCAAAGTTTCCTACTCTTAAACAATAACAGTTTAAAAATATTCCAGGGCCGGGAGCAGTGGTTCACGCCTGTAATCCCAGCACTTTGGGAGGCCAAGGCCAGCAGATCACCTGAGGTTGGAAGTTCGAGACCAGCCTGATCAACATGGAGAAATCCTGTCTATACTAAAAATACAAAATTAGCCAAGCATGGTGGCAAATGCCTGTAATCCCAGCTACTCGGGAGGCTGAGGCAGGAGAATCAGTAGAATCCGGGAGGCAGAGGTTGTGGTGAGCCAAGATTGCACCACTACACTCCATCCTGGGCAAGAGGAGCAAAACTCTGTCTCAAAAAAAGAAAAAAAATTCCAGTTTAACCATCTGAGGTTTTCTCCATACTTCTCAACTCAGAAATTCCTAAAACAAAGAAATACACACAGGTAGGCCTAAGATTATGCTTTGCATATTTCAGAGGAACACTCCTCCAAGATTTCTGTTATAGTCAAGGAAACCTGTTTCCTTCAACTAGAATTCCCCTATTCTACTTCTCACAAGCATTGCACCCTCTTAGTTTCATATTGTCTTTAATTTTCCTTCCATACTGAATGTTACCGAAAAGGTAGGAAACATGTTCCTGATTTAGGAAAAAGAAACATTCTACTACTATTAAATACTCTATGTCATATCCTTAAAGTTTTTATCTCTCAATCTACCTTTCTACTTATTTATTTATAGATATGGGGTCCCACTTTGTTGCCCAGGCTGGTATAGAAATCCCAGCCTCAAGAGTGGCCTCCCAAAGTGCTAGGACTGCAGGCATGAACCTCCGCGCCTGGCCTATGTACCTTTCTAACTATCTGTCTTTCTATCTATCTATCTGCCTATCTCTATCCCTTCCTCTCCTTCTCCTCTTCCTCCCCTTTTTCCTCCTCCTCCTACTCCCCATTTCCTCCTCCCCCTCTTCCTCCTCCTCCTTCCCTTTGTCCTCCTCCTTCTCCACCTTCCCCTTCCCTCTCTTTCCCCCCCACACAAACACACACATAAACACACACATGTGCAGATGAAGTGGATATGTTGACCGGGGTATATAGCCTGGGGTTCCCCGTCAGGCACCAGGAAAATTTAGGACAAAGACACACAAGGAATTTAGGAGCGGAAGTTTCATAGGCAGAAGAGAAGAGGATGAGAAACAGCTATCTCTAGAGACAGAGAAGCCCCTGAGCAGAAAGGAACAAGGGGTGGTGGACGGTCCAAATTTTACAGTCCAGTTTGAGGAGGCGGTGTCTGATTTACGTAGGGCTCACAGATTGGTTCCTTCAGGTGTGATGTCTAGATAGCCTTGGGAGGCTGGTGGCCCCACCCTAATCTTATTATGCAAATACGCTTTCCACTTGATGGCAGCCATCTTGAGTCTCATATTTGTGGAATTCCTGTGCCCTGTACACGTTAATAATTTGTTATTGCTTGCCTCTTTTTGAACTGTCTACCCTTAGTTCTTTGCAGAGAACCTTCAGAGTAGACAGCGGGAAGCTTTCTCTCCACCCCTCCACCTGCAGGCATTGGTTTATCTGCCCCGCTCAGGGCTTTGGTGAGACTGCCAGGGACAGCCCTACGGCTCTTCCTCAACCACTTCTGCTTCAGGGAGATAATGGCAGGGTGACCGCCACCCAAGCGAGCTCGACAGAAAGAAGAAAACTTCATATAAAAGTCGCAGGGGTGGGAGCTTTTAAGGGTCAAGTTTCCCAAATGACACAGTAAACGTGAAAACAAGTAACAGCATGGTATTTTCTGTTTCCTGAGATGTAACAATAATACGAATAATCACATTCATTAAATTACACCTATTAATTATACTTCTGTCATGCTTCTTAGTTCTAAACGCAGTCACAGATATCATTTCATTGCATCCTCTCAATGATCTTGTGATATTTAAATTTCAATGCCCTCAATTATAAGGGTGGAAAAAGGGCAAAATTTACAGAGAGATTATAATTTACTCAAGTTCAAAACAATTTGAATTTAAGTTTTCTGTATCTTAGTCCTTTGTTTTTACCACCGTGCCATCCTATTTTTACTTAAAAATACAAACATTTTATTGCTTCAATGAACTGAAATGTGATAATAGGAATCTGTTAGTGCATGCCAGCTAGTGCCCTAAGTCTTACATGTGTTATCTTTGTGGTCATCACAAATTCCCACACTGTTATGAATCCCATTTTACAGATGAAGAAATCGAAATACAGACACTCACTTTGTTGCCCATAGTCACTTATAGTAAACAGGAATTCCTGGACTCAAACTCAGGCAGCCCAGAGCCTCACCTCATAATCACCAGGTTATCCTACCTCTCTGAAAGCTGCTGACAAATATTAACTGCTTCAGTCAGTAAAACCGCATCCATTTTCATGCATTTGCCTACTCGAGCTGCTCTAACTAAGTACCACAGAGTGGGGAGGCTTCAACAACAGATGTTTATGGTCCAAGACCAAGGTTCCAGCTGATTTGGTTCCTGGTAAGGCCGCCTTCCGCGGCTTGCAGGTGGCTGCCTTCCTGCTGTGGCCTCACATGGCCTTTTCTCGGTATATGCACTAGAAGAGAGAGAAAAATGTCTCTCTCTCTCTTCTCATAAGGCCATCAAGCCTGTAGGATTAGGACTCCAACCTTATTACCCCCCTTGACCTTCATTATCCTCCTAAAGCCCGATCTCCAAAACCAATCAGACTAGGGATTAAAGTTTCAATATACGTATTTTAAAGAGAAACAATTCAGTCCAGAATGTATCAACAAACAGTAAAAACACAACTAATGGATGTTTTACAGCCTTTATCATTTTATGTGTTTTAGATTTCCAAAGAGTTGCAACTTCTTCCGTCACAGTGTGTATTGATTTCCCATTGCTTCCATGACAAAGAAGATGGAGCTGCCATGTTCAACATGCCCAGCCCCAGGTAGCCCCTTGCCCACTGGCAGAGCTCCCGGCATTCACTCCTGCAAGCTTCCAGTTTGCTTATTTATGTCTGCAGCTTGATTTTACAGGCTGCTTTTGTTAGAAAAGAAATGATTTGGAGGCTGCCTTTCATTAACAGGAAAACCTTACCGAGGATTTCCTTACCCTCACTACTTGCCTAAATAATTTCCTTTGAACTCCTATATCATTAACACAGTCTCAGGTCCAGGGAGTTGGATATCAGCGTCTTTGGGGGACCCTTACTCTACCCAGCACTGGCTGAGTGCCGTGGTTAAACTCACGGCTTCATGACATCATCGTGGGCACTGGGTGTTCCACTGTGCACTGGGGGCAGGAGGAGTCTCCCAGCCCTACTCCAGGGGCAGGTTGGCTGGGCTGAAGGGTCCACCTGAC
Source organism: Hylobates moloch (assembly GCF_009828535.3). Classification (NCBI taxonomy): domain Eukaryota; kingdom Metazoa; phylum Chordata; class Mammalia; order Primates; family Hylobatidae; genus Hylobates; species Hylobates moloch. The sequence continues at coordinate 125,657,091 of NW_026652283.1, forward strand.
TTTAAGTCTGGAGCCTTGGTAAGAATATCTGGGAGGCAGGAACAGCCCACCACAGAGGATTCCAAGAGGCCAGGCAGAAGCTGCAAGGCTTCTTACGGATTAGGCTGGAAGGACCCAGAGTGTCACTTCATTGGTCAAGCAACTCACAGCGAGACCAAGACCAGATTCAAAGGAAGAAGAATTTGATTTCATTTCTGTTTGTAGATGCAACAAAGAATGTGCAGTCCTCTTTACCCTCATAAACTGTCCTCCCCTTCAAAATACCTGTAGTTATCATACTGTACTTCTGTTGACTCCTATACCCAAAATTAATTATTGGGTTATTAGGCAATACAACTACATTTTGTTTTTCTTTTGTGTTTTATATTTATTTATAATTGACAAAGACAATACTTTTATTTTAGAGTATCTTTACACATCAAACTTATTTGCTCATTAATGTATATTTACTTAATCTAATCCCAAGTGTGAAAACAGAAACTCAAACTAAAAAGCAAATATATTTTGTCATATATCAAATGCATTATCATTTTCATAGAAAAGTCCAGAAAGAACACATAAGATTTAACTTTAGTATCGATTAGAGAAGACTTTTAATCCACATGTATTAATTGCTCATCACTATTTGATATGGTTTCGCTGTGTCCCCACCCAAATCTCAACTTGAATTGTATGTCCCAGGATTCCCATGTGTTGTGGGAGGGACCTAGGGGTACGTAATTGAATCACTGGGGCTGGTCCTTCCTTTGCTATTCTCCTGAAAGTGAACAAGTCTCATGAGGTATGATGGGTTAATAAGGGATTTCCCTCTTTGCTTCTTCCTCATATCTCTCTTGCTGCTGCAGTGTAGGAAGTGCATTTCGCCCTTCACCATGATTGTGAGACCGTCCCAGGCTATGTGAAACCATAAGTTCAATTAAACCTCTTTCTTTTGTAAACTGTCCAGTCTTGTGTATGTCTTTATCAGCAGCATGGAAACAGACCAGTATGCTATGGTAATTGGTAAAGTTAGGTGAATTTCAGTATTTTGTTTATTGATATGAAGTTGAAAGTCAGAAGGTAGGAAAACTTGGAACAGGGCTGTCTTCTTTGATGCCTACTAATGGCTGAGACTGTAAGTGCTAAAAAAGTAAATATTAGAAACGAAATGGGTTATTTTATATATTAACTTTACAAAAATTTTAGGTGTGAGATTTTTATAAATGAGATTGTGCTAACAAGACAATATATGGAGCCTTTAGTAAGTTGACTCCGTACGTTCAGTCAAATTTAAAATTGTGGTCAATATAAGAAAGCTGCATGTTGTAGTGGCGATGAGTTAGCTGTGGGGTTTCTCAGATCTCTTAGAAAGTTTTTAGGCATAGAGGGAAAAATAATATATTAACTGTATGAGAAACAAGAGATGAAGTTAATTGAAAGAGAACTTAGCAAAGAAAATCAATTTTCACTGCAAAACAATGTGCTGCTGCTATTGCAGCGTTCCCTGCTGCAATCCAGGAAAATCTGTAAATAAGAAACAGATTCCTAAGGTTTCCATCCAGTATTGAACACTCTTCCAAGGACTGTTGCCAATTACATGAGATACTTCAGTTTCAAAACATAGAAATAAACTTTAACAAACTATCAACAAAAAACAGGGTTAGGGTTTGAATGTTTGTGTCCCTCCAAAATTCATGTTGAAACTAAGATGTGGAACCTTTGGAAACGTGGTTATGTCCTGAGGGCTCCACCCTCCCGAATGGGATTAAAAGACCTTATAAAATGATCTTCCCAGAGCTGCCTGGTCCTTCCTTCTGCCCCTCCTGCCATGTGAGGATAAAATGAGAAGCACCAACTATGAAGCAAAGACCAGGCCTTCACCAGACACCAAATCTGCTGTAACCCTGACCTCGGACCTACAGCCTCCAGAACTGTGATCTAGAAATGTCTGTTTATAGGTGACTTAGTCCGTCGCAGTTGTCTTGTTATAACAGCACAAATGAATTAAGTCAACCAATTTGATAATTAAAACAATAGAGAAAAATTGTTTGATTTTCATACTGGCAGTTTCTCTTATCACAACAGATTTTCGTATTTGATGTCTTCATGTTTTAAATGTTTATGAAAGCAATACATACCTTTTTCAGTTCCCTTTCCAGCTTTATACATGCTTCTTATAAAATGCAATTATCAAAGAATTCTATTATATGGAAAGTGAAAGTCCCACATATTATTGCAACCAAAAGGGAATCACTGTGGTTAGTTTCCACCAGGCTTGCATTTTGTTCCTTTTGGAAAAACCATTATTCCCAGAAACAAAGAGCATTTCAATTTAGAAAGAGGAGATTTATACTGAGAGGCAGAGGATACAAGTACCAGTTCTCTCTCTCTCTCTCTTTTTTTTTTTTAAGACTGAGTTTCCTTCTTGTTGCCCAGGCAGGAGTACAATAACGCGATCTCAGCTCACTACAACCTCCACGTCCCAGGTTCAAGCAATTCTCCTGACTCAGCCTCTCAAGTAGCTGGGATTACAGGCGCATGCCACCATGCCTGTCTAATTTTTGTATTTTTAGTAGAGACGGGTTTTCGCCACGTTGGCCAGGCTGGTCTCGAACTTCTGACCTCAAGTGATCCACCTGCCTCAGCCTCCCAAACTGCTGGGATTATAGGTGTGAGTCACCACGCCCTCCCTACTTTCTCTCTTATACAAGGTGGTTCCCTATAACATATAGTTAATATTGCCTTAATTGATGATGCTTGGGATCTGGTCAGGGACCTTTTCCTTTTTAAAAGTCTTTTGTAATTTTATTTTTTTTTAATTTTTTTTTTGTCTAAGTAGCACAGAACTTAACTATTGCAGATACATGTCTGCCTATTCTACAGACCTACAGACTGATTGCGTTAATCAGAATTCTTCAGAGAAACAGATCCGGGAGATCTATACCCACACCTATCTGACTATAGCTTCAGAATCTATAGAACTAGAAAAATTTATTTTACATCTGACATAAGAAATATTGGGATATATACAGAATATTCAAGACAAATTCATCATTATTTGGCTTTGCATAATGTCTACACATGGCTAGGTAAAATTTTGAGCAAAGGGGTATTTGAATTGAACTAAAACATGTTATCAGACTAGAGATAAGACATTATGCTTTGACTGTGACCTTTCTGGTTTATAAATCACCTTCCTTTTCTTTGTTACAAAAAAGTCAAGGTTATACATTTTATTTTTACCCTCAAAGACATGTTAGTTATCTTGGCCTAGAACAAGTAACATATCGGTTAGGATTTATACCTCCAGCCACTATGTTTAAAATGCAAAAATCCTGTATTTCTATGGGAATAAGAAATTAAATCACATTTTAGAATTGGAGCTTAATTCCTCATTTACGAGTAGGAAACCCAGTATTTCAATCTGTGAACACCTTAGAATCAAACCAATCATTTCAAACTGGGGCTTATTTTCCATTTACTCTCAAAGGCATAGCCAAATAGAAACACGGTGAGTACTGGCAGCTGTGTGCAGTTTGATACGGTGGGATTGCAGGATGTGAGAACAGGAAAGACTGAGAGGGACGTAAGGCGCAGTGAGTGCAACAAGGCTTTCATACGTCAGGTTTACAACTTTGTTTGATTCTGCAGGCAGAGATTCCGAAATTTTACCGTGTTTAGGAATCAAGTGGTTGCTAATTAAATGCAACCTCCAGGGCTTCCCTGAAGAGATTCTAAAGTGGAAGGTCTAGGATAAGGCCTGTACTGAGCTTCCTACTTTTTGAGGGATAGATATTAATGGAAAGGAACTAAAATTTTACCATCCTTGTCATGAGACTCTACAAATATGGAGCAGAGGGCAATCCAATGGAAATGTAAGTAAAGGCACAACTGTACTGTTTAAGATTTGCCTGCTAGGTCTGTCAGAAAACAATGACTCATACGTGTCATGCACGTCTGCATAGCACAAGCACAGACAGCCTTTTGCTCTGCACCGTCTTCAAGAAAATTTGTATGGCACACACCTTTGGAAAACACAGACTGTCTCCTTGTAGAGGACCACTGGCTTTTATGAAAGGACAATGTGCTGAATGTATGTACAACTGCTCTTCTTTTTATGCTACATTCAACAACTGGTCCTACCCAGTCAGTTCATACTATGTTTTTTAAATTTTTTTTTTTCCAGTGTGGCTCACACTTCCCTGAGTCTCTGTGTATTTTGTAATTTTTGGTTGAAAACTGACATTCAAGATAAAAAGAAAAGAAAGTAGAAAGCATAGTTTTTTTGTTTTTTTTTTTCCTCAGGGCTGTTGGACTATTTTTAGGAAACTTCCCCAGACTTTACTGGAAAACCTCCTCTCTTCTACTGTTCAGCTGTTGATGTGTTATGCTCCCTTTTCTGGTTTCTTTTTGTCGTTAGGTCCTTGGGGTTGTTTCCCTCTCTGCAGATTTTAGTGATCAGTTCCAGTGATTTGGACAGGGGTTGCAATCAGATATTTTATTTTGTCAGGCTTCAACCTTCCAGTTGAGTTGTTCACGGTTGAGAAACACATTTGAATTTGCATACATTTTTTTAAGTCTGTCTTGGCTTTCATTTATCAGAATGCCTTGGGTCTCCTCACACTTGCATAGCGTAGTGTGGCAGACAGGGAAAGAGGGGCGGGCAGCATATCTCAGCCCTTCCATGGTTCTCTTACTTCCAGAATCTTCCCATTAAGTCTGCGGCTGCTCTGCCACTTACCCAGAACCTAGTCTGCAAACTCAGGCTAAGAAAGCTGCATGATTTTCCCCATCTGTTCTGTACCAAATCTGCTACTTTTAGCCAACAAATCTATGAGTTTATGAATGACCTTCATCCTGACTCAGTGAGCTGAGCAATCTCTAGCAATTCTTCAAGGCTGCTTGTGATTCCATCCAACCCCAATCAGAGAAAGCTTTCACCATGGTGGTCAAGAAAGCTATCTGCTCACTGACGTCCTTGCCCAAAATTATAACTGTTTTGGTTTTTCTGTTTTTTTTTTTCTTTTTAAAAAAGATTAATGCTTTCTAATTTGTGGACATTGTTTCACTGGTGTCTGAGTCTCTGGATGTGGTAAATGTTCAGAGAATAAAAATAGTTGCTTTGACTATTTTGTCTAAGATTATACTTGTTTTCTTCAGAGGGGAATTAACTGAACCCTCACGACACTCTGACCAGAAGTGGACTCTCATTTAAGGATTGCTTTCACAAAATACAAAATTAAAGATATTAACTCCAGTGTTTTAGAAAGCCTAAGTGAACCTTAGACAATATGCATAATATTTAAAAATTCCATCTGTTCCCCAAGAATGGAACGGCTGTGTCACATGGTATATATTAAATTTTTTATAGAAATTAATTAAAATTTTCTCTAAGACCCTTAACCCATGTTCTATTCCCACCAGCAATGGATGAGTTCTCTCACTGATCCACATGGTCACCACTAATGGGGACTTTCAATCTTTTAAATTTGAGCCATTGTAATATGTATGTAGTAGCATCTTGATGTAGTTTTAATTTGCATTTACCTAGTATCTGAGACAGATACTAATTCAAAGTATCTGAGACAGGTCTCAGTCAATGTAGAAGTTCATTTTGCCAAGGATGAGGATGTGAGTGTCGGAGACACATCCCACTTTTAGAGAAAGGTACGTTTCTCTAAAGATGATTTTGAAGGCTTCAACATTTAAAGAAGAAAGGACAGATATTGGGGAAAGAGGAAGACATTTTAAAAGGTGTGGGTAGGTAAGAGGCAAATAATTTCATTCCTTTGAGTCTGTGATCAGCCATTCACATGTGAGAGGTGGTAGAGGAATAGTCAATTATATATTCATCTAGCTCACTGAATCTGCATTTTTACATAAAATGAAATAAACATAGGTCGGGGAAGCAATCAAATTATGTATTGTCTCAAGTGAGCAGAGATATGACTTTGAGTCTCATCCTTTGTGTCATACCTCTGAAGATCAGGTGTCAATTTTTCTTGCCGGGGTGAAATTCAACAGGACTGTTTTAGGGTAAGAATCTTGGGGCCCACAAGGGATTTCTTAGTGGGAAAATTGTGGGGGAGGTATGTAGCTTTTTTATTTTTGTAGCTGTCTTATTTAGGAATAAAATGGGAAGCAGATTTTCACGATGCAGTTTCTGGTTTGACTTTTCCCTCTGCCTCAGTGAGTTCGGGGTCCCAAGATTTATTTTCCTTTCACATTCGTTTTTTTTTTTTTTTCACCGAAAAGTTTATCTTTATTCAGAGCAGTAAAATGCATTATACTTTTTTTTTTTTTTTTTTTTTTTTTTTGAGACGGAGTCTTGCTCTGTCGCCCAGGCTGGAGTGCAGTGGCACAATCTCGGCTCATTGCAAGCTCCGCCTCCCGGGTTCACGCCATTCTCCTGCCTCAGCCTCTCCGAGTAGCTGGGACTACAGGCGCCCGCCACCACGCCCGGCTAATTTTTTTGTATTTTTAGTAGAGACGGGGTTTCACCGTGGTCTCGATCTCCTGACCTTGTGATCTGCCCGCCTCGGCCTCCCAAACTGCTGGGATTACAAGCGTGAGCCACTGCGCCCGGCCTTTACTTTTTTACATGATGGAAATTAGAACAGATTTCTCAACAAGTGCTCCACAAAACACTAAAACACTAGTATGAAGAAATGCTACATACACACACACGAAATTTCCATGATTAAGTAAAATTGAGAAATACTGATATCCCTTGGATATTCTAAATATCCACTGTATATTATGTTAACAATTGCAATAAGTCCTGCAGTAAAGAAACATGTTTTACTTTACCCAAAACCTTTCCAAAGTTATCTGGTCACCAAAATTTTCACAACTCATAATGCGTATTATGGAACATATTTTGGAAAAACCTATAATAAAACTATCAAACTTTGAGAACAGTAGGGACACAGTTTACTTCATTTATATCTCACCCAAAATCGTAACTAAAAAGGCTGTATAAGGTGGGCATATTATTCTATCAACTTATGAAACGAAGTTAGAATAATTGTAAAAATTTAAATGCTAATATAAATACATATTTAAAGCTTGACTTTAGTTTATGTCTGTGTAAAAACAATTATTTGTTTGTTTTGTGTTCTCTCTCTGAAGTCTAGCCATAGTTCTGAAAAGAATTTTAAACCATTTAAACAAAGAAGTCCTGGAAAGCAAAACTACAAACAGTTCATAAAATTTGAAACAGTTCCTGTGGTTCCGCTTGATCTCCATCATCTCTCCCACCATCAAAGCCCTCACCACCCCAACCACCCACATTGTCCATCATCTGGACCTACACAACCATCTGAGAATGATGTAAACCCTAGTTCTCAAGCACTGCCAGCCACCTCTGCTCCTGCAACTGTTGCGGCCACTACAGTTACCTCCATTGCCTCTATCAGCAAAACTACAGGTGCCACTTCCAACACCACAGCTCCCAGCAGGCTCCAATCTGAGGCTGTCACAAACACTGCAGCAACTGAGTCTAACCGAGCTGAGGTGGCTGACACCACCCTTGCCAACCAGCAACAATTGTTTTGGTATATTCTGCAACTGTCTGAGACTACAATACCAAATCACAGGAAGATAAAAGCAAACCAAGAAAATATTTTCCAAAATATTTTCTGAGTAACTTTGAGATGTGTCTGGTCACAATCAAAGAGAAAGATAAACAAATAGTTCCTAACTCTCGCATATGAATTAGAAGCTCTTATTCCCCCTTTATTTCACAAACTACATTTGGTCTCCTTGAGTATAAGTCATATCTATAAACCTAATGCTGGCTGATTCCCACAAAAGAAACACACGAAGGATCACCCAATGTGCACAAGATTTTGCTTTTTTATCCCAGTACTAAAACATGTTTTATTTTCCTGGAAAAGCTTACTTTTAATTAGGGCTTTCATAAATTAAAGTTAATATGGACTTCAATATTTATTAAATTTCACAAAGTGCACATTCCACATAGGAAGTCTTCCTCACTCTTTCAGCACCTGCCAACAATAATAAGACAACAAAGGAGTAAAGATTGTAGGAAATATTACAATTATCCTGGGGAATAGTAATATAAACAAAATCCAACCAATACAAGAGCTCTCTTGCTATAAACAATGACTGAATCACACACATCATGATGTAACATGATCATTCAGAAACAATATCAAAGAAGTAGATCATATATTCATCTTATTTCTGAATATAGCAGCTTCTAATTATAAATATAAATGGGAAGAATTATCCTAACTATGGAATGTAAAAATCACAATGATAGATGCCAACTGTTGAACACTTAGTTCAGATGTTGGAGCATTATTCCTATTGAATTTAATTTTTTTAATTTTTTTGAGACAGAGTCTCACCCTGTTGCCCAGGCTGGAGTGCAGTGGTGTGATCTCAGCCCACTGCAACCTCTGCCTCCCAGGTTCAAGCGATTCTCCTGCCTCAGCCTCCCGAGTAGCTGAGACTACAGGCACATGCCACCACACCTGGCTAATTTTTTGTATTTTTAGTGGAGACGGGGTTTCACCATGTTAGCCAGGATGATCTCGATCTCCTGACCTCATGATCTGCCCAACTTGGCCTCCCAAAGCGCTGGGATTACAGGCATGAGCCACCGCGCCTGGCCTTGAATCTAATTTAATACTCATATCAACCCTGTGAAACCACTCTCATGGGCTTCCTTTTAAAGATGAAGGTACTGAGGCTATGAGAATTTATGTGACTTTCCAAAGATCACAAAGTCATAAATGGTAGACCAGTCTTCAAATTCACATCCATTTAACTCTAAACTTGCAGCTTCTGATGTCCTACCCAGCATTTGGCTATTTTGAAACAATTTGAGAGGGTAGAGTTTATGTACATTTAGTTAATGGCTCATGATATTTTGTTCTGTTTTTACAGATCCTGAAGAACTGAATATTGATATATTCGTGATCACTTTCTACATCTTAATGATTTTGAGCATGTTCCCACTTTCTGTTCTTTCTGTTTCTTTCTTTTCTAAAATTGGTTATACAGATTTTGAGGGATATTCTAAATTATTGTTTCTTTCTGTTCTAAAATCTATTATGGATTTTGGGGGATATTCTAAATTATTGTAATACAATTATTCCTCACATATTTGGGGTCTAAGTTCTGTTTCTGTGTGGCTAGTTTCTAATGTTCTAAAATTTCACTGATTTTTTCTTTTGCATTTTATAAACTGCTACGAATCCTAGTAAGTGAAATAACTGTTTCAGATATTTCATTGTTTCATCTCTAGAAATTCTGTTATAGTATTGTATCTTCTATTTCTCTCTTCAACATGTTTATATTTCCTTTGAAAGCCTTGAACATATTTATAATCACTGCCTTATAGTCTTTCTAGTATCAAGATCCTGAATTTCAATAATTTTGGATAAATACCCAGAAGTGGAATAACTGAATCATACGGCACTTCTGTTTCTAGTGTTGGGAGTACTGTTCCAACTGTTTCCCATAGCAGTTTCTTTGCTTTGCATTCCACCAACGGTGTGCAAGTGTCCATCCAACGTCTTCTCATCTTTATCAAAACCTGCTCTCTTTCGTATGTGCATGTGTGTTGTTGTTGTTTTTGTTGTTGCTGTTGATAGCATTCCTGAAAGGTATGGGTGGTATCTCATTATGGTTTTTCTTTGCATTTTCCTGATTAGCAGTGATACTGAACATTTAAAAACATACCTGTTTGCCAATTGTATGTCTTTGGAGAAATGTCTGTTCGAGTCCTAAATCCATTTTTTTCTATAGGGTTATTAGTTTTCCAGCACTATTTACAGTAACCAAGATGACATTTACTTAAATGTGTATGGAAAGATGAATGAATCAAGAAAATATGGTATAAACGCTATGGACAGGAGACAGGGAAATCTTGGGTAGAAGAGGGCAGTTCCCCAGCAAAGGCACTACCCCCAAGCCTAGAAATCCATGGCCTTAAATGGGAATAGGCATTCCTGTTTTCACACCCAAATGTTGCCTTTTGGCCAGCCCCATCCCCCTATCCTATACCCATATAAACGACAAACCCCACACTCCACAAGCACATAAGCAGACAAACAGAACAGAGAGGAGCAGAAGAGCGGCAGAGAAGGAGTGTATGAATGTCGAGAGGAGATCTGCTGAAAATGGTCACAGAGAATATTGGCCATGGGGAAACCAAATTCCAGGGCAAGATCATCTTCCCACTCCATCCCCTTTCCAGCTCCCCACTCATCCTATTGAGAGCCATCTCCATCGCCCAACAAAATCCCCGCATTCACCATCCTTCAAGTCCGTGTGTAACCTGATTCTTCCTGGATGCCAGACAAGAACCTGGGTACCAAGAGGGCACTAAGCTGAAACACTTAAGCTGTCTGCAGACAGCAGAGTTCAAAAGAACATTGTAGCATGCCCACTGGGGCTTCAGGAGTTGCAGGCACCCACCTCTAGATGCTACCATGGGGACAGAGCTCAAAAGAGCACTGTAGCACACACAGTGGGGCTTTGGGAGTTGCGGGCACCCACCCCTAGATGCTACCATGGGGATGGAGCTCAAAAGCGCTCACCAAAGCTCCTGCACCTGCCTGTCCTCATGCTCCCCCTCCCATAGGGGGTTTAAGCATCCCTGGCTGAACAGATGAGCCACAAACTTGTTGCATGCCCTGCAAGGGTGGTCCGATAATGCCCCCATTTCATATATACAATAAAATACTATTCAGCCTGAAAAACAGAAGGAAATTTATGATCTGTAACAACATGCTTAAATCTTGAGGACATTATTCTAAGTGAACTAAAGCCATTTCAGAAAGATAAATATACATGATTCCATTTATATGAGAGAACCACAATACTCAAATTCATAGAATCTGTGAGTGGTTTCCAGAGACTAGGTGGCAGAGAATTGCAGGGAGAGGAAGATGGGGAGTTGCCAGTTAAGAGGCATAAGGTTTTATCCAAGTAAGATAAATAAGCTCTTAAGATTTTCTGTATGGCATTATACGAATAATAAACAACGATGGACAGCACTTAAACACTGAAGAGGATAGAGCTCATGTTAAGTGTTGTTACCACAGCTAAAGAAAAACAATTAAAGTCCTTAAAGTCTTTTTAAAAAGAGAATCCAACTCTTTAAAGGAAAAGCAGTGTTTTGGGTTTTTTCATGATTCAGCTTCCAACTTAACTTTTACCTTCTGGCATAGTGAATTTGGAGTCCTGAGATTTTATTTTCCTTTTACGTTTATCAATAATAATAATAATGAATTAAATAAAATGCAGCTATTGCCATCAGAGTTCTTCTGTGGCACAGTCAACGCAGCCCGTGCCTTCATCACAGATGTCATGACATGCTGTTAAGAAAACTTAGCAGATCTTCCAGACTGAAGAATAATTGAGTTTCTGTTGGTATGAGTTGGAAAAATAAATACATTTCAACATATATTACACTTGTTTCTAACACAGCTGTAGTCATCTTAATACAGATTTCTTTGTTTTAGCAAAATTCCAGCAATAAAAGTGGGAACAGCATCTTCCAGGGAGAAACTCTCTGTATCCTGCTTGCCAGATATAAATCACATGCCAGCATTCTTTTGGGAAAAACAGTGATTGCCACGTTTCCCTGAGGCCACAGGTTGCTGGTTGCTGGTGAGCAACTGTCTGCTCTGGGCTTCTTCTATGAGAAAACCTAGCATTTAGTAGGTTAATTTGCATGTTAATGATTTCTCTGTATGTTAATTAATCTCTTGGGGTAATATCTTTTAAGATAAGGAAACACATCTTTTACCTGTGCTTAAAAGAGGAATGAGAGAGGGATAAACAGAAAATGAAACAGGGAAGAATATAGAAGTAGAACAAGAAAATTACTTCAAAATAAATGATGTTTTATGATTTATAAATATTTTGCTGTTAGTGTTGTCCTTATAATAACTCTAATAAGTTGGGGGAAAAGAAAAGAGAAAGTGTGAATAGTCACTGAATAGTGTCCCCATAGTCAATGGGGACAGATGGAATAATATTCTAAAATTTGGTGAATACGCGTTTTTCCCCGACTTTGCAGAGCAGACTGAATTCGTTCATTATATATTCAATTAAAATTAAAAACAAAGTAAGAATCTTTTATGTTAAGACAGGCAGGATTAATTCTTGTGCTGTCTTGCTTTTCATCAGCTCTGCCCTTTGCTAGGCCTGGCCCCTGGTCCTATCAGTTGCCATCCAGAGGGTTTCTCTACATGCTAGAAGGTGCCACATATTTGCATGGCTTGGTTTCTCAGTGATACGGACAGGAGGAAGGGAAATACTCGGTGGAAGAAAGGGGGTCCCTGACAAGGGCACAACCCTCAAGCCCAGACCCGTGGCTCTAAATGAGAACACGCTTTCCTGTTTTCCTACCCAAGTGTTGCCTTTTCCAAAACCACCCTGGCCTACCTCACTCCCGACCCTGTAGCTATAAAAACCCCAAATTTCACTGGGAGAAGAGCAGAGTGGAGCAACAGAAAAGGAGAGAAGAAAAGATGCATCTGAATGTTGAGAGACGAGGCAGCTGGATGTCAGAGACTATGTTCAGAGTAGAGTTCAGCCAGAGACAGTCAGAGAGAATTTCAGCTGGGGAAGGTCAGAGACGAGTTCAGCTGGGGACAGTGAGAGAGGAGTTTGGCCAGGGATGGTCAGAAAGGAATTTGGCTGGGGATGGTAAGAGAGGAGTTTGGCGGGGGATGGCCAAACTTCAGGGGAAGATTATCTTCCCACTCCATCCCCTTTCCAGCTCCCCATCCTGCTGAGGGCCACTTCCGTCACTCAATAAAAACCTCCACATACACCACCCTCAGTCTGTGTGACCTGATTCTTCCTGGATGCCAGACAAGAATTTGGGACGCACTGGGTGTGGGAACCCAAAAAGGTTGTCACACTGACTCTTCACTGAGCTGTTTAACACTTAAGCCATCCACAGATGGCAAAGTTAAAGGAGCATTGTTTGTAACACACCCTCTGGGGCTCCATAGGTCACAGGCAACTCTTAGATGCTGCCACAAGCTGATACAGGTTTCATTCCTGCTGGTGTGCAAAGGCACTCACCCTGGTTCCTGCACCCGCTCACCTGCGTGCTCCCCCTCCCACAAATGTGGCTAAAGGAGCCACTCCATCACAAGTCCCACGAAGGGGTCAAGAGAAGTCTCCTGTCTCAGCGTTACTACAGGGAGTCGATTGCTTTACCCCCTCCCCCACGACCTGGACTCTCATCAGGTCAGACCAGGGCTTCTGAGATAACCATGGATCTGTTAACCATGAGACAAAACAGAGCTTCAGGAGTCCTGGTGAATCTCATTGGGTGTTTAATGAAGCTTCCCTGTCAATTTCTTATTTTCAGATGCTTGCCTGCTGTACCGGGAAAAACAGTTTGAGGAAATAGTCAAATAGAAAGATTCTATGTTTCACTTAGGATTTATTTCTGAAGCAGTAAATTTTCTAGCTACAATATTGTTCTTCTTTGTCTCATTCCCTATTCACTTAGGATCATTTGATATCCTATATGTCACCATTTTGTAATCATAGCCAATAATTCATTGATAAAATATTAATATTTAAAATAAAATCCCAATTCAAATTTCCCAAATGACTATAAAAATCACTGTTCATTATCAATGTCTCCCCCAGAGCATTTAGTTGACAGGTCTCTTCAGTCAGTGCTGTCTGAACCAGTATCTCTTTTCTCCCCTCTTCTGTCTTTCACAACATAGGCTTATTTTTATTTTTTTAAAGACCAGGTCATCTTTTGGTCTGTGTCACAGCTGGATTTTTCCAATTCTCTAATTGTTTCTTCATGATTGAAGACAGGCTACACATTCACGTGTATTTACTATGCCCATTATGCTACACACTGGACACAGGCTACACACTCATATGTATTTGCTACATTGCTGTTGTTCCTGCTGTTTGTCTGCATCCTATGTGGTTTATTTTCTGTGCTCTATCGTTTGGATTTACGGCTCTATCTTGGGTGGTAGGAGGTTTCCAGATATGACCTCCACACAATTCTCCTGCTACAAGGATCTCTCCCCTCACCGGTAGTTAAAGTTCATGTTTCTTCCCCTTAAAAACATGGCTAGGCCTTTAACAGCTTTGACAAAAGAAAATGCATGTTTGTTTTAAGCCACAAGGATTTGGGGGGGTTTCTTACACAGCAATATATACCCCCAAAATTTAAGACTATTTATATTTTTTTGTCTTTATGTATGCCTTTATATGTTTGTGATATCCTTAGTTTTTTCTTCCTTAGTTTTCTATTAATCTATTTATTAACTTCATTTCTTTTCTCCAAATTATTCCTAAAATAAATATCAAATACTCTATTTCTTCTTTTTCTTTCTAACATTTATTTGTTATGATTTCTCCTTCCTTCCTTCCTTTCTTCCTTCCCTCCCTCCCTCCCTCCTTCCTTCCTTTTGCTTATTTATTCATTTAGGTTTCAGAAAGGGCATCTCGCTCTGTTGCCCAAGCTAGAGTGCAGTGGTGCACTCGTAACCCACTGCAGGCTCAAACCCTTGGCCTCCAGAAATCCTCCTGCCTCAGCCTCCTAAGTAGCTGGGATGCCACTACACTTGGCTCAGTTGTGTAATTTCTGAACTGGAATGCCATTTAAGATGATCATACTGTCTTTCTCCCCTTGTCGTGTTACAGCGAAGTGCAGGAATCATCAGTTCTTATTCTTGCAGAAAAAATTCTGTCAAGTGACTGGCTTATCAAAAAAATTTAAAAAAAAATTAAAGGAAAATAGAGAGCAGAGAATTTATTTAGAGAGACAGTGCATGCTGAAAAGAAGAGGCAGAGCTGGCTGCTGAGGGGAGTGAGCCCACAGCAGCCTGTGAGTTCTGTGTTGGGTTTTTATGATGAAAAATACTCTCTTGAAGTTCTTGCCTCTGCCTTAAGTCCCCTCCTTTTTTCTTTGACTAGTGTTTCTGCTCCCGCCTTAAGTACCCCCCTTCTCCCTACCGAGTTTCCTCCCCAGGTTTGTGGGACCCTCCCTTACTATTAGTTGGTACACGTGCACAGGCCCAGTGTTGGATACAAACGGTGCCTGTGTTATTGCCTAGGAATTTCTTCCTTGCCCTCTTCCCCTTATCAACTGACACCTAGCTGCATTCCAACAGGTTAACTGCAGAGTGAGTGATTGCTGGGCATCTTAAGGGGCGTTCCTTCCCGCCTAGATATTTCCCCCACTCTCTGCATATACCTAGCATGCAGGTTTCGGGTGGTCCCCTGGGTGAGAGATTTTCCAGACCTCTTTTTCCAGGGATCCCCATCTCCTGCTTATGTCTGGCTGTCTGTCTACTCTAACAGCTGAAATTTCTGTAGTTTTATATTTTTCCTGTAAATATATTTAATGTCTTTGAATAGCCTTTTTCTCGAAAGGCTTTTACCTAGCCGTCCAATTCCTGTGTGCAATAGCACAAGTTGGAATATTTAGCTTTTCTTTCTAACAAATATTTATAGACACGGCTGACTGCAGTGGTTTAGTAATGCACGATAAATTCAAATATTTTCTGGCAAATACCTGCTGATAAGTCAATACAATTAATAAGTCATAAATGTTGAACACTTTGCAACGTATATTTTCACAAACTTTATATATTTGTCTAAGAATTTTCCTCCTCTATGTATATTTTCAACACCATCATTTGGGACACATCTTAGCAGAGTCCACTTCACATTATCCTGAATTTCTCAACCTCTTTACACATGTTTTCAACTGTAGTGGTATGTGCAGCTATTCAGTTACTTCAACCTTGGCACGGACTCCTGGTATACACTGAGCAATATTGGTAACATTCATTGAGTCATAAACGGCCAGGAAAGGTCACTTTAAATCAGGTGTCTTATTTGACTCATGATAGTACTTCCAACGCTCTCAAGTCATCAAACCCATCAAAACAACTATTTACACTAAAGGACTAATAATAGTCTTAAAGCAGGCTATTTGAATATATTTCTTCAGCTGTCACAAATATGGTATAATTAATTCAATGTGGGAACACTGCTTTTCTTGCTTGGTTAGCAAAAGAATCACTCAGAAAATTACCTTTCAGAAGCCTCAATTTACTGTTTGAAATATTCCTGAAGGAATTCTGCACTGCTGAGATGTAACGTTATATATGTTCTATTCTTTTCTCTGGGTGCTGCTCTCCTGTGAGTTGGGAAGGGTGGGTTGAGTGCCTCATCTGGTAATGTTGGTATACATTATATTATTTTAGCACAAGTACAGTGTTGTCACGTAATACACACAATTTGAGGCATTTATTTTGATAAGAAAATAACCCATACTCCACTATACCCTCAAAGAATGAGATTCAAAGATCACTGTTTTTCTTTTCTTCTTCTTTTGACTTAATGGTCCATTAGATTCCTCAGTATCTCGTGATGCATCTGTCACTTTCCAGAGCTCTACACTGCATTTTTCGCTTTATCGCAGCTCTCTCTCTGGGGAATTTTGTATTTATTCTCTCACAGCTGGGATCATCCCTGTCCCAAGTGCCTCTTTCTCTGCAGAGTCCGCTGTGTGTGAATATCACTTCTGACTCTGCTGGTTTCACACTATTGATGTTCCTTTGTAAATAAATATTGTTGGGTGGTGCAGACACGTAAGGTACCACAAGATGGCGACAGTTCCGGGTTCTTCCTCCCTCTCCACACCTGACGCAATGTTAAACCCGCCAGGAAAGACCCAATAAGAAAATAACACCTCCAGCTCCCCCGGCTCATCCCCAGGCCCGCCCCCCAGACCCAATCACCGATACCCACGTAGCCCTAAGGGATATAAATATCCCATCCCAACAGCACTCTCTCTCTCTGCGCGATCTGACCTGACTCTGCTAATAAAGATCTCTTGACTGCGTTTGGCGTGCTCTGGGTCTGCCTTTACTCTTTCATTGGTGCCGTGACTCGGATCGGGACTCCCCACCTTTCAGTGGGATCCCGATCCTTTTCCAGGCCCGACCCAGACCCCAAACCAGTCTTCACCCATTTTCCTGTTCGCCGACCTCTCCGCACAACACAGGCCTCATTTCGGTAAGTCTTCCCCTCCAGGGCCTACCTTTCAGGCAGACCGTTAACATAGCCCTTCGATCCCCACCCTAGCTGCTCTCAAAACAGACATAGCTCGCCGAGGGCCCTTAAGGCCACGGTGGACCCCAAGTTACCCAACCCAGTCTCGGCCTCCAGGGAACTGAGTTTTCTCCCTCCCTCTCACTCGCCCGGCCTGGGTCCCCCTCCTCGCTCACTAAAATCCTGGTACCAGGTGGCCCACGGCCCTCGGCCTTCCAAAGGCCCATCAGTCCTTCTGTTTCGGTGAGGATCGACTCGGAAGCTCTGACTCACCACACGGTCCATCGGCTAGTAGGGGACGCCCTACCTAGCCTGACGCCGTATATTCCCCTCCTCTCATAATGGGAGGCTCTGCATCCCAGCCGGCCGACTCCCCTTTACAATGTCCCTTAAACAACATATCTGCTCTAGGCCTCGCCTCAGATATCAAGCCTAGATGCTTAATTGAACTCTGCACTCAAAATTGGCCCAATTATCCCTTAGACAACCAAAACAAATGGCCCGCTTAAGGGTCCCTTGATCCCAATCTCCTTCAAGATCTCTACAACTATTGTGAGCGAACAGGAAAATGGGTAGAGATCCCATATATTCACGGCTTCTTCCTCCTACGGGACAGACCTAACCTCTGCCTCCCTTGCCAACCCCAACACCTCCTTGCTGCTCTTAAACTGCCAACCCCTCCCTCTGCCCCCGACTTCGACCCAACCGACAAGCGCCCCCCCCCCATTAACACCACCCTCCGCCTCGCCTTCCGGCTGCCACCCTCCCCAACTCGCCCCCCCCTTCCTCCACTTCCTCGTCGTCACTTCCGCCGGCCTCTTCCCCCCGCCCCCCGTCATTTAGCCCTCCCAACACCCGCTCGAGATCTCACCATCGCCTTCTCGCCCCCCTTAGAGAAGTAGCTGGAGCAGAAGGTATTGTCCGAGTCCACGTTCCCTTCTCCACAGCTGACTTATCCCAAATCGAAAAACGCTTAGGTTCCTACACCTCCAATTCCGCTTCCTACATTAAGGAATTTCAGTACCTTCTCCAAGCTTACAGCCTCACCTTCCATGAAATCTACACAGTCCTCTCCAACACCCTTCTCCGTGAGGAGCGTAGACGAGTCTGGGAACAGGCTCACACTTACGCAGACGAGGTTCACCAAACGACCCCAGACTTGCCACTGGGGGCGCAGGCATTTCCCGAGCGAGAGCCTAACTGGGACTGTAACACCCAAAATGGAGTAGCAGCCAGAGACCATTTTGCTACCTGCCTAATGGCTGGACTATGCAAAGCAGCCCAAAAGGCAGTTAATTTTGAAAAACTCCATGAAATAATACAAGACAAACAGGAAAACCCGCCCGCCTTTCTAGACCGCCTTACAAAGACACTCCAACAATACACCAACATATACCCAGAAACCCCCAATGGTAGACAATTCCTCATGTCCCATTTCTTTGCACAAAGTTTTCCCAACATCAGACAAAAACTAAAGAAGTTAGACAGAGGCCCCTCCACCCCTCAATCCGAGATATTGGCAACAGCGTTCAAGGTTTATCATAACTGGGACGAGAAAGCAAAGAGGCAAAAATACCAATTATTAGCACAAGCCCTCCAGGCCTCTTCTCAGCCTGCGTCACGGTCATATGGCCATAAATCCTCCAGTCATCCGCCTCACCGTCAGCCCCCTGAGCCCTGTTTTAAATGTGGAAAAGAAGGTCACTGGGTCTGAGAGTGCCCAAATCCCAGGCCCCCCCCTCGGCTGTGTCCTAAATGCCACCAGCCTGGCCACTGGGCCGTAAACTGCCCCGGCTCCCAAAGGGAAGCCGGGCCAGCCCCCAGCCCCACTCCCGAGCTCTTAGGATTGGCCATCGAAGACTGACGGGGCCTTCGGACTGCTTTCCCGACACAACTTATCACCACACAGGAGCCCAGGGTCTCATTCCTTCTTGACACCAGAGCTACCTTCTAGGTTTTGAGGGAATTCTGGGGTGTCACTTCCCTTTTTGGATCTCCTGTAGTCGGGGTTGGAGGCCAAACCATACGTCCGAGAGCCACCCCTCCTCTCTCCTGCACCTTCTCCAGCCACATATTTTCTCACCGGTTCCTAGTCATGCCCCAATGCCCCCTTCCCCTACTAGGAAGGGATATCCTCTATAAATTCAAAACCTCCATCACGTTTAACCCAACCGCCCTCCCCAGATCCACCCCACTCGTTGCTTTAGTAGCTGACTCCATACACCAGGCTCCCGCCCCCGCTCTGCCTTCGCTCCCAACAGGCGTCAATCCCATGGTTTGGGACACCACCACTCCCTCACTGGCTTCATGCACCCCCATACAAATATTCCTCAAAGATCCACATCACTTTCCCAGTCAACCCCAATACCCTCTCCCCACCTCCAGCCTGAGGGGATTACAACCAGTTATCTCAGACCTCTTGAGAAAAGGGTTCCTTAGACCAATTCATTCACCATATAACACTCTTATCCTAGCAGTCAAAAAATCCAATGGTACGTTCTGCCTCGTCCAAGACCTCAGACTTATCAACGAGGCCGTTAAACCCATTCCTCCATTCCCCCCAATGCCACACATTTTTCAGTAGTAGATCTTAAAGACGTCTTCTTCACAATCCCCCTCTCTCCTCAATCGCAAGACCTTTTCGCCTTCACCTGGACCGACCCAGACACCCAACAATCACAACAACTCACATGGACAGTCCTCCCTCAAGGGATCAGAGATAGCCCCCACATCTTTGGTCAAACTCTTGCCTCAGACTTAAAACAACTAAATCTTCCCCAGTCAAACCTCCTCCAATATGCAGATGATCTCCTCTTATGCATTCCATCTCTAGTCGCCTCCCAAACCGACACCACTTCCCTACTCAACTTCCTCGCAGACAAAGGCTACCGGGTGTCCCCCCAAAAGGTCCAACTCTCACTAACACAAGTAACTTATTTGGGAGTCCTTCTTTCTCACGACTCAAAGGCCATCACCCTAGACCACAAGTGCTTCATCAGAGGCCTCCCCATCCCTAAGACAAAACAAGAAATACTATCTTTCCTAGGATTAGCTGGTTACTTTAGAACCTGGATTCCTAACTACTCTTTACTAGCAAAACCACTTTACGACCTCTCTCGGGGACCCCCGTCCGAGCCTGTAGAGGCCACAGTCAAACAGCCCTTTCAATTACTCCAAGAGGCACTAATAAAGGCTCCAGCCTTACATCTTCCAAACCTACAGAGGCCTTTCATTTTATACGCACACGAACACCATGGCCTGGCCTTAGGAGTCTTAGGACAATTACAGGGACCCACTTCTGCTGCAGTAGCATACCTGTCCAAACAGCTCGACCCCACTGTACGAGGGTGGGCCCCCTGCCTCCGCGCCCTGGCAGCAGCCTATTTACTACTTCTAGAATCAAAAAAGCTCACATTCGGGGCGGCAGTCATCATTATATCCCCCCACCAACTCAAAGATCTCCTCACATACAAGAGCCTACAAACCCTTTCCCCTTGCCGCATACTGTCACTCCTAGTTTCCTTCTTACATGATCCCACTGTGTCCTTCCAAACATGTGCACCCCTCAACCCCGCCACCCTCCTGCCTACCTCTCAACACCCCCCTCTACACAACTGCATTGAAATTCTAGAATCCCTTCTACCCGATCCAACCCACATCACCGAAGGCCCCTTATACCATCCCGACCACACATGGTTCACAGACGGCAGTTCTTTTACACATAATGGACAGCGCCTCGCAGGGTATGCCGTAGTGTCCCTAACAAAAACCATCGAGGCAAAATCCCTGCCACCTAATAACACAAATCAGCAAGCTGAACTCATCGCAGCCACTCGAGCATTTGAATTAGCAGCAGACACCTCACTTACACTACATACTGACTCCAAATACGTTTTCCATATCCTTCTCTCTCATTCAGCCATTTGGAAGGAAAGAGGACTCCTGACAACTAAAGGAACATCTATTAATAATGCCACCCTCATTACTCGCCTCCTCCAAGCTTCCTTACTTCCTACTGAAATAGGCATCACTCACTGCAAGTCCCACCATATTAACTCGTCCCCAGTGACACAAGGTAACAACAAAGCAAATCAGGAGGCCAGACAGGCAGCTTTATCAACTCTCCCCCCGACTCTCATGTTAACCATAGACGAGCCATCAAGCCCTTTACAACTCACACAGCCACCACCAACACAGTCGCCTAACCTCTCAAAACACACCCTTTTCTCGTACCTTCACTCTATTTTCCACACAAATCCTCAAACACTGAAAACCTTCCTCAACTCCTTCTTCACCCTAGATTCCTCTGACCTACAATTCCTTAAACAGCTCACATCTGCCTGCCCCATCTGTCAACGAACAAACCCACAAACTCCCTTAAGGCCAAGACCCTTCCCGACCCATGAGGCCAGAGGACACATTCCAGGCAGCGATTGGCAACTTGATTTAACTCACATGCCCTCCATAAAAAAATTTAATTACCTTTTAGTTCTCATTGACACCTCCTCCGGATGGGTTGAGGCTTTCCCAATCACCAATAAAAAGGCAAGTACCATCGCCTCAATCCTCCTATCAGAAATCATTCCGAGGTTCGGAATCCCCACATCCCTCCAAACTGACAATGGTCCCGAACTTACATCCCGTGTCTCACTAAATACAGCTGCCGCTCTTAACACCCCGTGGCATTTCCACATCCCCTATTACCCCCAATCCTCTGGAAAGGCTGAACGCACCAACCGTCCACTCAAGGAAACCCTCACTAAACTGTCATTAGAACTCCGTCTAGACTGGATAAAGTTACTCCCTACAGCCTTATTCAAACACCGGGTCCTCCCAAAGAAGCCCACCCTTATATCCCCCTTTGAAGTCGTGTATGGCCGCCCAGCACTTCCACCCAGCATTAATCCCACCTCCCGAACAGCCCCACAACACATAACTTCTCCCCTCCTATCATTCATCCGCTGTGAACTATGGAAAAGACAGGAGTGTCTCCTGCCGGATGCCAGTAACACAGAAACCATCTTTCCCCTCACGCCAGGTGAATGGGTGTTTTACTTACCGCCCAGTCACACTCAGCCAATATCTTTGACCCCAAAATGGAAAGGGCCCCTCCAAATTGTGCTCTGCACTCCCACTGCTGCCAGACTCCAAGAATCTCCAGGACAACTAACCCCCTGGCTTCACATTTCCAGGTTGAAGCCGGCTACCAACCCGGATCAAACGAGGAGCCTACCTGACTCACACCGTCCTACAAACTATACCTGCACACCCATACCAAACAACCCCCTCAAGATCCGCATCTCCAAAACACCTCCTCTTCCCCCTATTCCAGAAATATAAACTTCATACTCCAGGCCCTCTCTTCTGGCTCTCTGCCTCTTATATCCTCCTCCATGGACTTTCCTCCCCTAGCAGTCTCTCGTCACAACCTTATTACCTATTTACTGTAAAAGAAACCTACAATGCTCACAGAAGGTCACACACAAATGTCATCAGCTACACTCGGTGCCCCATTAACACGTCCTCAGTTGATACCCAAGCAATGCCTGGTCCTACCCAGCACAAACCCTAACCATCACCCGCACGCTCGAAACTAATTCTCAACAAGTCTTGTCCCAAGTCAACGAGCACATCTCGCTAGGTGAGACCGAATTACAGTCACAATTACACTCACCAGTCAACACCATCCCCATACACTCCTCTTGGCAACTATTCCTCAATCAAGGACTACTTCTATTTAATGCCTCTCAAGTTCCCACTTCCGACTGCTTCAAATTCATCAATTCCTCCCTCCCCGGCCCCTGTATACCTACCACTCTAGTCTCTCAACTCACATTACTCTCCTTTTCCGAAGGCCTCCGGGCCTACCAGCTTGATCACTCTGAGTCCAATTCTCTCACAGGCCCTCGATAAAAACGAGCAATCTTTTACCCATCATGCTCGGAATCTCTCTAACAACTTCTCTCCTAGGCACAGGGTTAGGAGCCACTTCACTAGGATACAGTGTGTCCCAACTTTCAGTCTTACAGCACAATCCCTAGACATTTAACCAGCTTCTCCTTAGAAATTATCAACTTTTAGCTACCTGCGAAGACGAAGCAGGCTCCATAGACGGTCTCACAGCCTGCTAACGGCCCTTCAGTTAAACAACAGTCTTCGAAATGACAACAACACACCGATTCCAGGAGTTCCTCAACGATCTCTGCACTGACAGCCGGCTCATCGCTGATCCATCGTTACCGCTCGGATGGCTTACGGCATTAGAAGATCTATATCTTCAAGGGACCTTCACAGACTACACCCCCCCAAGAGGTGTTCACATATAGTGCCCTCCTCCTTGGACTTGTTCTCCTACTATACCCCTCATACCCCGTGTCAAACCTCCCTAACAGCCCTCCCTAAAACTCTCTTTCCCTCTTACAACGCCCCCACTCAGCAGGAAGTAGCCAGACGAATCACGACGCCCCTCAACCCACTCTTAAAGAAAACAAAAGGGAGGACTGTTGGGTGGTGCAGACACGTAAGGTACCACAAGATGGCGACAGTTCCGGGTTCTTCCTCCCTCTGCACACCTGATGCAATGTTAAACCCGCCAAGAAAGACCCAATAAGAAAATAACACCTCTCGATCCCCCCACTCATCCCCAGGCCCACCCCCCAGACCCAATCATCAATACCCACATAGCCCTAAGGGATATAAATATCCCATCCCAACAGCACTCTCTCTCTCTCTGCGCGACCTGGCCTGACTCTGCTAACAAAGATCTCTTGACTGCTTTTGGCGTGCTCTGGGTCTGCCTTTACTCTTTCAAATATAATTTGAGGCCCAGGTATTATGGGGTGATATTTCAGTACTGCTTGACTCTTCATTTGTCTACTATCATTTCATATAAAATCTGTATTTTGCAAAGACAATGCTTCTTTGAATCGTTTTATAAACTGATATGAAGTGGTGATTTTTTCATATTTCCTTTTTATTTTTCCCCTGCACCTATGGTGTCTCCTTTATTTTTTCTCTTTTATTTTTTAGTTGAGATGTAATAATTGCACATAATGCATGGGATTCAGAGGAAGGTTCTCATAAATGCATACAATGCGTAAAAATCAAACCAGGATGATTAGTATATATATCGCACCAAATATTTTTCATTTCCTTGGACTGGGAACACTCAAAATCGTCTCTTCTAGCTAACTGAAAACTCATAACTAGTTACTTTTAACTATGGTTATCCTACAGGACTATAAGCACACTAGCACTTATTGTTCCTGTCTAGCTGTAATTTTGTATCCATTAACAAACTGCTCTCTAACATCCCCTCAACCCTACCCCTTCTTAGCTTCTAATGACCAAAATTTTACTCTCCATATCCATGAGCTCCACCGTTTTTTTTAATCTCCAACATATGAGTGAAAAAGTAGTATTTAACTTTCTGTGTCTGGCTTATTCCACCTAACCCAGCATCCTCCAGGCTTATCCATGTTGCCATAAATGACAGAATTTCATTCCATTTTATGGGTGAATACTGTTCCATTGTGAATACATACTACATTTTCTTTCTCCATTCACATATTGGTGGGTGTTGAGGTTGATTCTATATCTTGGTTATTGTGAATACTGTTGTAATAAACATGGGGATGATGATATTATTTTTGATATGCTGCTATATCTTTCTTTGGATAATTACCCAGCAGTGGTATTGCTGGATCACATGGTAGATGTAATTTTAGTTTTTTGAGCAATCTCCATACTGTTTTCATAATGGCTGTACTAATCTACATTCCCACCAACATTGTCTAAGAGTTCCCTTTTCTCCACATTTCCACAAGCCTTTGTTATGTGTGTGTGTGTGTGTGTGTGTGAGATAACAGCCATTCTGAGTGACATTATATCTCACTGTGACCTTAATTTTAATTTACCTGATGATTAGTGATATTTAGCATTTTTTCTTATGTTTGTTGGCCATTTCTATATCTTCTCTTGAGAGATATTTATACCAATTATTTGCCCATTTTTAACAGAATTATTGTTTTGCTGTGGAGTTGTTGGGTCCCTTACATATTCTGGATGTTAGCCCCATGGCAGTGAACAGTTTGCAGATGTGTTCTCCCACTCTGCAGGTTTTCTCTATATTCTGTTGATTGTTTCCTTTGCCGTGCAGAAGCTACTTAGCTTAATATAGTCCCTATTTCTATTTCTGTTTGTGTTGCCTGTGTTTTTGAAGTCTCACCCATAAAATATTTGCCCAGAAACAATGTCCTAACGTGTTTCCCCTGTTTACTTCCAGAAGTTTCATAGGTTCAGGGTTGAGTGGACTCAGGAGGATGCCGTCCAGCCGGGATGTGGAGAGGCAGGGGCTGTGGGGCCCCGGGGCCAGATGCAGTGGTGCGGCCCCACTCCCAGATGGCACTGCGCTGGGGTGGAGGGGAACAGAGCCGGTTCCCTCTGGACCGAGGCTGGCATCTCCCTGTCCTGGGCTCGGAGACTGTGAGGGCCAAGGGGCTCTCCTGCAGCCAACTTGTAGATGCCTCCGATAGCAGCGTGGACTGCAGGGTACCTCTCACTTACCTTTCCCCACAATGGGTAGTCCTTCTTGCTCCAAGTCAATCCCCTCCGGTCGTTTTGCTTCCCGCTCTCGGCCGCCATCTTGAGTCTCCACGCCTCAGCGCCCTCTGGCGCCCCAGCGCCCTCTGGCGCCTCGCCTCGCCTCCCTCCTCGCTGAACGCAACAGTGCTCGTCCTTAGATGCTCTATTTGCCCGGTATGAGGTCAGCATGAACTCATTTATATGAAGGTTTACAACAGACAAAATTAAGCTCTGTATTTTAGAGATGAATATGTAGGCGGCAAAAGTGTCTTTATAACAAGGAAGTGTTTGTAGTATTCAGGGTTATGGTTACTTTTAGGGGCAAAGAAATATGAGATCAGAAAGACAACACACCAGAAAATGTGACTTATTCACCTTATTGTCTATGAAAGTGTTTATAATATTCATTATGCTCTATTTGTATGCATTATTCTGTATAGAAGTTATATTGCACAAGAATTATTTAATTGCATGCTTTCTCATAAAGTTAACCTCTATTTTTTCCCTATTTTTTAGCCTTCAGTTGAAGTTTTTTAAATTATTTCTAAATTTTGTATATAAAGACAGCATACTTTATCAGAATCACTGAAGCCTCAATGATCTGGAAAGAAAAATATGTTCATGCCTCTGTCGGTAAACAAGAAAGAAACTGGAGGTAGATGGAATGCAAAAATAGGACATGCATCTCAGACTGAATCCCAAGCAATCAGTGGAGAACAGCTATCAAAGGCAGAATGCAAACTAATGAAAATTTGTGCTCCTTTTCTATAATTATCTTTTAGCTTCTTGTCTCATTGAGTACTAATGACATTATTTGTCTTCCTTTAATAGAGGTTTACTTTTGAACTCCAATTTTTAAATTATTTTAAATAAACCAAAAACTTTCATTACATCAGTGATATTTAGTTCAACTTTCCAAAAGGCAATTAAGAATGTCAGAAGATACAATCAAATTAATGACAACAATTTATGTTTTCTAACCTTTACCTGAGAAGATCAAGTTGAAATATTTTATAGACCTCATAATTCTGCACAGTATTCTCTGTGTTCCACAAACCCTGACACTTAGAATACATTAATGTCTTTGAAACAGAATGTACTAAGGTTGATAATTCATATTCACATGATATTTGCATACTTCTATACTAAATTGGAGATGGATATGCTCAAGATTTAAAAAAGAAAGGAAGAAAGAGAAGACGGAAGAAAGCGGGACGGAGGAATGAAAACGGAGAAAAAAAGAAAACACAACTTAGCTAATTTAGAGTATTGTAAAGAAAACGTCCTCATGAAAATGATCATTTTTTGCATATATACCATGTGTGTAGACCCATAGCACATTCAGTGGTACGTTTACCTTGGAAAAAATGGTTGGTACTAGAATTTCTCACTGTGCATGTCCCTTTGAAATCTGTATCTGGGGAGAAAAATTCCATTGATTTGTCTTTCCAGAAGCCTGTTTTGTCCTCCTATGGTGCGGGCATTCCACTCTCATGCCTTGACTTCACTGTTCGTTTTTCTGAGATATCTGGTGTCACAGCTACTTCCCATTCTTCTGTTACTCTACGTAGAAAATATTCCTAAGGGGTTGTTCACGCTTCTTTGGAATTGACCTCACCAATCTCCCCTCCATCCACTGAAATCAGGCTCTTCTCCTCTCCAGGCCACTAAAATGGCACTTGCTGTTGTTACCACTGCCTCTAACATTCCAAATCTAAAGATCAACTTTGAGACTCTGAGTGCTGTTTTATTAACATAGTTTGAAATCGTTGATCACTTTCCCCTGAAAACACCGTCGTTACTTGATTTCTGGGCTCCATTCTCTCTTGACTGTCTTCCTTGGTTTCCCCTTCCTCCTCTGCTATGCTGGGGCCTTCTCGTCTTCCAAGCTTTTAATGCTGGAATGCCCTGGGGCTGCATTCCCGTGGCTTCCCTCTTCTCTAGTTAGTGTCACTTGCTGTGCAATCACATTTGCATGTCTCTAATTCCATTTGTACTTTCGACTCATGTAGCTGTCCCTGAATTCGTATCTATGCGGGTGTCTAATAATCACCTGAAAGTTAACACATACAAAATAAGGTTCCTGGTTTCCCTCTAAATCTCCCCCTTCAAAGTCTTTACCAAATCAGTAAATGGCAACTTTACTCCCAGTTTCCTAGTCCAGAAACCTTGATTTTGTCTTTATCACATACCTGACATCCAATCCATCCTTAAATATATGAATGTGATCTTTAGAACCCATCCAAATGCCTAACCTCAAATCCCCAGACCCATGGAGACTTCTTGGTCTAAGACTTCTTGGTCTAAGCCTAGTGTATTAATTTCCTGTGGCTTCCATAACAAAGTACCACAAGCTGGATACCCAAAACAACAAACATCGATTGCCTCACACTTCAGGGGCTCTAAGTCCAACATCAAGGTGTTAGCAAGGCCCCCTCCCTCAGAAGGCTGTAGGGGCTAATACTGCCTGGCCTCTTCTTGGCTTCTGATGGTTTGGAGGCAATCTCTGACATTCCTCGGCTTGCATCTTCACCACTCCAATCTCTGCCTTCATGAGTGTCTCTGACTGTATATTGCCATTGATATAGGAGTTAAAAAGAATTCAATGAGGCAGACAGTGAGGATACAGGAGTCCTAGGTAAGGTTTTCCTTTTAATGAAAAGCAGCCCCCAAATCATTTTCCTTTCTAACAAAGAGCAGCTTGTAAAATCAAGCTACAGACATAGACAAGCAAGCTGGAAGCTTGTATGGGCAAATGCCAGCAGTTGTGCCAATAAGGAAAGGCTACCTGGGACTAGGCATGTTCAAAATGGTGGCTCCATCTTCCCGTCTCTTTGCCAAACCATGTGTACAGTAGGAAGACAATATGGTGCCAGTGAGTCAAACACCCCATTTGCATAATAAGATTGGGGTGGGGTGACCAGCCTTCCCTACGTGCTATGTGAACATCACGCCTGGTCCCACCAATCTCTCACGAGAGAGAGAGCTTCTCTCCTTTCTCTTTCTTTTACAGACTAAACGTCTGCTCCTAAACTCACTCCAAGTGTGTGTCTGTGTCCTTAATCTTCTTGGTGTGAGATGATGCCACTTCACCATCTTCTTTAAGGGCAACAGCCAGATTGTATTATGGGGCTACCCAATACAGACTCGAGGAACTCGTGCAATCTCTCTTCTTTTCTTCACCTGTTACATTGGGTATTACCACCTGTTTTACAGAGTTGATGTAAACATGTTATGCAATTCTGCCTACGAAACACAAAGTTATGGGCACCTGTGAAATGATGAAGGAGATGAATTCACCAATGCATGCACCCACATCCCTCTCACACAGGTCCTATTGCCCTTGTAGGTGGCACTTGACCCTTGTTATGCTTTAACTAAAATTCTTTGGTGTGTTTAAACCTTTTAACTTCTGCAAAAAACCATGACGACATTCAATTGTGGATTATTAGACTAAAAGTAGCTTATTCAATGGCTGTGAGAATTTAGTTGCCTCATAAAAGTAATGTACTGCCTAGCTAAAACATTATCAAAACAGCATTCCAGACACAGAAGATATTGAACATAAACTGGGTTCTTGTCTTTCTTATTTAGTGCACTGGCAATGAGAGGCATAGTTTGGGGAGTTGGATATTTAACTTTGCTGCTGATTCAGACCATGATAATATAATAATATGTGGATCCTCTTAGTTTCATCCTGACAATAATGATATTCTTATCTTACCCAACTGGATGGAACATATTCTGTGGGAAACTTGTCAGTCACAATGGTTGTGTATATCAGACAATGAGAGGTCCCACAGAGCATTTTTTTTAGTATAAAAATTGAACATTCTCTTGGCTCGCTTCTTGTCTGCTTCTCAGACTAAAGTGGAAGCTCCCTGAGGCCAGGATCCTTCTCTGTTTTGTTGACATGAACAGTGCTTGGTACATAAAACATAAGGAGTCAAGTTTGTTTAAAAATAATTGAATGAATGCCTAAAGGCTTTCACTTAAAAGCTAAATGGAACATTTCATCCTTGACAATGAGTACCCAAGAAACAAGTGAAGGAAGGAAAAAATATGGGAGTCTTTCTTTCCCAAGTGGTTTAAATGATCTTCAATCTATAACAGTTTTCCTTTTGAGTAGTTTACTGCTGTTAGGAGTTTATAAGAGACCCATTTGAAAATAGTTTTTCCATTATGACCTGAGAGAGGATCTCCTTTTATATCAGAAATTAAAATAGATGGGAGAGATGATGTATTAGCTTGGTGCAAAAGTTATTGAGGTTTTTGCCCTTAAAAGTAATGCACCAAGCTAATGAACCGAGAGTAAAAATATGATCAAATGGTTTCTTCAGGTTGGATGGTCTGAGAATCTCTCTCAGAAGTACCTGAGTGATGGACGGAATGATCTACACAAGGAAAGCCAGTGTCTCCAGCTGAGAGAGGAGCTGATGTGAACACATGGGGTGTTATGTGCATGCATATTATATACACACTGTAGGAACAAGCTTGCTTGTCTGGGAGGGCAATGAGTGAAAAGGGAGGATGTTTTAAGATGAGGTCAGATTTTTAAATTTATTTTTATTGCTCTGGTTTTCCTAATCCAGGCCAAGAATTTTGAGTTTTATTTTAAGCCTTTAGCATATTTTAAACAAGGTTTGACACCATTTAAAAATGATTTTTGGGGTTGGGTGTGGTGGTTCATGCCTGTAATCCCAGCATTTAAGGAGGTAGAGGCGAGTGGATGACCTGAGCTCAGGAGTTTGACACAAGCCTGGCCAACATGGTAGGACCCCGTCTCTACCAAAAATACAAAATCTAGTGAGGCATGGTGGCTTGTCCCAACTTGTTTGGTGGCTGAGGCACAAGAATTGTTTGAATCCAAGAGGTAGATGTTGCAGTGAACTGAGATCGTGCCACTGCCCTCCAGCCTGGGCGACAGAGCAAGATCCTGTCTCAAAAAAAAGGAAAGTTATTCTGACTCTTTGCATGAATAGAAGATTTTCAAGAGAGACATGAAGAAAAGAGATAATTCTGAAGTCTGCTATATTAATTTAAGATAGATTATGAGGATTTGGAGCAGTGTGGAGTTCAACAAATTAGACATATCTGGAAATGTTTTGTAGATGGAATGGACAAGAATCAATTAATTGAATATGAGGAAATGGAAAGATGAATCAAAGATAACTCTTATTTTGGGCTTAGGCAATTGAATTCCTAATGGTGACATTTACAGATCTGGGGGAGAATGAAATGGTGTAGGATTCAGGATGGATGAAAACGAAGACTTTGTTTTGAGCTGCAAAGGTTGAGATTGTCATTAGATAAGGATAAGGGGAGGTCAACCTGGACTTCAGAGAGTCATTACATATATGTGGAATTTAAAATTATTAAACGGGATAGATCAACTGCAGATAATGTGTGTGTCAGAGGAGAAAAGGACCCCAAACAGGTTCCTGGGAGAGCACAGCATTTAACTATTGCGTGATCAGGCAGGACCTTTGACAGGCAATGGAGAAAGATAAAAAGAAAGTCAGTGAAAGGAAAGCACTCGCCAAGCAGATCAGTGACTCCTGTGGAATATGCTTCCCTGATGTCCGCTGCAAAAGCAGACATGACTGTTTGATTTGAAGACATAGAGGAGGTGTCTGCAGACCCTGGCAGGTTTATTCTCTCTGGAACTAGAACAGTGAGAAGTGAGGCCAGCTTTGAGTGGATTGAGGAGAGAATATGGCATAAGAAAAACAGACCTTAAAAATAAGTTGTTTTTATTTTTGTTTTTTTACATAGAGAGGCGGTCTCACTCTGTTGCCGAGGCTGGTCTCAGACTTGTGGCCTCAAGCAAGCTTCCCACCTCAGCCTCCCACAGTGCTGGGATTACAGGTTGTGAGTCACAGTGACTGGCCTAAAAGTAACTTTTAAAATAAGTTTTGGTGTCAAGGAGGACAAAAACGGAGCAGCCTCTGAAGAAGATACGGTGTCGAGGGTGGTGCCGCAGAAGGTAGCATTGCATTTCAGGAGCGAGGGCGTTGCCAGGCTACTACCACAGAGAAATACGGAGAGGGGAGGCAAGGAAGGTTCTCTGCAAGAGAAAAACTTTCGTGATGGACAATGGAATCTCAGCGGAATAAGGGGAAACTTGAGGATGGGAGACAGTGAGATCTTGAGAGGTTTGCAGAGAGATGATAGAAGACTCAAACGAGTACGGGAATTTCACTGATGGGATATGGAGTGTGTAAGTAAGAAACAAGCAGATTGCTTCAAGGGAGCAGAGTGCTTGGATGCGAGATGTCTGAGTCTGCGAAGAGAGTGGAGGTGGCTGTCAAGGGTGGGCCATTGGAATGGCACTGAAGACGAGTGGAGAGATTCCCATTCGGGGGAGTTAGGCAGTCATAGTGTCCAACGGGTAAGACTAATGTGAGGTCTGATGCTCACAGACAAATGGGGGAAGTAGAAGCGGAATGGAAGGTGATGAGGGACGTGCTGCAGTTTTGGGCTGAGAAAGGCAAGGAGATGTAGAAGAAAAAATTGAGAGCCTGAACTCTGAAGGAACTTGTATATTTGAAAGAACCAGATTCTTTAAGAAATACTTTTATCCAGCCAGATGTGGTGGCTTACGCCTGTAATCCCACACTTTGGGAGGCCGAGGCGGAAGGATCACCAGAGGTCAGGAGTTCAAGACCAACCTGGCCAACATGGCAAAACCTGGTGGTGCACATCTGTAGTCCCAGCTACTCAGGGGGCTGAGGCAGGAGAATCGCTTGAACACAGAAGGTGGAGGTTGCAGTGAGCTGAGATCAAGCCACTGCACTTCAGCCTGCAGCCTGGGCGACAGAGCGAGACTCTGTCTCAAAAAAGAAAAAAAAAAAAGAAAGAAAGAAAAGAAAAACTTTTATCTATGTTATATGCATCCACACACGCATGCACACAGCATGGCTAAATGAATCCTTGACCTGTCATGCACCGGCCCCATGGGTGGATAGTTGTGCACGTTCTGCAGACACATGCCTAGCTTCCATTTCCACCTTTCTAGTCTAGGTATCTAGCACCAGCTTTCTCTGTTTTTTAACTTTTATCTTAAGTTCAGGGGTACATGCACAGATTTGTTGTATAGGTAAACCCATGTCATGGGGGTTTGTCGTAAAGATTATTTCATCACCCAGGTATTAAGCCTGGTACCCATTAGTTGCTTTTTTCTGACCTCTCCCTCCTCCCACCCTCCAATCTCCAGTAGGCCCCTTTGTCTGTTTTTCCCCTTCCTGTGTCCATGTGTCCTCCTCATTTAGCTCCCACTTATTAGTGCAAAGATGTGGCCATTGGTTTTCTGGGCCTGCATCGGTTTGCTAAACTGACGCTCCTTTATCCGCATTCTCTTCCTCTGCACTGTCCCCCTCTGCTGACCAATGCTGCCACTCAGCCTCCTGAGCAGGCCTTGGTGTCCCAGACAACACTTTCTTAGGTCTGTGCATTGCCGGGACCTGCAGTCCAGCTGTGGCCGCTGTTGCTGCTATTGCAATTGCTAATTGTCCCACTCGGCACTCACTGCCTATAACAGAAGATTTCACAGGATGACAGTTGTCTTCTTGTTGATTCACCAACCTCTCAGGTCCTGAATTACAGCTCTTCTCATGGTGTTTTATGCTTTGCTGTTTATCACTTCTTGTGACGCTGTTTCTAAACTGAAAAAGCCTAGTTGAATGCAGTATAAATTGCTCAGGAATATAGCATCCCCCACAATATTAACAAAATCAATGAAAACGCTTTTTGTTTCAATTTGTCTAATATTTTCCGGTTTCTTATTTTCATGTTCCTGACACTTGAACCCCCTCTTCTTCAATGCCATGCACACAGTACCTGGGATAGGAGGTAGGGAGCAGCCCCTGCCTCTGAGAGTAACGTATGGTTTGTGACAGGTGTGCTTTGATTTCACTGTGTGTTTTTGTCCTTCAGCACTGAGGTAGACATCAATGTGTGTTTTTGCTTTTGAGTGTATGTTAAAGAATGTAGGACACAGCCCTTTCCACAAGAGCCTCCATTTTTACTGCACTTCTTTTTCCCCTTAAAATGACTGGCATGTACTTAAGGCATTCAGTGAGTGCATCTTATCTGACACTCAATCCTTCCCAATAGTATCTCTTCCCAATGGCCATTCAGCTTGAATACCTGCAGAGACACAGGAATGAGAACTTTCTGAAGTCAATGATACCATCTGCGAGATCACTGCTGTCCAATTCTTCCTAATATGAAACTCAAAAATTATCTCTCAGTCGCTCTCACTCTCTTGTTCTGGTTCCAGCTGATTGAGTGATTAAGAGTAAATAGAATCCGTATCTAACAGACCAGTCCTTCGAGGATTTGATAACTGTTACCTTATCTTATGGAGTAAACTCTTCCTCAGGTACATCCTACAAATACAAATGCTTTGAAGACTCCACTTTTCCCTGCTATTCTCTCTGTGTGTTAATTTTGCTGTTGCTGGTCTCTGCAGCAGGATGATCGTCATTGCAAACTGCAGACTCCTTGAAAGGGCCAACCACTGCCCATGAGGACTTGCAGTTTTCTCCCTGTAATTTCTAGACATAACTCAAGCCCAAGAAATTGAGGAAATACAGCTATTTAAAATAGTTTGTAAGCAATAGATGTACTAATTCCTAGAAAAATTTAACATTGCTTTCAGACTCTACAAAGCAAATATAAAATTTAAAAAAATTATAACTAACATATCGAGAACATTTTTAAGCTTCTGAACATTTTTGTGCTTTGAGGAATCTAGTTATGATATAAGTGAAATTAATTCCCAACCAGGCTGGGCTCCAGTGCTGATAGGGTTTTTGTTCTGCAGTGACTCTAGGGAATAGCCAATCCTTAAATGTGTTTCTAGGCATAGCCCTTGGGACAGAGGGGTCTTTAAATGGACAGCATATGTGGTGGAACATGGAAACTCTTTGATGACAAGTGTTCAGTTCAGTGATTACACTTTTGTACGTAATGCAAGATGATCAGTTCATTAAATATTTGTGTGTGTCAGACACACATTTTGAGAATAATAAAAAACATATTAGAAAGACATTTAAAAACATAAAGAGCAGATTTGTCCTATAACACAGGGATGACCCAGATGGATGACCAGGGCCTGGAACAAATCTAGACTTTATCCTTTAGAACATAATTATCTTGTCACAGGAGGGAGAATTTTGCTAGGAAATTGTATAAGTCTGTGCTTGCATTGTTATAAAGAAATACCTGAGACTGGGTAATTTATAAAGAAAAAAAGTGTAATTTGTTCATGGTTCTGTAGGCTGAATGGGAAGCACGGTATAAGCATCTGGTAGGTTTCTGAGGAGGCCTCAGGAAGCTTCCAGTCATGGCAGAAGGTGAATGGGGAGCAGACAGTCATATGGCCAGAGCAGGAACAAGTGAGAGAGAGGGAAGTGCCACGCTCTTTTAAATGGCCAGATCTCAAGAGCACTCACTCACTCTCCCGAGGATAGCACTAAGGAGATGGCACTAAACCATTCATGAGAAATCCACCTCCATGATTCAATCACTTCCCACCAGGCCCCGCCTCCGACACTGAGGATTACAATTCAATATGAGATTTTGGGGGCACAAATATGCAAATTACGTCAATAATACTTAACTTTGACCCTTTTAGGGATAATTTTCATACTTCTAAGTATATATCTGTATAGCACTCTGCAAACTTCAGACAATTGTGTTGGTTAAAGCAAAGTCTAGAATATAGAATAGTTTTTATAAAGGAAATAAACTTCTGGAAATAAATAGTGGCAAAATTCTATAGTTAGTACTTTTACAAAACAATACAGCAAGTATAAGGAAAGTTAGAGGGCCATTAGAAAAATGTTTATATTTAATTATTATTAAACCTGCAACAATTATTGAGTATAATTATTGCAGATCTCATATTGGCCAGTTCTGTGTTATATACTTCGTGGACACATAGAAGGTTCATTCTACTGCCTATGAAATCCTGTTAACAAAATCACATGTGGATCTCTGGGAAGAGTACACTATTATAATATATTGGCAATGATATGAATAGGCAATTCACTGAAAAAGAATGGAGCCTAATTAACTTATTAATGCATGCCCAGGCTTACTAAAATTTACAGAATTGATAACTTAATAATAAATGTATCACTTCTGGACTATTAATTTTTTTTAACTATAGAAATGATGGTATCCTTGCTGGAAAGCTCTTGAGAAACAGGCACTCTTCTACAATCTTAATGGAAGAATGAATTGATACTACATTTTAGAAAGCATTTTGGTAATGTCTCATAAAACCTTAAAAGTATCTGCTGTATAACCTGACATTTCTATTTCCAGGAATTTATCCTCTGGAAATATTTTCTTAGGTGTCTAAATAATATATATCAAAATGTAGCACTGTTTAAATTAGTGACATGTTAGAAATAATTCAAATATTCATCAAAAATTTTTTAATAAAATGTAATAAATTGTAAGCATATTCTTACAAAAAAACTACCATATTCTGCTTGAAAAGAATTACGGACAGCTATATTTCCTAACATGAAATCATGTACAGGTAAAATAGCTAAAAGAAAATAACATTGTGCCCCACAGTGTATGAGATATGATCCACTTTTTATCAAGAAATAAAAGTATATACCTCTAAGTATACAAGAAAAAAATTAAATATATATTTAAAATGTTAGTAATTCTTTCTAGGCTGCTACAGCAATTTGGAAGATTTTGACTTTTACATAACCCATCTTTAAATTTTATAATACTGGAATTTGGATACTTTCATATGCTCCAATCAGGAAAATAGAATATTATAAAATAATAGACACTAGTAGAAAAGAAAATTCATATATCTTTTATTTCTATTCAAGGCAGTTATGGGACAATTTTCAAAACCTCTCTGATGGGCCTGGTTATTTCCTTCCTTCTAATCTCACCTCTGTCTTCTCTCATTGATGGATCTTGGCTGGTACTCAGATGCTGTGTGCCACCCTTTGTGAATAAGATCTGCCCTGCACAGTCTGTCACCCTAATTTCCATGGGCGCCATGTTTTCATTAATATGTGGTGTTGACAGAAGGACCTTAGATGGTGACACTCATTGGCATTAAAGACATTAGCATTCCACATTAACAAAAACACAACTTACTCCGACTCCTTCAGAATAAACAGCATTCATGGCAACAACCAAATCAAATTCACAGACTAGTATAAGCTCAGATCTACCTCAAAACATTGTTGAGCTTCTATGCTGTCAACATCTGGAACATCAACAAGTTGATTTTTGTTAATTTTTCCATAGTACCATTCCCTGCTTCACACTGGCCTTCCATGGAATAGATTTCTGTGAGAATTTCCACTTCTAAATGTTTATGGAAGGAGGAGAAATACAGGAAGAAGCTGTTATTTTCCATTTCATAGTTTATTAAAATATGAGAATCAGAATTTCAAGTGTTACTTTTGCTGTTAAAACAGTTTTGTGCACAACCATGACTACTTATATGTTTGGGAAGTTAGCCTCGAATCCCCGGCTGCCCCATGGCTTCCCCTAATAATGCTGCTTGCAAAAATTGTACTCACTTGCATCTGGTCCTCTATTTTTGTTTTTGAAAGAATATACTCATAATTTGATCTCTCAAATATATCGTCTTCTTCTACAGGGTTGCTAATTTTCTGACATGTCATTTTTGAAGGGCGACAGGCTAGTCAGAGACAACACCGGTGGCAGGTGGCAACCAACAGATCTTTACTGGTGGCTCAGCATGCGAGAAGATTAAGAGAAGGGGAGAGAGAGAGAGAGAGAGAGAGAGAGAGAGAGCTGCTGGGGTTGAGCACTTATGTCCTTTAGGGTGATGTAGTGATTGGTGATTGGTCGGAGGGCTGGACCTCGGGGCTAGCAGGAGGTGTTTCCTTTTGATTGGGTGCTTATTTGGCGGCCTGTGCCTGGTGGGTTTAGGGGGCACCAAGTGGAGGGGGAAGAACCCGGAACCGATGCCTAAGATGGCGTCTTTGATTTATCCAACAGTTTTCCCATTTCCACTTTATGTTGTGAAGGAGAATGTGTCTTACGCCACAGAATGCTCCAACCCATAGATCCTTTTCAAGTACCCCTGGAAAATTCACAAAGATCGATCATATTATGGGCCACATAATAAATTTCAACAGATTTAAAGGATTTTAGTCACACTAATGATGTGCTTTGAACATAGCAGAATTGAATCAGAAATATAGTAGTCTGTAAAATACTCAACAATCTGAAGTTAGACAATAAACTCATCAATAATACTAGAGTCAAAATGAAATTTCGAGACTAAAATACATAGTTCTGTAAAAGTCACATCAAGAGCAGCCCACCTGTTAGGGATCCCCTCTGGGACTTGGGCAAATGCTGAGAGCAGTCATCATGTGGGAATTCATGGAAGAGTCAGGGGGACAACGGAGTGTGCATGAGAGGTGCTTCTCCAACCATCAGGAAAAGGACCAGTGTCTGCAGCTATGAAACAAAGAGGATGGAGCTTCTCCTGGAAGAGAACTGCCTCTGGACTCAGAGGTGTAAGCAGGCATGCAGGTCCTGAGCATTTTTCTCTCCAAGATATTTAAAAAGACTTTCAGAAAGCATAAGCTCCTGTGGGTTAGCTCTTAGACCCAGTGGTGTCCTTGGAGGGCCTTGGAAGCTGTGCTCATGGGCTGTTATAAGGTACAGTTGCTATGCTGAGCTTGCCCTGCTGGGGCGGTCCACACGCTCCCACTTACTCTCATCACTCATAGCTGAGTGTGTCCTCTGTGGGCTGGGAAGCCATGCCTAGGTGGTTGGAAGGTCCCTGATGAAAATGTGTTTGATACTGTAATGTTTATATGCTGTTTCCTCTCCTGTGTCCTTATATAAAGCTAAGTAAAACTGATGCCCGGTTAAAAAAAAGAAAACAACCAGGAAGGGAACTCTGACACATGCTACAACACAGGTGAAGCTTGAGGACATTATAAGAACACTTACTGTGTAATTCTACCCATATAAGGTTCCTAGCGTCGTCAAATCTATACAGACAGAAAGTAGAAGGGTGATTACCAGAGGCTGGGGTGGGGGCAGGATGTGGGGTTTCAGCTGGGGAAGATGAACAAGCTCTGGACATGGGCATTGGAGATGCCTGCAAAGCAATGAGAATTTACTTATTGCCACTGAACTTTACACCTAAAAATTATTTAAATGACAAAATTTGTTTAAAAAAAAAAAAAGACCTCAGTCTCATGGGGAGGAAGTGGTAAAGAAAAGCAAAGACTATTTGTCTGCAAAGATGGGTGTGGAAGGATTGCAAAGCACGACCCTGGACTCCAGGCTGGGAAGAAGAGAGGACTCAGAGTCAGAATTAATAAACACACAGGATGAAGGGCTCTCAATCGAGTTCTTCCACAGAAGATAGTAAAATAACGCCAAAAGGTGAGTGAAGTTTTATGCTGATTCTAAAATGGAACGATCTCCTTGGGACCTTGGCATTAACCTTTCAAAGAAAAATACACTGTTACTGTTAGCAGTCCTCCTTCCTCTCCATACTTATTTTCCACATAGCTTGAAGGCCTTTTTTTGGTGGCTGAGGAAATAAATTTAAAGCATTTTTCTTTCTTTCTTTTTTGAAAAAAACTTGTTATGTGTTTATGGCTTAGACGTTCAATCTTTCTTCTTTTTATAAAATCTGTACCATGTCAAGCTCCAAATCTAGCCACATCTAAATTTCCATGGTTCAAACTAGCTGTCTTTAATGTAAGAGCCATACATGCTTTATTGCTGTGGTGAATTAAAAGAGAAATTCTTGAGGCTTGATTGGGCTTTTGACGTTTTGTCATTATCAATATGTAATGACAGATAAAACAGGGGGAAAATTTCTATCTCTGAAAAACAGGACTTTAAAAGTCTTTTCCTTGCCTTACTCCATCGTGATAGACTCTAAAAATGTTTTCCAGAATGAATAAAAGTGTATATAAGATGTTCTAATTCTTAAAA
Source organism: Hylobates moloch (assembly GCF_009828535.3). Classification (NCBI taxonomy): domain Eukaryota; kingdom Metazoa; phylum Chordata; class Mammalia; order Primates; family Hylobatidae; genus Hylobates; species Hylobates moloch. Next base: position 125,696,742 of record NW_026652283.1, read on the forward strand.
TAGCTGTGTTTTACACTCCTCATTGAATGAGTCAGGTAGAATGTGTTTTGCCCCAAGCAGGAAACTTGGCTCCAGCTGCCTCAATGATAAAGAAAGGCAGGTGCTCCCAGACGTGGCAGCCTGGGGGATGCCAGCCCCAGACCAGTTGATTCAGAGGCTCAGCAAAGCCACCAGCGAGCCGGGACCACTGCATGCCTCTGCTCTGCCACCCTCATCCTAAACCTCATCCGTATTCTTCCCTCCCTTGAGTTTGTAGGATGGCTCACAGTAGCAATACTGTCACAGCTTTCTTCTTTCTCTTAATCTAGAGAAAGAAAGTTGTTTCCAGAACTTCTCCCAGGAGAGCTCATAGTAACTTCCTCAGAAGCTTCCAGCAAGCTCAGCAGGACATCATGCCCTCAGGTCAAGCACGTGCTTGCTGAGGAGCTGGCAATCCATCATGCCTGAAATCCATCATGCCCAACTCTGGAGATGATGAGGGGTTTGACTTACCCTAAGGTATATTCACCACCCTTCAGGACTCCAAGATGGAAGTGTGAATAACAGTTTGAGGACACAGGTCAATAAAAAGTGTTCCTATTTAGCATTTATTTTCTGTGAATGTTTTTACAATTTCTTTCTTTTTTGTGTGGTAAGATAGAATAGCTCACTGCAGCCTCAACCTCCTGGCCTCAAGTAATCCTCCCACCTCAACCTCCTGAGTAGCTGGGACTACAGGCACAAGCCATCATACCCAACTAATTAAAAAATTATTTTTGTAGACATGGTATCCTACTATGTTGCCTGGAATGGTCTCAAACTCCTAGTCCCAAGTGATCCTCCTGCCTCAGCCTCCCAAAGCCTTGGGATTACAGGCATGAGCCACTGTGCAAGGCCTGTTTTTATAATTTCAAATAAAAATATATTTTACCATAAATAAGCCTTACTCAAATTGCTTCTCAAGATCTGTTGATCTATTGAATAGAAAGGTGTCATAGTAACATTCTGTTTTGCTAGCTCTTTTTTCATGATCCCTGAGCAGCACGTCTCTGATGTTCACAGGGTTATGTGTGAAATGGAACAGCTTCACAAAGGCACGGCTTGTTCTACTTAGTGACCCAGGAGTAGAGCATTCAAAAATGTCTTATTCCAATTCTAAAAGCAAAACAAAGCAAGCTAAGGTACCACAGTCTGCTTACAAAACCACAACAGAAACAGGTTTTTGGAACTACTTTCAGAATTTTCTTTCTGCCTTCTCTTTCTCTCTCTCTGCTTATGTCTCTCATCTACTACGTTACCAGCATGTTAGCAGATATTTCAGAGAAAGTGAATGCAGATATAAATATTTTAAGTATCTTACTTTCACACAGTGCATAGGAAATGCACGTACGTTCCTACATCTTAATTTTGCATTGGATAAAGGAATACGTCTTAAGGCTTTGCCATCTGCTGTAGAATCCTTGTATCTTCTACTGATAATTTTCTTTAAAAATCAAGACCCAAAGCAATTAACAATATACAAACTATTTAAATCACAGTTTATTTGTATGGTTATTGTGATGGCTAATACTGAATGTCAACTTGATTGGATTGAAGGATACAAAGTATAGATCCTGGGTGTGTCTGTGGGGGTGTTGCCAAAGGAGATGAACATTTGAGTCAGTGGGCTGGCGAAGACAGATCTACCCTTAATCTGGTGGGCAAAATCTAAGCAGCTGCCAGCGAATATAAAGCAGGCAGAAAAACATGAAAATGTGAGACTAGCCTACGTCTTTCTCCCATGTTGAATGCCTCCTGCCCTCAAACATCAGACCCCAAGTTCTTTAGTTTTGGGACTCAGGTTGGCTCTCCTTGCTCCTCAGCTTGCAGATGGCCCATTGTGTGACCTTCTGATCATGTAAGTTAATATATAATAAACTCCTCTGTGTGTGTGTGTGTGTGTGTGTGTGTGTGTGTGTGTGTGTGTGTATGAACTAATAGGAGATACCTATCTAAATAGATAGGTAGGTATCTCCTATTAGTTCTGTCCCTGTAGAGAACCCTAATACGGTTATATTTTTACTTTTAGAAAACAATCTATCTATCTATCCATCTATCTGTCTATCTATGAAAAATACCAGAAAATGTTTTCTGCTTTTTAGGAAACCTTTGGACACCCTAATCAAATTTCCAAGACATCTTTATAAACAGCTTACCAAAGGTAAGATCAGGCTCTAGCATACTCCAGATTTGGTCACAAGCAAAATTTTGGTAATTGAAGATGGAAATGAGCAAATTAAAAATAAACTTTCTGGCAATGTGCTATTGAAAAGCATCTGCAACAGTCTGAATGTTGCCTGAAGTTCTACAGTGAGCCCTTAGCTGTGCTGACCATGAACAGTGGGTTTGGGTCAATGAGGATGGAGGCAGCTGGAATGGGTAAGGGCTGCCTGGTGGCCACAGGGACACAGATGAGGGCCTGTGGGGCCACCAGAGGTCCCTCTGTGCTGGGAGAGTCTTTTTCTGTGAGCTCCAAGCCAACCCAAGTGTAAAGGGAGAGTGCTAACGTCCAACGCCAGTAAAGTAGAAATACAAATGAAACCATCAAATAGAACGCTGAATATATGAACACATTGCTACGTCTCAGGAACAGAAATAGAATCTTTATGAAAAAGTAGTGTAGTCCCCAGAGGAATAGAGAACAATATAATAGCAAAAGCAATTAGATTTTATTTTGATGCAAAGAACCAAGATAAACATATGAGATAATCAAATTGAACACACTTTACAAGGTTCCTTCAAAAGTACATATACATGTGTATGTACTTTTATATATGTACATATATACATACTTATTTATGTTCATATATACACAAATATTTTTATATGTATATGTGAATTTAATGTGAAAAGAATAATTAAGCTTACTTGGTAAATTTTTAAAGGAGCAGATTTGGGGAAAATGCTACATTTTGATAATTCATCATGTTCCTGCATAACTGAATCAGAAATAGACATTAGTAGTTTTAATTGCCATTACAATAACTTCATATACCTGTATTAGCCTCCTAACCTGTGATTCAAATTCACTGTAAAATAGGGATTAGTATAGTTTTTCTCTTCCGCAGGTCCACCATGAGAATCAAAGATGATAATACATATTCAAGGGATTAAAAAAGTTGTGTGCAATTATAGATGATCACTGAAATCCTCCATGACCTTACATTAAGTTATTGTTCTGAAATTGGCCCATTTTTTGCCACCATTATTTTTAATAACAGTACTTGACGCTATCAGTACCATACAATTTTGCAAGGAAGATCTCTGCTCCTCCCACAGGCTACAGCGATGAATTGTGTGACTTGATGCAAGGCCTGTTTCAATGATTGTCTCAGCATTCCTCAATCCGTGTAATGAAATAATGTGTTTCCCTGGAGTTGTCAAAGGTGATGCGATTTCACTGATGTTGCTAAGCTTGCACGCAGGATTTGATGATGCCACTGGCCTTTTTTCCCACTGTGTTAAGAAAACCATGATAAATTTTAGCTTATCAGGTGCCAGCAAGGCTGCTAGATCCACAGGGCCTCTGAGTCTGGGGTCTCTGGAGCCTAACCTGCTCTTTTTCTCTTTGGTTAGTAAATCTAAGATTTCCTCCACTCTGATTCTAAGTGTATTACTTTCCCAGAGCTGCTATAATAAAATAACAAAAACTAGGTGAGTTGAAAACAACAAATATTTATTCTCTCACAGTCCTGGAGGCTAGAAGCCCCTATTCAAAGTGTGGGCAAGTGCATTAGCCTGCTCCCACATTGCTACAAAGAACTACACGAGACTGAGTAACTTATATAGAAAACAGGTTTAAATTGGCTCACAGTTTCACAGGCTGTATATAGGAGGCATGGCTGGGGAGGCCTCAGGAAACTTACAATCATGGTGGAAGGTGAAGAGGGAGTATGCACATCTTCCAGGGCCAGAGTAGGAGGTAGAGAGCGAGTGGGGAGGTGCCACACACACGTTTAAACAACCAGATCCATGATAACTCACTATCATGAGAACAACAAAGGGGAAATCCACTCCCATGATCCAATCGCCTCCCACCAGGCCCCTCCTCCAACACTGGGGATTACAATTTGACATGAGATTTGGGTGGCGACACAGACCCAAACCATATCAACGGGTGTGGTTCCTGTGTGAGGGCTTTGGGAGAGAAGCTGCCCCAGCCTCTCTCCAATTGTCTGGTTCTTGGCTGCATTTCCTGGCATTCATTTGTTTGCAGATGCGTCACTCCAGGCTCTGCCATCATCACCAGGTACACTCTCTGGCTGTCTCTGTATCTCTTCTCATAAGGACACCAGTGATTGGAGTTAAGGCCCAGCCTACTCCAGAATGACCTCATCTTAACTTGATTACATCTGCAAAGACCCTATTTCCAAATGAAGTCACATACGCAGGTACCAGAAATTAGGACTTCAGCATATCTTTTTGAGGGACACAGTTCAATCCAAAACAGGATGCCTCATTTTCCTTTTCCCTTAAATTAATTCTGTCAATTTTCAAGGGTAAAACACTTATCCAATTTTCCCTTTCCAAACTCTTTTATAACAGGTGCATGGAAATCCTGGGGCAAGGAGGGCAGTACTAATTTTAAATCGTAAATAAATTTTATTTATCTATATATAAGTCATTGGGAAAATTTATATTAAGAATTAATTTTCACATTTTCCCTTAGAAGAAACAAATGGCTATTTTGACCATTATATGTAAACTTTACTTTTTTAAATTGACAATAGGAAATCAGACTGGCATTTCTTTACAAATTTAATACTTTACCAACGTTAAAAATACACACATGAAATATATGTACACATCGGCAATCTGGCCAAGACTACTGAAGTGGGCAATATTAAAAATTTGTAGCAAACAAACTGCATATTGTTTTTATTAACACTGAGATATTTATTTCAGTTAAAATTGCATGGATTGTCTCTTCAAAAACCTCTTCAGTGTAACTCTATGTTATTCATTTGCAATGCAGTCAGCAAAGACATACAGTATATTACATACTGCTTTTCACCATTTCTTAGGGATATCATATTCTCTTAAAACATTGGTTCTAAGAATTCCAAGATGGAAACATAATGGAATGGTAGTAGACTATAAATAAATGACAAAAATTTGAATCTATGATCTATAAAATATTATCAAGGAGAGTATAGATCGCTAAGAGGTTACCTGGCGTGGTGCAAGTAAAAAGGCAACATGTATTATTTCTCATTTGGACTTTGTCTAAAATATTATGTTTAAATGAAACTTCTGCTTTAGTGCTATATTCACTGTTTGTTCTTTTGAACTTTCCTGAGGAATTATGATAAATAGGCCTAAAGAAAGTGCGTGTTCTTGTTTGAATTCACAGTGATATATGTTAGGGTCTTAATCTCTTTACTTTCAGTCAGAATTTAAAAAAACTGATATTTTGATTATTGTTAAAAAACTGTATTTCAAGTTGTTTGATACGTTTATGCTACTATCTCCTCTACCTAAATAATAAACAAAAAGTTGCCGTTAATCTTGCTCAATCTTGCTCTAGTAACCAAAATAACTAAAATTCTAATTACTGGTGGCAACAAGAAATATATCAACAATTATTATACAAAAACAATTTACTTATTTGTGTGTCAAGTTGTGTATGATAAGTGCTTAGTCTAAACTATCTCTTTTTATCTTTTTTATAATCCTTTGAAAAGCATATAATCAACTCCTCAAATTAAAAAAGCCAAGACTTAAAATGTTAGTGACAGCACAACTGAGCTGGTTTCTTCTTAGTTTAAAACACGTGCATCTCATCAGTGTCAATCAACTTCTAAAAATATCACAGCCACTACTACAAAATATTGCTGAAAGAAAACAAAGAAGACTCACAATTAATGGGAAAAAAAATCGCATTTTTGTGAATTTAAAGACTATTGTTAAGATGCCAATACTACCTAGAAAGATCAAATTTAGTACAATCCCTGTACAAATCCCAACAGCATTTTTTTGCAGAAATAGAAGTGAATTATCCTAAAATTTGTGTGAAGTCTTAAGGGATCCTGAATAGCTAACATTTTTTTTTTGTAAAGATGGGGTCTTTCTTTATTCCCCTGGCTGGTCTAGAACTCCTGGGCTCAAGTGATCTCCCCACCTTGGCCTCCCACAGGGTGAGCCACTGTGCTCAGCTCAAAATAATTTTGAAAAAGAAGAATATAGTTGAAGGACTCACACTTCCTTCTTTGAAAATTTACTGCAGAGCTATAGGAATCAAACACTGTGGTTACTGACAAAAAGATAGACATACAGGCCAATGGAAGAGAAGAAAGAGCTCAGAAATAGACCCTTACACACACGGTCAAATGATGCTTGATAAGGGTGCCAAGCCTAACCCAGAAAATATTGTCACATTCAAATAAGAGCATGATAAAAATCAAAGACAAAAATGTAGGATTTTTAAAGTCAACAATCATAAAAGAGAGTTATTGTTTATTTTTCTGTACTATGAAAAATGCATTTTTAACCTTAAGAAAGGTTTTATTTTAGAAGAGGTTCCTTTGAAATATGTCAGCAGAACAACTTTATGAGCCTAACAGTCTTATTTGGGTTGCATGCAACTGATCACTAGCATAAAATAGTACACACAATTTAGGGTTTTGTGGTGCCCAGATTGGCATGAAGCTGTTGAAACATTCATTTCAGCGAGCGAAGACTGGAAGCTAGAGGCTGTAGTACGCCCAAACTGCTACAGGGAAAAATATTTGCATATGTTTCAGTTCTGACTTATAATGCTCCCAAGAGAATTCTTAATGCCTTCATTAGAATGGAAGGAGTCTGAGACTCAACTAAAAAAAAAAAATAACACTAGAGGCAAAAACTGCCGAAGAATTCCCTAATACGTTATTAATTCCCCTGCAGGGCTTAAGAAGTCTGACGACAATGCTAAATCCCATACAAAATTGTCTTCACCAGGGGATGCCAGCCTAAAAACCAAGCACTGTCTTTCTCTCACTGCATTAATGAATCCCACGTCGGAGCTACCGCCCCTGGCAGAAGATTCCAGCTCCTGTTCTCCTCTGGTTTTGTCTTCCATAATCTTTCTCTGCATTGTTTTTCCATTGCTGCTGACAGTAGATTGATGTTGCTTCTCGAATTGAGGAAAAAGTGCACATATCTATCTTCTGGTCATAGATTGATTTGCTACAAATCCTTTCTCCACAAGTCCTGGGAGACTGTGGAGTCCAGCTGTAAATTTCATCCCATTATTTGAACGTTGAAAATAACAGTACAAAGTTCTACATAAAATATTGCAGAATACCATAAAGGCTCAGATTTTTGTTTTTTTATATATATATATAAAGAGAATGTAGGATACTTTCAGCAAAAGGTATTTTTAAAGCTATTTTTGGAAAAGGATATAATCCAAGGTGTGGAATGTGTTAAATGCTCTCTCTTAAGAGCCCGCCACAAATTAGAGAACAAGAATCAGTGTTCCTCTGTGGGACTATCCTGTGCTCACCAGGAAACAATGCATATTCATCACTGCACGCTTATACAATGTGAATTAGGCAAAGCCCAAGGTGCGCGGGAAGCAGCAGCCTGCAGGCTGAGAGGTTCTGCCATTCCTACATGACTGTGACTTATCTTTTCTTCTCATTTTGAAGTATTACATATTTGAAAGAAAAATTTCCAAAAACTAAATCTGTCTGTATTTTATGATTTAATTAGAAGCAGGAGTCAGTAGGAACGGCAGTGTAAAACCAATTTCTATAAAAGTAGATCATTAAAGGAATTTGCGAGATTTTTCTCGACACACTACACACACACACACACACACACACTTCACAACATATGCTTTAGTAGTAGGTTGGTGCAAAAATTGTTTTTTTTTGCAATTACAGTGGCAAAATACACAATTACATTTGCATCAATCTAATACATTAGTGCATGGTACCAGTACAAATAGCACATTTAATCCAATAATATTTATTTAGGAACTGCCGTTCCATTTTTTAAATCTGGTAAATAAAAAACCAGATGCACAAATTGTGTGCTCCTGAGTTTGAAGAAGAGAGGAACGATATCCTTACGGGCGTTTAGAGGATAGAGGAGTGAAGAATTTCTTCTGACCAGGGAAGTATGTGAATCAATGACAGTTTCAAGAAGGAGGTAATGTTTGAATTTGACCTCAGAAGCGAACGCTGTAATGCAGTGGATTTGTATGCTAATATGTGTAAGGGAGACCCTTTCCCAATGCAAGGTTCATACTGACATCCCACAACAAAAGACACAGCAGTAGGAGAAAAGCCCAACATATTTATTTAATCAAAATTTTATATGACATGGAAGCCTTTGGGAATGAAACCGAAAGACCCAGGGAAAATTGTGCATGTTTATGCTTTGGTTCAGTGAAGAACAGACAACCGGGAGGGAGCAGGTTTGGACAAACTAGGGTAACTTTAACAGGGCCTGTGTGTTCAGAGTGCCCCTGGCTTCTGGGTATAGGGCAGGACCCATCTGGAATGAGGGTATTTCAGGCAAGGTTGGTCAGAAAATTCCTTTATGGCCTGCTTTTGAGGAGAAAGGCAAAAGAAGGTCAGAGTGACCTTGCTCTTGCATTTTCTTAATCTCCAGCATGCCGTATATTGGGGTACCACGTTCTGAGCCCAGGCAAAGGAGCCCCCAGGTAGTTCTCATGCTGGGCTTTGTTCTGCTGAATGCATGGGTCAATATCGTTGTTATTGTTTTGCAGTGATTGGATAAATAAAAATTGTGTTTAGTAAAATGCAGGGCTGATCTTTGGTGGCCTCTGCCTGTAGGGGAGGAGAACATAATTGTGTAGAATAAGGAGTGGAGGAAGATCACGGAGAGCATTTTTACGGAAATGTTTTGCAGAGAAGCACTTGATGAATTTACAAGAGGACACGTTGTAATAAATGTGTTTTATGAATGCTGATTTGAAAATAGCGTGCTGCAACATGGCAGCGTCCTCAGAGCTGGGCGAGGCAGAGCCGTGAGGGGTCAGCTGGCCTCTTCTAAGCCAGGGGTCTTGAACAGGGTTGTGGTGGGAGGAGTTAGGAGAAGGATGAGTTTGAGAGAAGTGGAGGCTGAGCTTCTCACTGTGGGGTCAGCAGTGGGAGGGGGCTTTGAGAACATCTGTGAAGGTATCACCCATCATCAGCCTGTCTTTCCTGCAAAGCAAGAACCTCTATGCATACCTTGTTCCAGTATTTCTGCACCAAATAGTCATCATTGTGTTCCTTCCTCTCCATAAAATATCTAATTACTTGCTTTACTGAATTTTCTTTTCTTTCTAGCTCTCTGCATATACCTTACTCTCTAAATCATGGAACTCTTTATCTGTTACCATAACTTCTGTTTTTGGAGAAACAGTGTCTAATACTTTGATATTTTTGAAAAAATATCCAACGATCTTAAATTTTGTTTAATAAAAACAATGCATTGATAACATATACTAAATTTAATTCTTCTGTTCAGAAGTAATTCATTGGAGCATTCTCCCTGGATTCCTTCTCCCCAGATAAACTGTATTTAAGAAATATTTGTCATAACTCAGAGAAATGAGTTATTTATTTCCGCTTTTTGTGCCCCAAAGTCACCAACTTTTACTATACATACTATGATGTTAAAATTGAACTATTTTGGTTTCTATTTCAGCTGAGAAATACAGACATGCAGTATTTGTAAAGATGTAAGATTGCTTCTAACCTAGGTCTCTCTTCCATATTGAAGGTACAAAACGGTCGGGAAAGTGAAATCATGAGACTATTACTGATGTAAATGGCAGATCCACCTCAAGAAGGAGATACTTAAGAAGCTCTCAGAGACAGATACGCCACTTCTGGATCTACTGAAGTCTGAGGCACACCTGAGAAACACAGGCAAGTGATTGGCTTTCCTGCCACCAGCTCTGATGGCTCAGTAAAGATACTGCTGCTACAGTCAAAATCATACTGTGATGAACATCCAACGTGGGCTCCCACAATCCTGTTATTACTACGGGAGCCCATTCTGAACTCTGCTGAGTTTGTGGGGCAGCAAGAAGACAGCAACGGGAAGGTTGTGAGCAACAAGAGAGTGGGCACCTGCCACTGTCAGCAGGATGGGGAAGGAAAGAACAGGGTCCGTCTTTGAGGAACTCAGCAGCACAGGTGCAGACTGCATGTGAGCTCTCCTTCCAGAGGCCACGATGGGGTAAAACCTGCAGATGTGAGACAGGGAGGAAAAGCAAAATCACAAAAAATGGGGAAAGCGGGCAAAATGAGGGAAAACCCGCACCCTCCAAGGCTCGCCCCAACTGCACTCCTGAGAGTCAGGAATTGGGGCCGTCATGAAGGGAGTTTAATAATCCGATATCTTCATTTAGACAGCGCCCTGGACATATTAAAGAGGTTTATTTACGCCCTGGGAATGATCGGAATCATTGTAGAACAGGCTTTCCCAGAACAATTTTAAAGAGGTAAGAAGACACAAAAATCAAGTTTGATGATTTCATCCGATGAATCTTGCTTGATTACAACTGAAATTACTTAGTAATAATTTGGTAAGGTTTGTATTATTAAACGTAATGCAATATGCTGCATAACATGTCAAGTTTGCTTTTCTCTTAACTCATTATTTAAATATAAATAAATAAACTGAGACCAGCAAATTTCTACCCCAGGTTGTAAGATGCTCAGGCAGCCTCACTGGTAGTAACTGCCATCGGAGTTTGGCAGGAAGTCTTCACTCACCTTGACTCAGGTAAAAGGAGATCTGACTTTTAAGAAAAAGGCAAAAAAAAAAAAAAATAGTGAAATGAATAAGCTGTCTCCTGGAGTTTTTTTGTTTATTAAAGTCGGAAAAGCAGGTATAAATTCTATGCTTGTTTCTAGCTACAGAAAATAAGTACAGTGACTTTTTACAGGTGTGTGCCACATGTATTTACTTTTGTTTTTGAGGCAGGGTCTCACCCTGTTGTCCAGGATAGAGTGCAGTGGCGTGATTACACAGTTCACTGCAGCCTGGAGCTCCTGGGCTCAAGCAATCCTCCTGCCTCTGCCCCCCATTACAGGCATGAGTCATTGCATCCAGCCTGTATTTACTTTTTATTAGCTGACAAGCAAACTAAAAAATAGGCCAAAATTATTTTGTTTAATTTTAGAAAAGTGGTGTATTCATGGAATTGTTTATAATTCAAGAGAAAATGCTAAGCTGTCATAATTTAAATGTATGTATCCAAATGTAAACACATGTAACATAAACATGTTTGTATTTGTTAGAAATCGTAAACACAGGTTGTAAAATCAAACGGGAAGAAACTGTATTTCAGGAAATTAAGATTGCACAGAGATTGTGGGGAATAGCACATCCGTGTTTGTTTCATTGTGACAATTAATGGCAAATAGTTTCAGTGTAAATTTTCAAACTTTTGACTTCTTTTTTTGGCAGATATTGTGAGATAAACTGTGGGATATTACATGTTCACACATGTAACACACTGACAAATAAATGTGTAGAAATATTAGACAAGGGAAACACTATTTTACTGTAAAACACTCTTTGGTGTGGTTTCATCTGTGTCCTCAACCAAATCTCATTTTAAACGGTAATCCCCAAGTTAGGAGGAGGGGCCTGGTGGGAGGTGATTGGATCTCGGGGGCAGTTTCTAGTGGTTGAGCACTGACTACTGTTGGTCTCATGATAGAGCTCTAAGGAAATCTGGTTGATTAAAAGTGTACCTGCTTCTCCTTCTGCCATGATAGTTTCTTGAGGCCTCCCTAGCCCTGCTTCCCGTACAACCTGCAGAACCGTGAGTGAATTAAACCGCTTTTCTTTATAAGTTACCCAGTCTTGGGTATTCCTTTATAGCAGTGTGAGAACAGACTAATACACTCCTTGAAACGTAATTTGTGTGTTCCTTTGAGAAACTTTTTTTCTGTTTTTAATTACCCTTTAAGATGTTTGTTGCTAGTCGTAACCTAAATCTCATTTTTCTTTTCTGTCCTTCAGTTGATTGTGAGACAGTGAACAATTGGTAAGTGTATGCTACATAACAGACTATGTATTTTAAAGTAATTATGAGCTAACTCCTGTTTTCCACTCAAATCTAAATAGCTCAGTTTTTTTTTTATTTTCCCCTAGTTCTCAGAATGCTTATTTTCGAGCCCTTTAATAAAATCACAGAAATAAATTATTTCCTGTTAGCCTAGGGCTTCACATTGTTTCCCTCAGGCCATAAAGGATTAAATGTATGAATGAGCAAAAATGGTGTCTTTAACAGACAAAAAAAACCTGCCTATATTTTTCGACATAATTAAGTCAACCTAGATTCTATTCCAGGCCTCCCACTATGCTCTCCCCATTAGGGGGTCATTTCTAAGAATTCACAGCTCTTGTAGGTCTAAGGCTATATCTGGGGACCAGAGCAGCCAGCACAGATATTTTCCTTTACTCGAACTCCACAAACTGACATGTTCCCTATTTGTTAGCTAATAGTTACTTATCCTCTTCCCCATCTTTTAGGTCAACTTCTGAGATATCCTCCTATCAAAGTCTTACAAATTGTGCAAGAGTGTTAGCCAACGGCCCTGTGGGGGCTCTGTGTGCATGTTTTGTGTAAATATAAATAAAACTTGCTCTGTATTCAGTATCATCTACTTTGCAACACGCCATGATAAAGCTAAGATTTTGAAAGCTAAAATTCTACAAAAATATTTGTATACAAAATGAAAAGGATACAATAAATTTCATTAAATCTAGTTTCACAGACTCTACCAGAATTTTGACTCCAGCAGAAGTCAAATTTACTAGAATTTTCTAGTTTGTATGAACATAAATACAACAGCTAGAATAAAGTTTGGTTGGACTCCATGAAGGGAAAAGAAATTGTGGAGAAAGGGTGAATATATATCTTGTAATGGGGACCATATATGGTTCATTTTACTGGTTTGTATACCAAAAAATAATAGTAACAGTAGGAGTTCACCAAAACATATTAAGTTAGATAACAGTAGCTATCTTCAGGTTTTCTTTTTATGTAACTGGCCTCGTCTCTTAAGCAATATGATAAAATGACTGTTCTCTGTCCTGGCGGCACTGAGACTGCAAGATCATGGTGCCCCTGCTCGTTGGATTTGAGCTGTGCAAACCTGTCCGGTTTTAGTTTCATGACCCTTTTTATTCAGTCCCCGTCATGCATTCTGTAAATTGTTTGGAAAATTTTAAGCAATTTATTTCTATGAAAACCTTTTCTATCTGTTATGCAAAATGTTCTCTGTCACTGTGAATTCTTGGATCTTCTTGTCTTTCTAACCACAGCAGGCTGTCCTAGAGTTTTCTGTCAGTTTCTGCATTTGGAAAAGCCTCTGGTATTTTGATCCAAGAAACGGAAAACGCAATCATGACCTGTGCAAAACCATAATACATGCTCAGAATTAAGCAATAGAGAGCTTAAATCAAACACTGCATGTTCTCACAAGTGGGAGCTGAGCAATGAGAACATATGGACACAGGGAGAGTAGCAACACACGTTGAGACCTGTCTGGGGATGAGGTGGGGGAAGGGAGAGCATCAGGAAAAATAGCTAATGCATGCTGTACTCAATACCTAGGTGATAGGTTGATAGGTGCAGCAAACCACCATGGGACACGTTTACCTATGTAACAAACCTGCACATCCTGCACATGTACCCAAGAATTGAAATTAAAATTAATTAAAAAATAGAAACTCTAAAAAAAACCATGTTACGCCCAATATATTAGGCTATTTTCAAGCCGCTGATAAAGACATACTGGAGACGGGGCAATTTACAAAAGAAAGAGGTTTATTTGGATTTACAGTTCCACATGCCTGGAGAAACCTCACAATTGTGGCAGAAGGCAAGGAGGAAGGAGTCACATCTTACATAGATGGCAGCAGGCAAAGAGAGAGAGTGAGAGCCAAGAGAACAGGTTTCCCCTCATCAAGCCATCAGATCTCGTGAGACTTATTCACTACCATGAGAACAGTATGGGGGAGACTGCCCCCGTGATTCAGTTATCTCCCACCAGGACCCTCTCACAACACGTGGGAATTATGGGAGTACAATTCAAGGTGAGATTTGGGTGGGGACACAGCCAAACCATATCACCTAATGTTCTTGACACCAGTGGAGCAGAAAACATTTGAGGTTATTTGCACCCAAGGCAGTACCTTAGCAGGTTCCATTTCCCCCACAGTATATTAATTTGCAAAGCACAGGCAGCAGAAGCGGACATCCTTGTGAACACTGTTGCCTTTCACTTGTCTTTGCAAGTGCACGCTAATCTCCATTCTTACATTAGAACTTGAAATCTGATCCTTAACACCTAGTGGTGTAACTAAAAAGTATAAATTAAAAATGAGCAACTCATTTCAATCACTTAAACTGACCATTGGGCAATCTCAGTGCACCATGAATCTGGGCTAATATTAACTGGATACTACATTTGACGTATACTAGGCACTCCTCTGAATATTATACATTCACTACCATTTAATCTTCAAAAATACTTACAGCCAATACCATTATTGTCTCTACTGCCTCATAGGGTTGTTGTGAGAGTTAACTGAGATTACATTTGCAAAACAGCACAAGTGAACACTCTATAAGTGTTTGGCTTCGTTACAATGTTATTATTAGCAGTAGTGCTAGTAATTTTTTTAAAGAGTATTATCTATTTACAGAAGTTTGAAACTATCTTTAAATGACCGACTGAGAAGTATTTTGAAAAGGTGGAGAAGCTAGAGATAAGCATAGTGTTTTGTTATTAAACATTCTGGGGGGGCATTTGAGCAACATAATGAAACATTGTTCGATGGCCGGGCTTAAGAAAACATGGACATGCAGATTGTAAATATTTTAGTTAAATTTTTCTAGCACCAGCTGTATGACTTTAGACCACAACTCTCCAGGACAACTCTATCAACAGCACTATTTTATGAATTTGGAAACTAAAATTCAGAGGGGCGGGATGGAGCTAGAATCTTCACCTCATCACGTCTGATGCATGGATCTTCGATATATGGAATAATATTAGAATTATATGTATACTCAAGGAAATCCTTAAAATTCACACTTTTCACTTTAAGAAGTAAAGAAATACATTGACAGCATTTCTAAAAGTAGCGATGGTTTTAACAGACCATTTACTATACCAAGCAAACAGAAAATATATTTGGATTGTCTGTGTATTCTTCCCACCCATAATTCAATGCAGACCCAATTTTATTAGTTTGCTAGTGCTACTGTAACAAATTACCACAAACTGGGTATTTTAAAACAACAGAAATTTATTCTTTCGCATTTCAGGGAGGACAGAAGTCTGAAATCAAGTTGTCAGCAGGACTGGTTCCTTCTGGAAGCTCTGAAGCAGCACCTGCTCAGGCATCTGCCCCAGCCTCTGGGGGAAATCCTGGCTGTTCCCTGGCCATTACAGGCATCCCCCCTGATCTCTGCCTCCATCCTCACACCACCTTCAGTGTGACTCACATCTCCCTTTTCTTTGCTGATCTTTGGTTTTCTTTGATGATCAATGACATCAGTCATTGGATTTAGCTGTCCATCCTAAATCCAAGTTACCTCTTCTCAAGGTCCTTGACATAATTACATCTGGAAATACTCAGCTTCCAAATAAGGTCACTTCCGTGGTTCCAGCTGGACATGAATTTTGTGCAGATACCTTTCTTTCTTTTTCTTGAAACAGAGTTTTGCTCTTATTGCCCAGGCTGGAGTTCAATGGCGCGATCTTGGCTCACTGCAACCTCCACCTCACAGGTTCAAGCGATTCTCCTGTCTCAGCCTCCGGAGTAGCTGGGATTACAGGCACCTGCCACCATGCCTGGCTAATTTTTGTATTTTTAGTAGAAACAGGGTCTCACCATGTTATCCAGGCTGGTCTTGAACTCCTGACCTCGTGATCTGCCTGCCTTGGCTTCCCAAAGTGCTGGGATTACAGGTGTGAGCCACTGCGCCCGGCCTGGGCACGTACCATTTAATCCACTACATCACTCATCACTTCTTCAATAAATGAAGACGAATTGCTTTCCTGCTGCCTATCTGAGTCATTATCCAGTATAGCTAAAGCAAATTATTCTATATGTTCTATGGAACTGTAAAAGCTTAGTATATGTTTTCATCGTTTTTCAATCTGTGAAAGCATGTTATTTTCACGATTTTAATTATAAAGTGTAGAATATTATGTAGTGAATAACCATGCATTCATCACACAGATTGGATAGTTTCCAACATTTTTTCTCAGATTTCTTTCTTAATATAAGATTAATAAAACATCACAATACAACTAGAGGCTGATTACACCCATATAGCTGTGTTTGGTCTGACAGCTGGGACATGTCATTCTCATGTATATGTCCACAATCTTGTACGGGAGTTTTGTTTTGTGTGTATACGTGGGAGTTTTATTTCTACACTAATGGACTCATGCTGTGTGTAGAATTTTGTACTTTGCTGTATTCAACATTATGATTTTGTGATTTCTATAAACTGAAATTGTGTTTGCTAATTTATTTATTGAAACTGTTCTAAAATACTAAACGTTATGAATGAATCACAATTTAGTTATCCGTTTTGTCAATCTGGTGAAATATTAGGGTTTTCTGACTACTAAACCAAAGGCCACCATAAAAATCACTGTTCAGGACTTCACGTCAATGTGTCCCTTAGGACTCATACCTGAAAATAGAAATCCGTGTATTGACAATGTACATCTTCACGTCTTTAAATGCTGCCAAGTTGATTTCCAAAGAGGTTGTCTTTGATTTCCAAAGAGTTGTTAGAAACTATTAAATTCTATTAATAGTTTCTAAAAATAGTCTCTCCTCACGTGATTGCCAGCATTTGGTATTTTCAGGGAAAATTTATATTCTGCCTATTTGTTGCGTCTAAATTGATGTATCATTGACATTTTGATTTACATTTTTCTGACTCCTAAGGAGATTCTTATCTTTGTACATAATTTATTGCATATTATTTTGCTGAATTATAAGACATGTTCTCATGCAATTCTATTTAAATTTATAAAATCCTGTAACTGCTGTCTGAATTACTTTTTTTTTTTTTTTCAAGTTGGAGTCTCACCCTGTTGCCCAGGCTGGAGTGCAGTTGGCGTGATCTTGGCTCATTGCAACCTCTGCCTCTCAGCTTCAAGTGCTTCTCCTGCCTCAACCTCCTGAGTAGCTGGGACCACAGGTGCCCGCCACCATGCCCAGTTAAGTTTTGTATATTTAGTAGAGATGGGGTTTTGCCATGTTGGCCAGGCTGGTCTCAAATTCCTGGCCTCAAAGTGATCCATCCACCTTGGCCTCCCAAAGTGCTGGGATTCCAGGTGTGAGCCACCCTACCTGGCCCGACTAACTTTGGTATTCCTTCCTACTGATGTTTTAAATCAGTATAGTTAAATTTATCCATTTTTCCTTAAACTTTAAGTTGTATCTTATTTAAAATAATCCATCTGTATCAAAACTTTTAAATGTTTCCATATTTTCAAAAAAATTTAAGTTACACTATTTCTACATATTTTTAATCACCTTCTTACAGTTTTTTGTGTACTGTGTAAAATAAAAACCCAATTTTATCTTTTAATTTTTTTGAAGAGTTAGTGATTCACCTCAGCAGAATCACGAAATATTCTTTTCTAAATGTAAAAACAAATGTAAATGGGTCTGTTCTTATTTTTTTGCATATATTAATTTATTTCATTAAATTTTATTAATTCCTAAAACAACTTATTAATAATTTCATTTTTCTTAATGTACAATCTCCATCCTTATTCTTCATTATCATGTTAGTACCAAATATTCTTGGTCATTTATGCTTCCTTGTGAAGATTAACTATTAATCTTATTATTATGTCCCTGAAAAATAATCAGTTCTGCTTTCAAACAGAATTGCTTGGAATGTTTGAATTAATTCGGGGAGCATTTATTACATTTTATTTTTCTTTTCTAGATGCAGGAGAAATCTCCTAATATATTCAGAATTGATGTCTAATCCCCCATAAAATACACAGTTTCCAACATAAAAATCAGGTACATCTTTTGTTAGAATTTTCTTAGGTTGTCTGGATTTATTGTGAATGGATTCTTTGTTTTAAGAACCACCATTTTAAATGAGCTTTTTATGGAGGGTAGAGACACTACTGTTTTTGCACCCTTATCCAAAAATTTTACTGAACTCTTAATTAAAATTTAATAATTAGTCTGAACAAATTCTCTTGGATGTCCTGTGTAGTCAGTCATTGAACAGGCTCACATTCTCCTGCAGGAGGACGGCTTCCCCGCAGGACAGTGAGCAGACAGTGGGACGAACAATAATCTGGAAAGAAGGAATATTTGTACTGTGCACGGGTGCTCAAAAGGGAGTGATCTTACACGTTTCTTAACAATTCTAAATGTTGTGAAGCAACTCTCCACGGGTCTCTTGCATTTCTGCCAACAGGGCATGCGGACACAAGGGCAGCTTTTGGTTTGGAATATCTTCCAAAGGATGTTTGTATCGTGATTAACCTTAAAAGACAGGAGACATGTAGTCATGCACAGGCCAGAGAGCTGGCTTGTCCACTGACCGCTGTGTAGCACAGATGATCTGTGCATCTGGAACAAACGTCAGGACAGTTCTGCTTGCATTGCCTAAGTGTGGGGGCTTCTAAGCTTGCCACTCTCTGTATTTTTAGTCAACTTCTTAATAGTTTTCTGTGTACTGTGTAAAATAAAATCCCAATTTTATCTTTTTTTTTTAGAAGACTTAGTGATTCACCTCAGCAGAGTCATGAAATATTCCATCTTTTCTAAATGTAGAAAGAAATATAAATGGGCCTGTTCTTATATTGTTTTGTATTTTTGCATATATTAATTCCTTTGCATTAAATTTTTATTAATTCCTAAAACTTCTTATTAATAATTTCATTTTTCTTAATGCACAATCTCTATCCTTATTCTTCAGCAGTGATGCAAACCCACTTCACGTGCATCACCCACCTGCACCGCACTGCACGATGCTGTGACAACACAAACACAAAGCTGATGCTGATTGCTCATCAGTGAGGGACACCTGCCCAGGAGCCGCCAGCACCATGGAGCTGGTAAGCTAACTCATCAACTTGTGAGCTTGGTAAAATCTCAGGCCCTTCAGAGTTCTTGACAAGAACCACACCCCAGGGAGCTGTAGAACTATATAGAGAGAACCTGGACTACCTAAGCTTATTTTTCTGGTGAGTAAAATATAGTCAAGATAGTGAACCTCTTAGTCACGGCAACTCCAAGGAACACTAAAATTCTGTTTGCCAATGTGTGTAATCAGAGATGAAAACAAAATGGAGTGACCAATTTGAGGACTTCCAATGGTGTCCTAGTCATTATTGATGCTTTCTAGTCCTGATTGCTTTTTAAGCTGTAGATTATTGTTGGAATTAAAGCTACCTTGCTGGAAGGTATTTAGCTATTTGAACTACTTGGGGTTGTTGTTGACTATTTAAAATAAGTGTTTCTTAGTATCAGTGATCCGTTTTGAGCTACAGACATAGATTCTTTTTATACCAGGAAACTCTGTTATTTCTATGATGTTTTATAAAATTTTCTTTAGGAATAAAACTGACCCAGGTTCTAGACGAAAGTTCTTTCACCTGTTTATGGGCTGTGTTCTAATCAGTGTCCTTTGCTTTTTATTCTACACTCGCATCTCATGCTTGTAATCACCAGAACTTACATACTTTGGTAAATTGGTGGCTTTGCTTGTGAATCCTTCTTACACTGATTTCAATACTGTTACTTGTAATTTTGATTTCTTACCAAGCTCTATTTTTAATTTTGCCTGACTCTTACTCAGCTAAGTCCTTTTATCTCAGCCCATTGACATTTTTCTTATTTCACAAATACATATTTTCTTGAATGTTACTGAAACTACAGTATAGAAACTTTCTAAAGGTTTTAAGAAATTTCTCCAACAGTAAATCTATGTTTTGATGCAAAGGCATGAAAATGATACAACTGACTCTGGGAACTTGGGGATAAGAGTGGGAAGGAGGCACAGGATCAAAGACTACCCTTAGGGTGCAGTGTATACTGCTTGAGTGATGGGTGCACCAAAATCTCACAAATCACCACTAAAGAGCTTACTCATGTAGCCAAATGCCATCTGTACCCCAATAACTTATGGAAAAGTAAAAAATAAACATCTATAAAAAGAAACAAAATAAAAATATAGCAAGGTTCATATTCTTTTTTCTCCACACTGTAGACTCTTTTCATCATTCCGATGTTGGGAATTTTTATCACAGCTTTGAACAAAAGAATTCAATAAAGGCCAAGTATTTTCAAAATCTGTGGTAGTTGACTTATTCTTTGATCTCTCTGCGCAAGCTGTTAAGAAGAAACCTCGCTTTTACATTTTAATCTGGTATTGATGTAAAGTTATATTACCAATTCAGTGATCCAAAATTTATTCAAGAGCACGTGGGCACTCTTGGGATAATGACCCTTTTTATCTCTCATCCCCAGGCCAGAAATCGGTTTCTAACACGGAGCTTTCATGTCCACTTTAGATTTTGCAGCAAACACCTCCTAGATGTTCTGATTTTGCTTCTTTGCCTACTGCTTTGTGGAGTGTCTTTTCCACCCAGGGATCTCTGACTCTGTCGTGGTGTAGGATTCTGATCACTAGCTGGGGTTCTCACCCAGTGACTCCACAAATTAATGTGACCAGCCAGAAGCAAAGGAGCTTGCACAGAGTCTGCTTCTCAGCGACCTCCTCATCTTGTTTGCATTCTCACCCTCATCTCTCCAAGTTCAAGGCTCTTAACGTGGTCTTGTGGCACTCCCCACACATTCTTCATTAATGCATGTCTTTCTCAGGGTAGGGCTCGGGAGAAGGTGGTTGAGGCTGAGAGTAGCCTGGTCCTGCCATCACTATGCATGGAAAGTTATAACGATGTTCCAGGTTCTGACAAAGGAGACTCACTCCCCTTCTCCCAGTCTTAGTGCTGATGGTCTCACTTGCATCGTCTTCATTTTCCCCATGTGAGTCTTAGAATTTTTTTTTTTTTTTTTGAGACGGAGTCTCCCTCTGTCGCCCAGGCTGGAGTGCAGTGGCACCATCTTGGCTCACTGCAAGCTCCGCCTCCCGGGTTCAAGCGATTCTCCTGCCTCAGCCTCCCGAGTGGCTAGAATTACAGGTACCTGCCACCACGCCCGACTACTTTTTTGTATTTTTAGTAGAGACAGGGTTTCGCCATGTTGGCCAGGATGGTCTCGAACTCCTGACCTCATGATCCACCCGCGTTGCCCTCCTAAAGTTCTGGGATTACAGGCGTGAGCCACTGCACCCAGCCTTTACAATGTTTTCAGTGCACGTACTTCCACTGTCGACTACTTCCCTGTATGAGGGAAAGCCTTGAGATAGAACTTGTCCTCCCGTTTGTCTACCGGGGCTTTTATTTTACAAATTTGTTAAAGTTAACCGGGAGTTTCACATGAGAAAAGTAGGATATGGACTGACATGTAGTGGATACAGTGTAGTGGCTGGAAGAAAGGCTATGGATCCACAAATATCTGGAATGCAAGTCCAGGCCCAATACTTGCGACCTTAGGCGAGGAAGATAATTGATCTCTCTGAAGTTATAATTTGCACAAATTTGAGAAGACAATAACATAAAAAGCAACTATGTCATAGCTATTGCTATGTATGTATAGCTTTTTGATACTTTTATCTATTCATTAATTTAAAAATATCTGTTGAGTGCTTGTCATTGCTAACATTGTGGTAAATAATAACTTGGTTTTGGAATCCAGTAGCAGTTAAAGATAGGAAATGATCATTAATTTCTCCTATGTTACTTGAAAGCTTTTCATAGGAACTGTAAATTTTCAAGACAAGTAGAAAACAGAATTCCGGGCAATCTGTCAGGACAATAGATTTTCATGATAAGAAAGTTTACTTAAGCCAAGTAAACATGCAAATTGATAATAAAATGCTTAGCCTCATTCTCCATCACATTCATCATGAATCTTTTGGCAATGAAGAAACAAAGCATTCATTTTTTTAAAATGAGAATTTAAAGTAGTGAATCCACAAACCTCAGTTCTTCATTCTCAAACTAGTGAAAGATACATACATAGGTTTGATGATGGCTTTCTGTGCATCTAAGCCTCAGGGAAAACATCCATACATAAAACAGTTAAGGAGAACAAATCTAAAGGAATGATTTGTATATTACTCCTGAACTACTTTCATACAGTCAAGAATATAAGAATAAAGATGTGTAGGATCTCATAAAATATAATAGGCTGTAGTTTAACTCTTTTATTCTATGAATGTGGATGATCTAAATCTAACTTTCGTCCTCACCATTTGGTAGAAATAATATGTCCCTAAAATAACTTATAATTTGAAGAATCATAACAAATATTCTTGCAGCATCAAATTTTCTTATACTGCAGAATCAATGGTCCTGTTTTGTTTGTTGAGCTTTGAGCTGTGCAGTTGAGTTGCTAATGATATGTTTGGATTACTACTGAGCACAGCAATTGGATGCATAACATATGCGAAGGAGGTTGTGTATTGTGGCTGTGTCAGCTGTAATTATAATAGACGGCATAGACGGCAGGGAGGAAGACCAACTACGCGGCAATCTGGACGTGGGGCAGATTTAAACCAGTAATTTACAGATTGCTACGTGAAATTATTACAGATTACCAGGAACTGAAAGCCACTGATGAATGTCTTTCCTAGGGTAGATGCACATAATTGTTATTGAGCTGATATTTTATATGTGTATACTTATTTAATCTTCTTAAATAAATTGAGATCGCAAAGTGCTTAGGACAGCACTTGGCATGAAGTAAATGCCATACTGGTGTTTACTAAGTAACCATGTGAATAAATGAATGAGCTTTACCTAATAGTCTTTCAGTAAGACCAGGAGTTGCTCAGTGACAGTTACACGGAGTAAAATGCATAATGGCTTCCTACGTAAGTCTAACGCTCATGAATAAGTGTGCTCAGATGTTAAGAATCATGTCATTCAGATACTCACAGGGTACTTTTTTTTTTTTGAGACAAAGTCTCGCTCTGTCACCCAGGCTGGAGTACATAGAATACAGTGGTGTGATCTCAGCTCACTGCAACATCCGCCTCCCAGATTCAAGTGATTCTCCCAAGTAGCTGGAACTACAGGCGCCTGCCACTACACCCAGCTGGTTTTTGTACTTTTAGTAGAGACAAGTTTTCGCCATGTTGGTCAGGCTGGTCTCAAACTCCTGACCTCAAGTGATCTGCCCACCTCGGCCTCCCAAATTGCTGAGATTACAGGTGTGAGCCACTGGACCTGGCCCCAAAATGAAAATATTTAAAGTAAACATAAAACAAATAAGCTACCCATTAACTAATATAAGTAATCATATTTTAAAGGAAACTAATAAAATCACAAGAATAGAGTATAACACTTGTATAAACATTGGGAATAATTGTTTTAATATCAAAGGGAATTCTTTAGTGTTTAAGATAATTTCTCTATAAAGGCATTAATGTTCAAATGTCTTCTAAGAATATTAGAAATTTTGTAAAAAGCGGTTAGTAAGGTTTATTTGAACACTGCATTTTTTTTTTTTTTTTACTTATCCTGAGTTTGTTCTTTGTTGAATGTATCTTAAAGTTTCTTGGTACTAGTGTACTTAAGCTTTAATACATACATGTATAGGTACATATTTTAAGTGCTTTATAATCTAAAGTTCTTTCAGGCACCTGCCCGTGTTCATTTTATAAATGGAAATTTTTGCCTCGTTAAAAATCAATATTTCAAACATTCCGGTTTTTTGGGTGGTGAGTGGGTGTGGGGCTCCTTTGAGGGACTGTGAGGGCGTGGACTGTAGCGGAAGTTATGGGTAGTGAAAGGGCTGCATGAACAAATTTGCTGTCCCAAATTTTGTGATTCATTTTGAGTTCATGTTTTTGAGAAGGGTGTAACTTCTGTTTCTAGATTGACGTTTTCTGCATGTGGATGTTTGGTTTTCTCAGCACTGTTTTTTAAATGAACTATGCCCTTTCCATTGCACTACTTTGTTCCTTTGTCAAAAACTACTTGAGCATATGTGGGTCTCTTTCTGGGCTCTCTAATCTGTTCTACTGACTGATGTGTTTGTTCTTTCTCCAGTACCACACCGTCTTGATTGCTGCAGCTTTATACTAATTCCTGAAGTCAGTTAGCATTGTTAGTCCTCTAACTTTGTTTTCCTCCAATATTGAGGGGCTATTCTGGGTCTTTTGGCTCACTCTGTAAACTTTAAAGTCAGATTGTTAGTATCTACAAAATAACTTGCCATGATTTTGATTAAGATGACATTGAAACTATAGATCAAGTTGAGAGGAACTGATACCTTGATGATATTGAGTCTTCCTATCCATGAACATGGAATATCTCTCCATTCATTTAGTTGATTTTTTTCAATAGATTTTTGTAGTTTTTTCATAGAGGTATTTTATATATTTTGTGTGTTTTATATCTAAATATTTTATTCTGGGAATGCTAATGTAAATTATATTGTTTTTACTTTCAAGTTTTCCTTGTTGAGGAAGTTCTCATGTAAAGTCTGAAAACTGAGAAGTAATAACTAAACATTTAAAATTACATTTACAGGGGAAATTCATTATTAAGGAATCTTAATAAGCATTACTGAACTCAAAAAAAAAGAGAAAAAGATAGTGAGCCAGATGTGGTGGCTCATGCCTGTAATCCCAGCACTTTAGGAGGCTGAGGCAGGCAGATCACTTGAGGTTGGCAGTTGGAGATCAGTCCATTTATAAAATACAAAATTAGCCTGGTGACACATTAATCCATACCAGGAGGTGAGGATGATTGTTGGACCAGGGAAAAAAAAAGTGAAAACTTTTGCTTGAAAACTTACCAAATCATACTTTATAATTTCTACCTTAGAATTTTCAAACTAATAAATTCTCTTTGATAATTTACTCAGCATACAGTGTGGCCATAGATTTAACGAGAGTGAAAAAGAATGATGGAAACTGAAGTTAGCAAATAACAAAGTTGAGCTGTTTTTTCTTTAGAAAAAAATAAATTTTTATTAGAGATCTCCTAATAGCTAGCTAATCGTCTGATAGGAGTGAACTGCTAGTATAGTAGCTAACATACCTGTGGAAAACATCTGGATGTCAAAAGGTATTTGAACTGAATAAAAAAAGGAATCATCGCACAGGTTTACACTGTTAATATATCCATCAAATTGAAAATATAAAATATTTTTTTCAATGAAATACAACGCACAGCTTTGCCTTTAACCTCAGCTTAAATGAATAGAAAATAAATTGTTGTTAGAGATCTCCTAACAGCTAGCTAATCATCTGATAGGAGAGATTTGCTAGTATACTGGTTAACATAACCATGGAAAAAATCTGGATGTCATAATGTATTTGAACTGAATTAAAAAAGGAATCATCACACAGATTTATAATGCTAGTAGTTTATCCGTCAAATTGAAAATATAAATATTTATTCAATGAAATACAATGCACAGCATTGCCTTTACCCTCAGCTTAAATGTATAGATTTTAGCAATTTGTTTTAATTATGTGAACCTTATATTTTTGCTTGGGAGACCTAGAAAAATAAGACATGCCATGTTCAACACTTCCAAGAATTCAATGCATAAATATTTTCCTTTTCACAGATCTTGTATTAAAGATGAATGTTAATCTTCCTCCCTTTTATTGAACTCTGTAAAGTCAGGGGTGTGTATGTGTTTGTGTTTTATTTTGTTTTGTTTTCCATTTTGCTACTTCACTTGCAAATCAAATTAGTAGAACCATGAATGATGTGAGTGTGGTACTTTAATCGTACTCAATGTAACACAAACATGCATTTCTCTTACTACTCATTTTCTCTTTGTCCTTTTCAGTATTTCAAAATAAAATTTTGGCTCTTAATTATTTTTCTTCATTACAACAGGGTTGCTCTTCACACATAGGGTATTTTAACAAATTCTGTGAAATGAAAGGCATTCCATTAACTCTCATAGTGAAGAATGTTCTTTCAAGGGAAGCATATTTAATCACTATACAAAATTATTCATGACTTTTAAATTATTTTGCTTTCTTTCCCACAGATTCTTATTAAAATTACTTTATAATCGTGGTCTTTAAGATAAAGTGAGAAGAAAACATATGTAGTTGGTTGAATGTTAAAAGTTTGAACAGTAATTTTGCCCATAGTTTCATAGTTTTTTCATTGTTAGTCTTTAAATATTATGAGGTATATATTCATGAATTATGAATATGATTTCCACATTCAAGTTTTTTTCCAGATAGAGTTGATAAAAAAGAGATTATAGTATTTTCTTTTCTTTTTCTTTTTTTCTCCTTTTTTTTTTCCAGACAGTGTCTTGCTCTGTTGCCCAGGCTAGAGTACAGTGGCATGAACACGGCTCACTGCAGCCTTAAACTCCTGGGATCAAGCAATCCTCCCACCTCACCTTCTTGAGTAGCTGGGATCACAAGGGCATGCCACTATGCCTGGCTACATTTTCAAAAATGTTTTGTAGAGACAGGGTCTTACCTTGTTGCCCTGGCTGGTCTCAAACTCTTGAGCTCAAGTGATCCTCCCACCTCAGCATCCCAAAGCGCTGGGATTACAGGCATGAGCCATCACGCCCAGCCTCAAAATATTTTCTTAAACACTTCCAACTTATGGAGTTGATATCTTTCGGAAAATAGTACTCTTCTTCTATTCGTTTTGTTTATTGGAATGACGCCTCAAGGAGGAAGTGCGTGATATTCAGAAGAAACACTGAAGTTGAAATCCCAAACTTTCCAAAATAGTACTGGCCAAAATGCAGCAAGATGGCACCAAGTTGAACAGCACCCCCCTCCACTCAGTTGTGTCCATTGGGAAGCTAGAAATGAGTCTTCCACCTTCCTTTCTCTTGCTGCCAGAGTACGTTCATGTCAAGTCATAAACTTCCATCGATCTTCATTCAATTCTATCTCTTTTTATGCCCATCATGAATACCATGTATCAGCTCACCACCTGCCTCGCCCACTTCTCCGAAAAATTCACTTTATGTCTTTCTCCTGCCTAAACTCCTCAATCCATTTACTGTCCATATATAAAGATGAAATTCAGTGGCAGAGCCCACATGATCTGACCTTGACCTGACCTTTTTTGCCCCTGTTTCTGATCAGACCAGCTTTACCTCCTTAGGAAGCTTCCGATGTTTTCTCCCTCTAGCCATGTGAAGGGTCAGGCAAGTGCCTTTTCAATGTTCTCCCCTTGCACCCAGTAGCAAGCCTTGTTGTGGAAGTGATGTAATGCATGGCAATAGGCAGTTCACTTGAGAAACTCCCTCCCTCATTAGACTGTAACTTTCTCGAAGATGGGCAATAGAAAGTATACAGTTGCTTTCTATTATCTAGGCCAAAGATAAGAGGCCAAAAATCTGCATTTCTAACAGATTCCTGGGAGACACTGATGTTACTACCTGGTTTGGGGACCTCATGGTAATGAGCGCTGATCTTGCCAGAGTCTGCTACACAATTAATATTCAATAAATATTTTTAAGTGTAAAAATGAAGGAAAGAATTAATAAACCAAAATCTGGATATTTGTAGGGTTTTTTGCTGCTGCTTTGCATACATTTATACATCATTTAATCATACAAATATGAAATTTTCTCATCTATAAAGCAAAAGTAACAGTGATTACTCATCTGTATAACAATAGCACTGTGAAAAGTCTTTTCTAAATTGCTGTTATACTCAATTATGATTGATATACTCAAATTATATACTCAAATATTATGAACATGGGTGTTCCTTTACTACTCTTACGTTTCTTGCATTGATAGCATATTTAAACTATTAGATAGATCTCTTATCAGTGCAAACAGCAACGAGCTTGGATCTTCCTACCACAACACAACATTGTATCCAGGATGTACACACTCTTGAAAATTGATGCATGCAGGGCTATGCCTATGCAATTCTCTCACATTCCTGCAGCTGAAAGATGTTGTTCCAGACTCTCTTTTAAAAGGGTATTTATATAGTAAGTACCCTTGAAATACAGCAATAGCAACAACATCTTCCGTTCAGGCAGAGAGCATATTTGTTTTCTGATGAAGATAACGTCGCTTTCTAAGGCAAAGTTTGGGCAGCTACCTTTAAAATATTGAAGTTTCCTAAACTGGGGGTTGTTCGTTTGTGAGATAAACCCATTGGGAGCACAACACACACTTGGGTCAACCTTCACACCTCCCCATGTGACTTGGGAAACAAGGAAATTTGGGGGAAATGCAGACATCAAGCTCATTGCTATGCTGTGTGTAATACAGTCCTTGTCTCTGACCCAGGACTCTCATGTCTTCTGCCAGTGTCCATGAAACCATGGTAGTCTAAACTTCTAGCTTACAAGTAAACTAAAATCTCAGACTTTTCACAATTCACAACTGATATGATAAATGTATACGTTGAATCCCCAAATTCAGAATATAGACTCACCTTTGGCCGTGCAGACCAAAGAGAGCATAATCAATCTCTTGCCAAGTCAGGCTTTTTCTGCAGTGTCTTATGAATGCTGAAACAAAGAGTGAAGACAGTGACCTAATATTCTTCAGTTTATTTTAGGGGGAAGAAGAGGAGAAAGAAGAGAAGGCCATGAGTATAGGAAATGTCAATGGATAACTTTGGTGGTTTAGTTTGAATAATTTATTTCAGCAGCATAACAATCTATAAAACAAAATTGATATCCCGTGTGGTGTGTGTGTGTGTGTGTGTGTGTGTGTAAACTATTTCTCATGAAATCTGAAATGGGAGTGCTTAATATATCTGTGGAACTGAGTATTTGCTATATTGGCATGATGGAAGTGTGAACTGAATGGAACTGTAAAAAGCTAGACCAATTACAAAAACACAACTAGAGGCAAACCATTCTCAACAATTGACCATCGCAGCAAAATAACTGGAAATTGGCTGTACTTCATCACATCTGTTGCAAGAATAGAGAGAAGAGAACAAAATACAAACTATGTGATCCATTGCAACTAACTGACATTTAGGTACCATATTAAATATAAGCACATCAAATACCTAATACATAAATGCTTAGATATTTCATGTTGAAGAAAATAAAACTGAGACTCAGTGGGATGATTTTTTCCTAAACCACACACCAAATAATTGGCAGAGCCATGACTTGACACAAAGCATTGGGGTTTACCTGTTGCTCTTAACCCTAATCCAACTGTCTTTTTTATTCTATTTTATGGAAGATGACAGTAGTTGCAGCAGTGAAACCCTCGCCCTTGTTAAGTAGCCACAGCAAACCCCCTGGCGTTCTCATGAAAACAAACAAGCAAACTTACACTGCACTTGTTTCATTTCTATCAATATGAGCCAAATGAATGACGGAGACTAAAGACAGGTACTTAATCGTTGCCCTGTTTAGCTTGATCACGGTTCAATTCTTTCCTGTTACATGAGAACTATAATGCTCAAGAACAGGAGGTTCAACTTCTCATTCACGGCTTTAGCACTGTGAGCACCGTAGCATCCTCTGCTGAACCCAGAAAGTGATCCTTAATGTTGACCCTCAGCCTTGCATACATCCATGATACATTGCTCACTCACGTTCTTGTACACTTTCTAAAACTCCATGGTAGAAGAGAAAAACAAAACAAAACAAAAATACAGGGTAATAAGATGTTTTATTTTACTGTGACGGATCTTACAAGAATTTCTTGATTAACAATGTTTTGGGAAGCCAAGGTGGACGGATCACGAGGTCAGGAGATCGAGACCATCCTGGCTAACATGGTGAAACCCCATCTCTACTAAAAATACAAAAAATTAGCCAGGCGTGGTGGCGGGCACCTGTAGTCCCATCTACTCGGGAGGCTGAGGCAGGAGAATGGCGTGAACCAGCGAGGTGGAGCTTGCAGTGAGCTGAGATCACGCTACTGCACTCCAGCCTGGGTGACAGAGTGAGACTCCGTCTCAAAGAAAAAAAAAAAAATTCATTTGTGGTATTTCTTTAAAGGAACAATCCATTTTTGGACTTAGTGGGAATTTTTTTTATCAGACACATTGGAAGATTATAAAATATGGTTTTAAATCTAAAAATCTATGTTTTTTTGTTTCTGCACCATTTTTTCTGTTTTTTTTTTTTCTAGGTAGGAATCTAATGTATGGAAGCACCCAATGTTTAGTTGTATGCTTGGTATTTAGTGTGTAGAGCACATCACATGAAACACAAGACATTAATCTTACGTGTCTTCTTGGAGGCTAAGAGATGTGTACGTGTGAACAAATTAGCAAACCAAGGCATAATAACATCTGTACTTTACCTCTATCTACAGACTGGGGATTGATGAGCAAGTCAAGGAATGAGAATCAACACTAGATTTTGTTGCCATAAAAAGAAGAGAAATAAAATGATTTTACAAAAGAGAACTAGCTCTGCTTCTGTCTTTTGGGTTATTTTCAAAAGCCGCTCCCCAAACCCATCTCCAGAACAGAAGTTCCTCTCAATCAACTTGTTTTCTTTATATCAAATTTTCTTGACATCAGATTTTTTATAGTTATCTTTTTATAAAATCACCTTATTCATTAAATGGTGTATTCATTAAAAACAACGAACTTTTCTTAACTAATAATTTTTTCCTCCAGTGTCACACAGCTTTATATCGCCTGCAGAAAATGTCATAGATGTATTGCAGTTTTGTACCTGATCCCTCTGAAGAGGCCAACTCTGAGGATATTCAAGCTTTCAAAACCAGTTTTATCTCATTCGTTTAGTGATTTGTCAAAAAGGTTATTTATAAGGTGCAAACTAAAACTGTGTTACATCTTTAAGGTTTTAAAAAATATGAATTCTTTTTAAATTGTAAGCAGAGAGCAGATATTCAGTCAATCAATTTTGGTCCATTGCTGTGACTTTCTACTACGCAAATCTCTTACAGGTGCTGATGGTAATGGTGGGCTTTTCTGTAGTGTTTTGGTGTGCACTTGAGAAAAAAAGCCATGGGAACAACTGAGAATCTTCTTACTTGCTTTTCACAATTCTAAGGAAGAATGATGTTATAAAAACAAAACTAAACACAACACGAAACATATGAGGAAGCCCTTCAAAGGTGGGAATATATCAGTCCCTAAGCAGAAGTACAAACATACAATACAACAGCAAAACCATATTAGCAAGACAAGTTTGGAAAATATCACCTCTTCCATCCAGGGTCAGCACTACCATCTGTGTAAAATTCACAACTGCACAAATGATTGACTGCTGAGACGAAAAACAAACTACAAAAGTGATGGGCTGAGTCTGTGTTGACATCATGAGGCCACTGCAGTCTGGCCTGGGGATGGGCAGTTGGCCGTTGGTGTCAGTCAAAGACAATTCTGACCTCTCTGCTTGTCCACATATTTTCCAGTGGATTGTATGAGACACCAGACTTCTGGGAGCTTCCAGATCATAAAAGTGGAGAAAAGTTGATTCTATGATTTAACTTTTTTGCTTGTTTGAAAATGATCAAAATAATAAGTTGGCAGACAAATTTAAATAAAATGTTTTAGATTTTAAATATATTCAAAGACAAAGAAAAGGGCTGATAAGATCCAGATAGATAGATAGATAGATAGATAGATAGATAGATAGATAGATATAGTTAGATAGATAGACACAGGTACATACTACCATTCAACTGATGTCTCTGTCAACTAAGCACACATCATTTTACAGGAGAAGCTGCTACTTGGTCATCACACTCTTCATTAACTACCCCCCTTTCTACTTACCTGGGTTAATTCTCAAGTGACCCATGGTTAGGGTGACACTGTACAGGTGGGGATGATTCGATTTTTACACCCAGGAAGCTAAGAGGAAATGGGTCAGAGTCACAGTTCAATGGAAAGTGCAGTTATGTAAGTATAGGTAGCAAAATTTATCTCTATAGAAAAAGAAGAATGTGCAAGGCAAAAGATAAAGGTTAGACCAATCAGCTCTGGCAGGTGCTGGATAAACTCAGAGAAAAATAAAGGGCAGAATGTGCAGTTTTGTGTCTTTGAGTTTGTTTATGTATACTTAAAAAAAATTAGAGGTAACTGTACCAAAGTAGATGTTACCAGTGGTTAATTGTGTATGTTTGAATAATGCATCATTGCTAATATCCTCTTTACAATTTCCTCTTTACATGAATTCTGATTATTACAGTATAAAATGTATTATATTTTTATCAGGAAAATACTGTGAAAAAAGAATTTTAAATGCCCTATTAACCATCAGAAAACAGTCTATTTTAATCATCACGTAACAAAGACTTATGGAGAGGGTGTGCAAATCTGCAAAAAAGAAATGACCTTGGATGTAACCATTATTCTAAAAACTGAAAAAAGCATTCTGATTGTTGTAACACACGTGTATTGACATGAGCTATGAATCAGAAAAATCACGTTTTCTAAGTGACGTTCAAGATGTGTTATCAGAATAAGAGGATGCAGATGCTGTGTGGTCCTGTGATATTGGTGCTTGAGGATGGGGGTATTTCCTTCCACTCTTAATAGACAAATAATGCCACAAAGAGGAGCAAAGGAGAGGAGACATAGAGGGAGAGAATTTGGACTGTTTAATTCACTTTAGAACGTGAATATAAAATTTCCCTGTGTCTCAAATTGTACCCCACCATGTGTTCTCAAGGGATTTTCACTCTGCTGTTTATGTCTATTCAAGCTGGTGAATTTTAACCTGAGCTCTAACTACCTCCCGTTGCTCAGGGATTGATATGGAGTCAAATTCAAAGACCCACATGTCAGACTTGTAAGAAAAAAAAGGAAAACTAATTCCATGAATCTCACCCAAGATACTTAGATTCCAGGATTACTACCTTCAAATTCTAAAGTTATTTCTCACGTTTTTCTTCTTTGCCTTTTTGACCATGTAACTGTTAGAGTTACAGCTCTCCTGCAGATGCGAGAAGTCCTTTTAGAAACCTAAGATGGAAAGGGCTGTTTTGGTGTGGCTGAAAGGTTATGATCAAGGAGTTCAGAAACTTAAGTTACAGTCTATTTCTGTCACAGAAAACATGGTGTCTCATTTGAAGTGGTCAGTTAATCTTTAAGGGACTTAATCATTTGTATAATAAAGAAACTGGGTTAGATGAACTTAAATGTTCTTTTTACTTTTACAACACTGAGCCCCAAAGGAGTTGGCCTCTTAATTCCTATGTAACCACAAAGTCTTTACTTTCAGTCTGTTCTTGAACATACTCAGAGTAATTCATAAAATGGCTCTTAAACTTCCTGCTTCCAGGCTGGAAGGAAACCAGCTTAGGCATGGTCAGTCCCATCCCTACAACAAGTAAAAAGCTGGATAAACTGAAAATCAGTGACTCTTGTTAGATCCAACAGACAAAGGAAGTCACAGGGCAAAATGCTGCCCCCAGAATTCGAGAGGCAGATACAGAGAATCACATCTAACTGTGGAAGAATGCTTCACTGGAACCAGCAACGGGGTAAATCAACCTGAAAGAATCGCATCCTCAGACCTAGTTTCTGAAGAAGTCTCTAGGAAAATCCAGAGGGAAAAAGGGAGACAAAAAAAAAAAAACACCAGAGGAAGCGTGAGCTGCTGATGCCAGCAGCTGCTGCAAACAATAACCAAAGGCTAACTCCTGCCATTGAAAGGTACAATCTCAAGATAAACACCTGTTGACCTCAGTTACATTTACCCAGTACATCATGCCTGGCTTTTAACAGAAAAGTTACAAGGTGCACTAAAAAATGGAAAACACACTCTGAAGAGACAGAGCAGGCATCAGAACCAGACCCAGCTATAGGGCGGATGCACACCAGGAATTTAAAATCACTGCAATGAGTATGTGCCCAGGGCTGACACACAACAGTGGGCACCATGCAAGAACAGATGGGCAATGCAGACAAAGGCAAAGGAGCTCTATGAAAGAATTCAAAAGAAATACTAGAGCTAAAAAGAGCTGTAACTGGCCAGGTGCTGTGGTGGTTCACACCTGTAATCCTAGCAGTTTGGGAGGCTGAGGTGGGTGGATCACCTGAGTTTGAGACCAGCCTGGACAACATGGCAAAACCTTGTCTCTACTAAAAATACAAAAATTAGCAGGGCGTGGTGGCGGGTGCCTGTAGTTCCAGCTACTCAGGAGGCTGAGGCAGGAGAATCATGTGAACCCAGGAGGCAGAGTTTACAGTGACCTGAGATTGAGTCACTGCACTCCAGCCTGGGCAACAGAGCGACACTGCATCTCAAAACAAACAAACAACAAAGAAACCCGTAGCAGAAATAAACAATGCCTTTGATGATTCATCAACAGACTAGACAAAGCAAAGGAAGAAAGCCGTGAACTTGAGGACAGGTAAATAGAAACTTCCCAAACCAAAACGCAAAGAGAAAAAAGACTAAAGAAGGTGAAATAGAATATCCAATACTGTGGGACAATAAATAAAAAATGTACATGTGTTTAATGGGAAAGCCAGAAGGAGAAGAAAGAGAGAAAGAAACAGAAGACATATTTTAATCAATAATGACTATTTCTCAAAATTAATGATAGACACCAAAACAAAGATCCGGGAAGTTCAGAAAACACCAAGCATGATAAACACCAAAAAATCTTTACTGACGCCTGCCATGTTCAAAGTTCAGAAGATCAAAGACAAGGAGAAAATCTTTAAAAAAGCCAGAAGGGACAAAACACCTTAACTATAGATTCCAAGTATAAGGATTACATTGGATTTCTCCTGCGAAATCATGAAAGCAAGAAGAGAATGGGGTAAATCACTTGAAGTGCTGAAAGAAAAAAGATTAAAACCAACCTAGAATGTTTTATTGGGAAACAGTATACTTCAAAAGTGAAGGAAAAAATAAACATTTTGCCCGACAAACAAAAATTGAGGGAATTTGTCACCAGCAGATTTGGCTAGTAAGGAATATGACATGATGTTCTTCAAAAAGAAGGAAAAAGATATAGGTCGGAAACGTAGATATACATAAAGAAACGAAGAGTGGTGAAAAGAGGAGAATTAAGGTGGAATGAAATCTTTATTTTTTTTCTTATTCTTATTCAATCTAACAGATAACAGTTTATTCAAAGTAACTCTAATAGCAATATATTTGGTGATTATCACTTACAGATACATGAAAAGAATGATAGCAATGTTAAAATATGGAAGGAAGGAGTAGTTGAGAATACTTGCTCTACACAGGAAGTGGTATTGTGTTGTTAGAAACGGGATTGATTAGTTGTAAATGTATATTGCAAACTCAAGAGCAACCACAGGAACATATAACAAAATAAAAAGATGCATAATTTATATTCTAAGAGAAAAAATGACACAATATAAATTTTGAAATAAAACCAGAGAAGACAGAAAACAGAGACAAAAAATAAAGAAAAAGACATGCAATGAATAGAAAACAATAACAAATATGGTAGATAGTATTCTAACCATACAGATAATAATTTTAAACCTAAAATTCACCTATTAAATTCACCTATTAAAAGATGGATGATGAGATTACACAAGATAAAGTAAAACAAAAAAAGAGACCTAACTATATATTGTCTAGAAGATACCCACTTTAAATATAAAAACACAGATAGATTAAAAGTATACAGAAGGATACACCATGCTAACTCTAATAATAAAAAGAAAGCTGCAGTAGCTTTATTAACTTCATAAAGATGTCCTTAGGAGTGGAGAAAGGGAAATTTAATTTTGTATCATGACACTACTAATTACAGTAAGCTTTGTGCAGGGAATCTAATGCTCAGCATGAAAGGACTGAATATTAAAGTTTCCACGGCAAGGGATTTTTACTAAGTGTTGTTGTTTAAATTCCTTTTAAAGCATGCTACAGGTCCACTTTGAACTCGAATGCTTTCTTCACGCTGCTGCACAGAACCCTACTGGATGCAAAGGCTAATAAGTTTACTCACTTTGTGTCAGATTCAATCCACAACACTATTAGATGACGTTTTAAATATATCATTGTTATTATTCGATTTTCCCACTCATGATGTCTCTTGTTTTTCCTTCTATTCTCAGTTGAAACATGTGCTTTGCTATTTTAAGACCTACTGTAACATGGACCAAACCTGCGAAGCACTGAATACTGACTGGTCCAATTGGACTCATTTTCCTATAGCCTCCTGTGTCTGCCAACTTTCCTCTGGACCTTTCAGTTTATCTCTCCAGTTATTAGTAAAAAATAATTTAGCAACTTCTAGGAAATACTGTAAATTTTTTTATTCCCTTTGACAAAAATGTTCTAATTCTACTTCTTTAAATAAATCATAAAGAAACAACTAAGTTTTAACTCAAAAAATGTATCACAGTTTGTAATGGTGAAATTGAGAAGAAATTTATAAAATATGTTTTTCAAAAAAAGGAAAATGCTATAGGTCAGAAATTCAGATATACATAAAGAAATGAAGGTGGTTGAGAAGACGAAAATGACTGTGAAATAATTTATTGTTTGTTTTTTTCTTATTCCTTTTTGATCTAACAGGTAATAATGTGTTCAAAATAACTGTTATTTAAAACTGTTATTAATTTAAAATGTGTTATTAATGTTTGTTAGTTATTAAGGTATAATTTCTATATACTAGCAATGAACAATCTAAAGATGAAATTAACAAAAAAAATCCATTTACAACAGTATAAAAATAGTAAAATACTTAAAGGGGTAAATTAAACCAAATAAGTTCAAATCTTGCATTCTGAAAACTGCAAATCACTGTAGAATGAATTTAAAAATATGTATAAGTGGAACAATATCCTACATTCATAGATGTGGATACATAAATTAGTGAACATAGGAGCACTTGCCAAATAGCTCCACAGATTAAATTCAATACCTATCAAATCTCAGCAGCAGTGTAGGCAGAAATTAACAAGGTTGTTCTAAAATTAATATTGAAATGTAAGTGACCCACAGTAGCCACACACACACACACACACACACGAAATTAAAAAATAAACCAAGGTGAAGTACTCACATCACCTGACTTTAAAATGCACTACAAAGCTACAATAATCAAAGGCGCGTACTATAGAGACATGATAGATAGATAGATAGATAGATAGATAGATAGGAGATAGACAGACAAATAGATAATAATTGGGAGTCCAGAAATAAATGCTCATATTTAGCATCAGTTAATTTTTGACAAGAATGCCAAGACAATCCAATGAGGGAAAGAATATTTTTTTCAGTAGATGGTTCCAGGACAACTGAATATTCACACGCAAAAATGAGTAAATAAATAAAGTTAGAATTGACACCACCTCACACTATATGCAAGCTGGATGAAGGATGTAAACGTAAGACTCAATATATAAACCCTTAAATGAAAATGTAGGAATAAATCTTCGCTATCTTGAATTAGCATATTGTTTCTTAATTATACCAATAAAAGCATGAGCAACAAAAGAAAAAGACAGATGAATTAGATTTTGGCAAATATTGAAATAAAAAATATTTTGTGTTTCAAAGTATACCATCAAAAACGTAAAAGGACAATCTGTAAAATGGGAAAAAGTATTTAACATCAGCTATCTAAGAAAGGATCTGTATAAAGAATATTTAAGAAATCTTGTAACTAAATAACATTAATAGGAAGAAAAGCCTATTGAAAAATTGTCCACAGAACTGAAGAAACATTTCTTCAAAGAAGATATGGCCAAAAGGCACATGCAAATATGCTCAACATCATTATTAGCCTTTAAGAAAACGCAGGGCAAAGTCGCAGTCAAATACCGCTTTGCACCGACTAGGAGGACTCTAATCAAAAAGACTGACAATAGCAAGACTTGGGAGGACACGGAAAAACCAGAACCCTCGTCAACAGACGGCAGTTGAGTTTGTAAAATGATGCAGACTTGTTGAAAAGCTTTTTGACAGTTCATAAAAATTTTAAACATAAACACTCTAGGACCCAGCAATTCCACTCCTAGGCATATACCTAAGGGAACTGAAAACGTGTTCACGAAAACCATGTAAGTCAATGTTCGTGAACAATGTTATTCATAAAAGGCAAAAAGTGAGAACAACCCAATTGTCTATCAACAGTTGAGTGGAAAAACAGAATATTGTGTATCCATAAACAGAATATTATTTGCTCATACCAAGTAGTAAAGTATTACTGACACATGCTGCTTTATGGATGAACTTGAGAACATGACATGAAGTGAAGGAAGCTAGGCACACAAGTCCGCCCTGTGATTCCACAGACATGGAATGTCCAGGATAAGTGACTAAGAAGAGAGAAAGCAGGTCACAGCTGCCTGGGGCTGGTGAGTTAAAGGAAAATGATTGCTCACTGAGACAGGGTTTCTTTTGAGGCTGGTGAAATTCTAAAATTGACTGTGGTGGTTGCCCATCTCTGTGTACATTGCAATAACCACTGACGTCTGCACTTCAAATGGGTGCACGGTATTGCACGTGAACTACATATCAATCAAGTCACTTATAAAAGAATGAAGGAGGGGTCCAAATCCAGGAAACATAAGAAGGAAAACATCCAAAATTGTAATCGCTGCATGAAAACGACAAGAGGTGACTTCTGCTTTCACACCAGAATGTAGTGGGTTGGGAGAAATTTCACTTTAAAATTTATGTTATAAAAGAGCCTGGGTACGTTTCTATGCCAGCCCTAGCAAGCTAACACAGTTGACCCTTGAACAACGCAGGGTCTAGGGGCGCCAAGGCCCTATGTAGTAGAAAATCCGAGCATAAATTTTCACTGCACAGAATCTTAACTGCTAAAGACAACTGTTGACCTGAAACCTTACTGATAGCAAAAACAGTATACACATACGCTGTGTAAGTATTGTATACTGTCTTACAATGGAGTAAGCCAAAGAAAAGGTTATTAAGAAAATGACAAGGAAGAGAGAATATACTTACAGTACTGCACTGTATCTATCAATACCATACGTTTACATCATCTATTTACAAGATGAATCTGCCTGAATGGCGGGCAAGCGCAGCTGCAGACCTCAATGTACGGTAGGTATCAAGCAATCCAATCTTTTCTTGTAACGTCATGACTTTTCCCTGCTTTCTTGGGAGCACTTCCACCATCACTAGAGGTATTTAATATGGGTCCCATGATGTTATCAAGGTATGTGGTATTGACTAAACAGTGAAAACTCCGTGAGAACCAGGAGAGATCACTTTTTACTGTGATACACAGTTTACCCAAGAGACAAAATGCTCATGCAGACGTGATGAGTGTCACAGAGCATTTTAACTGGATATTGGCAACACTGGCTCACTGCAATAGCAACAGAAGGTGGCTATGAAATGATGACAGTAGTGCCCGATATACTACAGTTAATTTTATGCAGTTGTGATTTAATACTGTGTCTTCACGTTTGCTTACATTTTTCTTGAATGTGAATGGTGCTGTATGTGTCTCAGGTTTTGATTTTTGTTATAATAGATTTGTTTATCTTTTATGGTAGTAAATGATAAAATAAACTAGTATCCACATACATTTTGGGCGTTTATGACGTATTTGACTTTTAAATTTTGTGGCTATTTTTAGATTACAAAGCTCATCTGTGAGTTTTTTCACATTGTCACAAATCTCCAAAACAATTTTCAGTGTATTTAAAAATATCTGTTTACAAGTGGACCCATGTAATTTGAATCCCTGTTGTTCAAAAGTCAACTGTATAATATACAAGCGAATTACACACTGTAAGTAATAATGTAGACATTTGAGAGATGGCCTTTACTAATGCTATGTCAATGTAATTGCAGTTAATAATAAAGCATTTCAAAAATGTGGACTAATATGAAAAGTCACATAATAGAGACTTATGCCTGTTTTAACCATATCTGTGCCCTGAGTGGAGTACCTGTGCTGTGCAGTTTTGCACTTTGCTAGGGGATAAACATGAGGCTATTTCTGGAGATGGCGTTTTCTGGGGAAAAAAAAAAAAAAGTATTTTTAGGAAAAACTATGCTACAAGTGTTAGTGAATTACAGCAGAAACTTCAAAGAAATCGATATTTGTGTTTCTATCTCCAGACCACCAAAGATGAGAGTGGTCTGTCTTATACTGTAAAGAGACTTTAAGAAAAATATTTCAGAAGCATTCATCTAAGTTATTAACTCAATTATACTGCTCTAGATTAAGAACTTCTTAAACATTTTTATAGGATTGTGTTTATTATATTGACTTTTTCTTTTTTTCTCCAAACTTAAACATGGTGAAATCAACTCATGGTGTTAAGCCCAGTCCTTTAAGAAGCAGAAAATAATGTTTGTTTTTGTTTTTGTAATATTAATGAAATTGAAAATGATATGTAGTGTAGGAGATACTGATACATTCTGACTTTATATGGCATTGCTTTATAAAAAATAAATGTTTTGGCCTGGCGTGGTGGCTCACACCTGTAATCCCAGCACTTTGGGCTGAGATGGGCAGATCACCTGAGGTCAGGAGTTCAAGACCAGCCTGGCCAACACGGCGAAAGCACGCCTCTACTAAAAAACACAAAAATTAGGTGTGTAGTGGCACGCACCTGTCATCCCAGCTACTCACGAGGCTGAGGCAGGAGAATTGCTTGAACCTGGGAGGCAGAAGCTGCAGTGAGCAGAGATCACACCACTACACTCCAGCCTGGGTGACACAGAGAGACTCTATCTCAGAAAAGAGAATAATAAGTAATAACAAAAAATGTTTCATTCTGATAAGTAGGGTCATTTTTGAAATGTCAACATCAAAACTAAGTTTTGCAAACAACTTTGACTTATTAAGGTTAAGAACATATTAATTCTCAGTTCTTATTAGGGATCATAGTGTTTCTCATTATAGAAAGTTTAAACTCATAGTCACAATTTTCCTATTGCTGATTGATTTTTAACTCAGATCAAAAGACGTGATTGATCTTATTGGGTTTTTTTGTTTCATTTTGTTTTATTATGTACATTCAATTCCTTACTGGAATAAAAAGCTCTGGAAGTTCAATGCTTTTATGATACAGAAACTTTAGTTCAAAGTTGTCTTCCTTTGTCATGTTTCTGTTTCAAACCCACTGAGACCAAATATGTGTTTTCAGGACATGGATTTCAAAAAAAAAAAAAACAACTTCACGTTTATGTAAGTTTGTTACAGTTGGACTTGACTAATTCATTTAGACTTTTATTTAACTGGTACTTTTGAATTCTCTTTTTTTTTTTTTTTTCTGAGACGGAGCCTCGCTCTGTTGCCCAGGCTGGAGTGCAGTGGCGCGATCTCGGCTCACTGCAAGCTCTGCCTCCCAGGTTCATGCCATTCTCTTGCCTCAGCCTCCCGAGTAGCTGGGACTACAGGTGCCTGCCACCATGTCCGGCTAATTTTTTGTATTTTCAGTAGAGATGGGGTTTCACCATGTTAGCCAGGATGGTCTTGATCTCCTGACCTCGTGATCTGCCCTCCTTGGCCTCCCAAAGTGCTGGGATTACAGGTGTGAGCCACCACGCCCAGCCTTGAATTCTTAATACATGCAAGCACTGGAGAGGAACAAATATGAGAATAAACACAAGGCTGAAATATACCGCAGAGGTGCCAGGTGGAGGACGCAGAGATCTAGGGTTATTGCTACTGACAAACTTTAGGAAAAAGCTTTCCTCAATCTCTTTCTGAAAAAAACAAGTAGTGTTTGTTAAGATAAAGATGTGCAATACATTTAAGATAACAGCATGTGATAAAAGTAAGTGAGAAGGTTAAAAAGTGAAAAAACATGAGAGAGTATAGATGTTACCTGGAACCAATATTTTTAGATAAAGCAAGTAGAAAATTGGCTTGAAATACAGAAATCACAGTAGTCTCCAATGGCTTAAGCACAACTCTGTATATTTTCATTTAATAAATTGAAAACTATTAAGTTACTGAACAATTATATGAAAGAATCCAATTGTAGCTTACAAATTGAATGGCAGTTTCTTTTATGTGTGTCAAAAAACAAATGAACTATGAAAATATATCTCCCTTTGGAGAAAAAAATGCCAAATGTGCTTACTTCATATATATTTCTGG
The DNA here is from genome assembly GCF_009828535.3 of Hylobates moloch. Taxonomy (NCBI): domain Eukaryota; kingdom Metazoa; phylum Chordata; class Mammalia; order Primates; family Hylobatidae; genus Hylobates; species Hylobates moloch. Next base: position 125,738,823 of record NW_026652283.1, read on the forward strand.
ACTAGCCCATTTCTTGGTTTCCTTTTTATTTAAAAAATGCAACAATGTATGTCACCTTTTAAACATTGGGAATCTTTTCTGAACCTGTGAACCTAAAAAAAGTCATTTAAATTTGAATTTACATATTTACATCACAAGAATCCTTGTGCTGATCTTCTAAATCTACACCCTCCTCCTTCACTCACACCTGCTCCATCTCTAACTTTGGGCAACCACTAATGTGTTGTCCATTCATAAAATTTTATTCTCTCCATAATGTTTGATAAATGAAATTATACATTAGGTAACCTTTTGGGATTACCTTTTTTTCACCTAGCATTTTTTTCTCAGACAGTCATCCAATTTGTTGCATATATCAGTGAAAACTTACATTCTTACAAACACTTGTACACAAATGTTTATAGAAGTGTTATTTGTAATAGTCTCAAACTGAAAACCATTCAGTTATCTTTTAATGGATGAATGGTTAAACAAATTGTTGTACATCTGATATAGTTTGGCTGTGTCCCCACCCAAATCTCATCTTGAATTGTAGCTCCCATAATTCCTGCATGTCATGGGAGGGACCTGGTCGGGGGTAATTGAATCATGGGGGCAGGTTTTTCACATGCTATTCGCGCGATAGTGAGTAAGTCTCACAAGATCTGATGTTTTATAAAGGGCAGTTTCCCTGCACATGCCTCTTGCCTGCTGCCATCTAAGACGTGCCTTTGCTCTTCCTTCACCTTCCATCATGATTGTGAGGCCTCCCCAGCCATGCGGAAGTGTGAGTCCATTAAACCTCTTTTTCTTTATAAATTACCCACTCTCAAGTATGTCTTTATTAGAAGTGTGAGAACTTACTAATACAATATCCATATCATCATATACTACTCAGCAATAAAAATGAATGGAGTATTGATACATTATTTTACTTTTAATCTATTTTTATCTTTACACTGAAATATGCTTGTTTCAGACAGCAAATAATTGGGTCTTGCTTTTTCCTTCAGCATGACAATCTGAAATTTAGATGGAAAATATTTACCATTTGCATTTAGTATGATTATTTGATACGCCTGTGTTAAATTTATCTTTCTGCAAAATTTATTTTATTGGTCCCATCTCTTCTTTGGCCTCCCGTCCTGTTTTTTGTACATTCTATGGGATCACTCAAACACTTCTGTGATTACCTTTAGTTCTCTCCTCCTGATCGTTTCATTATTTTTACACATTGTATTTTTACATGTTGTAACCTCCACTATATTGTTATCTTTATGTAAACAATTTACCTTTAAAAGAAACTTAAAGAATTTTTACACTTGCCTATATAGTTATAATTTCCAGATCTTTTTATTTCTTTGTGCATATCTGTACTTCCTCTGGTATCATTCTCTTTCTACATGGAGGAATTCTGTCATGTTTCTAATAGCGCAAGTGATAAAATAGAGCTGATAATAAAATCATCCAACTTTGTGTGCCTCAAAGTCTTAATGTGACCTTTGTTTTTGAAAGATACCTTTGTTAAGCATAGAATTCCAGGTTGACAGTGGCTTCCATTCAGGACTTCACAGATGTCTTCATCAATCTTCTCACTTGCAGGGTCTCATTGTTTTCATAGAGAAATCTTCTGTATTTGCTCTTTGGCGCTCATAGAGAAAGTATTTTTTTCTCTGCTTCTAAGAATGTATCTGTATTGACTTTGAGCCATCTGATTAAGAGATGCATTAGCATTTTAAAAAATATTTTTGCTCCTTGAGGCTTTTAAAGCTTCTTGGATCTGTAGGCTCATATTTCTCATTTGATTGGGAAAACTTTCTGCAATCACTTCTTCAAATGCTTTTTCGCTGCCTCCCATTTTAGGGACTCAAATTATCTGAATATTTGACTGTCTGATGTTGTTCCATACGTCACTGATTCTCTGATATTTAAAAACAATTTCTTTCTCTTTGTGGTTCATTTTGGATTGTTTCTGTTGCTAGGCCTTCAAGTACACTAATCTTTTTTTCTGTGCTGTTCAGTGTACCATTGATTTCATTCACTATATCATTTATCTTCAGCATTGTATTTTTCATCTGCAACAATTCAGTTTGGGTTTTGTTCTTCTTCTTTTTTTTTTTCTTTTCGAGATGGGGGGTCTCACTCTGCTGGTCAGGTTGGTCTTGAACTCCTGGCCTCAAACGATCCTCTTGTCTTAGCATCCCAAAGTGCTAGGATTACAGGTGTGAGCCACTGTGTCTGGTCACTTAGCAGTTTTTTAAAAAACATGTTTCATCACCCCATTTTACTTTTTAACAAATATATGCAATGCAGTTATAATAACTGTTTTAATATATTTTTCTGCTACTTATAAGAGCTGTGTCCTCTCTGTATCTTTCTGGATGGACTGATTTCCTCACCCTTGTAGGTCTTACTTTCCTGCTTTTCTGCATGTTTCTCCACCTTTGATTGGATGCTGGACATTATGAACTTTACCTTTTTGGGTTCCCAATTTGTATATTGCTATGATAGATGTACTACTATTTATCTTATCTATTCTGTGCTTTATTTCTGCCATTACATTTTTAAAACAAAATATTAATGCATGAGCCTTTATATGTGTTTTCTCATTTTATATTCATATTTTATTTTCTTTTATCAATTAGCATCTTTTTAGACATATTAAAGTATTTGCCTTGTTCCAATAAGTTTGCTGCTGATGAGATCTTAACCCTGTTTGTTGTTGTCTTGAAATATCTGTGCTTCTCAATTTAACATTCACTTAGGTTTCCAATCAGTCATCCTTCAGCTGTTCTGGGAGGTAATGTACATGACAGAAGCCTGTAAGCTCCTTCCTGTGTTTGGAAAGACACAGGTTCTAGAGGGTAGATCATCGGCCACCAGTAAATTACTCTGTTTAGAACTCAAACCAGCTGCATAAGGAAAAGCAATAGTAGAATGAGAGACAACTCAGAGTTGAATTAATCGGCTATGGGGTTTGGAAGAGAAACGTTGAGAAATAAACCTCCTAAAACTTATCTAACCTCATCTGCCTTGCCCAGCTCATCATCTAAGCTAATATGGTTTTATTTCTATGTTTTATTTTTATTTTTTAGAAACATGATCTCACTGCATAGTAGAAGGTAGACCCTTGCGAGCTGCTGTTTCCTCTCTGAGTCTGGTTGTATGACAGAGTCTTGGGTTTTTGCTTACTCAGCTCTTCCACTGTGGTGGGATTCTCCCTCTACACAGACTACAGAAATGATGACAGGTCAGCGGCCTCACAGGAAGAGCTGGGCAGGCACTTGGAATTATGCTTGCTCGTTTCTAGCTTCATCTCATTAAAATCTCTATTCGATTGCTGATTCAGTAAACAAGACCAAGAAAAACTGTTCTTACTGGACACCTGCATTAGGCTTTATGTTCTATCGTAGGTTACCTATCTTACAAAAGATAATCATACAACCAGCCAAAAAGAATAAAAGACCCCCAAAGTCTTCCCTTAGTAACAACAAAAAACATTAAACAGAGACGAGGCCTCTAAGCATGAATAGAGTTATATTGCCTTTCTAATCTACACTAATATATTTGTCTAACATATTTTGTATAGTGCAAGGGAAGCTAATGTTTTTAAAATATTTCCTAATACAATGTATCTCTTTAAAATATTTATTCTGGGGTAAAAGGGCCCCTTCTGTCTTCATTCAAAGCTAAGACTCTTTGAAGCTACTGTCTTATTGGAGCCTTATTAATACATACAGAGTCTATCAAGTTGCATCTTGGATGTGGCCCTACAGTGTTCAGAATATTTGAGCTCACACCCTGTAGCCTCCACAGCTGGAAACACAGTGTTGCAAGTAGCTGCTTCCTTTTCGTGAATCTAAGATCAACCTCCATGGTCCCCAGCTCACTTTCCTTGCTTTTTTTTCCTATTCTTGATACTTCAATTTAGCCGTCTGGGTCCCTCCCCAGAAGCTACAGGGCTCTGCTGTGCTGCCGAGACCCAAGTGTGTTGCCTTTAAACTTTCGTTCCTTTTCTTCACTGATTTCATGAGCAATTTAAATGTGTTTTTTTCCTTTGTGCATATCTTATTTATAACTCATGTGCATGCATTTAAGCTAAAGTATATTGTGATTTTGAATATATTCTAGATGCATAGTAAATTTGCATCTATTCACTGAAGTTTTATGGCTATATAAAGAATATCAAAATTGCATGTGGGCCTATCACACTTTCATTGAAATGATCTAAGAAAATATCCCAAAATAGTAGATTGAAAGTAAGAAAAAAATTCAATATCATATCCACCACCTTGGAATAGTTATAAAAAAGTGAATGTTTAATCTTCAGGTATGAAAAGAGTTGGGAGATGAGCTGCGGAATAATGAAAACAACTGTGTCACATGTTGTTGGAACTTGGAAGGCATTTTGATTAATGCAACACTATTTAAAAGAAAAAAGTTATCCAGCAAATACAGAGAAACCAACAAGAAACACTTCTATTTTCATATGCTGCAGTGGAGATAGACTTACTCATGTGTAAACCCAAGTTAGAAAAAACAAGCTGTTTCTCCAGAGAGGGGAGCGGAAAGAGTTGCTTTGTAAATTCTTCGGTAGGAATTATTTATTCTTCGTGACCAGACCTGAGCATGTTGCCTTGAATAAATTTGGTACTGAGTAAAATATCTTTTTCTTTGTTGTTGTAGATAACTAATTAAAGTAAAGGCAGAGATATTCTTAGTTTTTTTTTTTTTCTCCTGGTAAAGATATTCAGCTTCTTATGAAGTCTCAGGATGTACTGTGTTTCCAACATGTTCTTATACTGAATCCCAGGAACTAAGGCATGTCAGAGATAACAAAATTCTCCCCTGATGGTGTATGAAGAGTAAGAGGCCTATGATACGTGGCTTCCTCTTTGCAATCATCTCAGGATATACTCTGCATATGTAAAGATACACCCTGGTGTATGCTGAGATATAGAAAAATATAGAAAGGGTGAATGAGGAATTACAAAGATAAAAGATAAACCAGAGATGACCACCTAAGTTCAGTTTGTAGCTCTTTTTATGTACGTTCTGAACATGCTACTCATTGCATTCATTTTAAACAGCCTCCCAAATAAGTACAGGTCTTAATCTCTTGAGCTGGGACTCCTGGGATTGTCCTAGGAGTGGAAGTTCCTAAGAGAGTCCCACAGAACTTTGATGGGAGGCTGAAATACAAATCTGACAAACAGCCTAAACAAAGTGTAAATGTGTAAGATTTAGCAAGAGAGGATAAACAAGAAAGGCCAAAGTGGGGCCGACACAGCAGGGTATAAAAATCGAGTCAGTGCTGGGTGTGATGGCTCACACAACAGTAATCCCAGCATTTTGGGAGGCCGAGGAGGGCAGATCATGAGGTCAGGAGATCGAGACCATCCTGGCTAACATGGTAAAACCCTGTCTCTACTAAAAATCCAAAAAAAAAAAAAAATTAGCCAGGCGTGGTGGCAGGCGCCAGTAGTCCCAATTACTCAGGAGGCTGAGGTAGGAGAATGGCATGAACCTGGGAGGCAGAGCTTGCAGTGAGCCGAGATCATGCCACTGCACTCCAGCCTGGGCGACAGAGCAAGACTCTGTCTCAAAAAAAAAAACAAAAAACAAAAAACAAACAAAATTGAGTCAGTGCTGGACGCTGGATTTTTTCACAGGGCTCCCTCACATCTCAGCCATTGCTTTCCCCTGGGTCTTCTAGAGAAAAAGTACTAAATTTTAAAAGTAAATTAATTAATTAAAGGAAGTAAAATTCCAGGAAGTTTTTTCACATTCGGATTGCCAAAAGTGGTCCATTCTGACATGTTAGAAAACATCCGTGGAAATACCTCTTGAGGATGGTGTGGGTGGGGGGAAATTGTGATTTAGTGGAGATAAAAGCACTATTAAATGACAGAGACTGAGTTTTAGTTGGATAGGACTCTGGACCTTAACAGCCGAGGGCAGTGTCTCCTCACGCCATTGAGTCTGTGCATTCATCTTTAAAGGCCATTGCAACACAAATCTAGGAGGTCAGCTGTAAGGACTAAGTAAAGGAACACACATCAATTATGTATCGTGCAGTAGGTACTCGCACAGTAACAGATTTTCCCCCACCCTCTGCCCTTTATCCTTTTTAGTTTGGAGATCACAAAACCAAGACAACACACGTATGAAAATAGGAATGTAAGCCTGGGCGCAGTGGCTTGTGCCTGTCATCCCATCACTTTGGGAGGCCAAGGTGTATGAATCCCTTGAGTCCAGGAGTTTGAGAATCAGCACTTAAGGCGTGGTTTTAAACAGATTTGTCCAGCTTCAGAAAGTAAGTTACAGCTAATGACTGGCATTTTTCAGAGATAAAATGCTTCAATAAATAGGAAAGGAATTCATTATTTATGATTGGAGAGCCTCAAGAATTTTGTGAAGTGAGAGCTTCCTATAACTGGGAAAATTACACCAGAGACTATATGTGGTAGGAAAGCTTGACTTTGAGTGACAGGTTGAACAAGGCATGGACTAGGTTTCTTTCACCGCTGACCCTAGCAGGGGTGTCCAATCTTCTGGCTTCCTTGGGTCACATTGGAAGACGAAGAATTTTCTTGAGTCACACATAAAATACACTAACACTAACGACAGCTAGTGAGCTAAAAAAAAAAAAAAAAAGGTACAAGCATAAATCCCACAGTGTTTTTTTTTTTTTTTTTGAGACGGAATCTCGCTCTGTCGCCCAGGCTGGAGTGCAGTGGCGCAATCTCGGCTCACTGCAAGCTCCGCCTCCCGGGTTCACGCCATTCTCCTGCCTCAGCCTCTCCGAGTAGCTGGGACTACAGGGGCCCGCCACCACGCCTGGCTAATTTTTTGTGTTTTTAGTAGAGGCGGGGTTTCACCGTGGTCTCGATCTCCTGACCTCGTGATCCGCCCACCTCGGCCTCCCAAAGTGCTGGGATTACAAGCGTGAGCCACCGTGCTTGGCCAATCCCACAGTGTTTTAAGAAAGTTTATGAATTTGTGCTGGGCGGTATTCAAAGCCACCCTGGGCTGCATACAGCCTGCGGTCCATGGATTGGACAAGCTTGCCCTAAGGTCTCTTTCTTTTATACAGACAAATATATTAATACAAACAGGTGTAAACATATGTATATGTGCAGTTACAGGTAAAATTATAGGCACAGACATATGCAACTTGGCAAAAGTGTGTGTATGTCTGTGTGTGTGTGTGTGCGTGTGTTTGTATTTGGAGAAGACAGGTATAGAAAGAGCCAGGACATGAAAGAAGACTTGACAGCTGGGTGTGGTGACTCGTGCCTGTAAGCCCAGAGATTCGGGAGGCTGAGATGGGAGGATTCCTTGAGGCCAGGAGTTCAGGACCACCCTGGGCAACATAGTGAGACCCTATCCCTACAAAAAAAATACAAAAATTAGTTGGGCATAGTAACTCATGCCTGTAGTCCCAGATGCTCAGGAAGCTGAAGCAGAAGTATTGTTTGAGCTCAGGAGTTCAAGACTGCAGTGAGAAATGAAAAAAGAGAAAGAAAGAAAGACATACGCAACTTTTGCCAAGTTGCATATGTCTGTGCCTATAATTTTACCTGTAACTGCATGTATGCATATGTTTACTCCTGTTTGTATTAATATATTTATCTGTATAAAAGAAACAAAGAGACCTTAGGGCAAGCTTGTCCAACTCATGGACCGCGGGCCGTATGCAGCCCAGGGTGACTTTGAATACCGCCCAACACAAATTCATAAATTTTCTTAAAACGCTATGAGATTTATGCTTGTACCATTTTTTTTTTTAGCTCATCAGCTGTTGTTAGTGTTAATTAGAAAGAAGGAAGGAAGGAAGGAAGGAAGGAAGGAAGGAAGGAAGGAAGAGAAAGAAAGAAAGAAAGAAAGAAAGAAAGAAAAGAAAGAGATAGAGAGAGAAAGAAAGAAAGAAAGAAAGAAAAAGAAAGAAAGAAAGGAGTAAATGTGTCTAATTACGGCTCTGCTCATGATTTTACTTGAATGACTAATTTGACACCATCTGGTTTTTCTTTCAGATGGATAGTAACATCCGTCCTGCTAGCATCATGGAGAAGAGAGCAGTGTGTATTCACAAAACATTTTCATATCTATTAACTCTTTTAGTAGTAATAGCTATAATAATCAGCATATGATAAAGGTGAAAATTATTATTATAAACTTTTGATATGAGTAAAAATATTAATTACTCTATCTAGAAAAACTATTTTGTTTCAATATTTGGTTCACACTTAATAGGCTTATTATATTTCTAAAATAGAAACGGCAGGTAAAATAAACAAATTATGATGTTTTATAACTGGTGAAGATTTTCCACCTGTTTTAAATATATTAATTGTCTTCTAACTGCATGTCAGTCCTAGAGTTACCAAGTAAAAACCTGAAGATCCAACTACAAGTGTGTGTGTGTCTGTGTGTGTGTGCGCCTGTAGGTCTGTGTCTCTGTGTGTGTCTGTGTGTCTGCATGTCTGTCTCTGTCTGTGTGTCTTTACGTCTGTGTGTGTCTGTGTCTGTGTGTCTGTATGTGTGTATGTCTGTGTGTCTGTGTTCTGTGTGTGTATCTGCATGTGTGTGTTTAATTTATTCACGTTAGCTTTCACACACTTTCAACCCATACAAAATCATCTATTGTTATTCAGAACACACCTGCCTTTTGTTTGGCAAGATTGCCACTCTAAATGTCAAACCTATTAATTTCGTATTATATTTTCTGTCTTCTAATGTAGCACGTTGTATGTATGAATTAGTATTCTTTCATGTCTTTGGATGAGACAGTTTCTTCTCCTACAAATAAGGATATAGCATAACTGTGTAAACAAAATTCCTTACCTGAGAAAACCATATTATAAACTATATCTTTGTCTACCTTCATTTTAGCATATATTTCTTATTCATATACTTCAGTATTATCAAATATTTCTCCACTGTTAATACAAAAGCGCTTTTCTTCTTGAAAAGTGGTTCTCAATTCCGCCTGTGCATTGGGGTAACCGGGAAGTCTTTAAAAAAATCAATTTGATGTGGGCTTCACCACAGACAAAATAAATTGGAACCTCTGGAACATGAGATGTAGGATGGTGATCGGTTATCAGTATTGCCAGGAGATCCATGGGTGAACTCAAATGTACAGCAGGGACTGGAAATGGCGATTCCAGAGTGATGCTACACATCAAACTTAGCACAATGTCCTCCATGGAGCCAGCACCCAGCCAATGCTGGCAGGTGAAGACGAATAAACGAAATCGCAGGCGTCTGATGTTTTCCGGGCCCCATCTTTAAGTGTTTGCTATTGTTCGATATCCCTGAAGCTGCATGGCATATCAGCACAAAGATTACTCAATTTGTGGTACACAGTTGAAGACTGGATCTTCTCTACAGTTTGTATCTTCTGTTTACGACAAGGCTTCTGCAGCCTCGCCCTCCAGTCCGTGAAGTTGCCTGGTTTCCATGGAATTGCTTCCGTATTCCATAACAGCCCCTCGTGGGGTGGGCTGGGCTGTCGGGGATGACGGCTGCGGGAACTCCTGTTACTGCTGCCGGTGACGGTGACAGCTCCACGGGACTGGATCCCGCGCTCTCCTTGTGAGCCCTTAGGGGACTCTTGAGAAATTCTTTACTGTGTTTGTCGTAGCTTCCTTTTAAAATCATCTTATCAACTCAAATGCCTCTAATTTTAGAATTAAACATCTGTGTTTCAATCGATTACTTTCTTCCTTTCTCCATTTGAAACGTTTAGCTTCTTAAGCCTGTGATTTTTAACCAGAACGCATATAAGAACCACCACAGCAACTACTCAAAACACATGTGCCAGGCCCTAAAGGGCCTCTCATTAAAGTTCCATGAAGGCAGCACAAATACAAATTAACATTTCTAAAAGACCCTTTTGTGGGTCTGATTTGCATCCTGTCTAATATATTTTGCTACAAATATACTTTAAGAGCAAAAGCATAAAAGCATGTATGTTTGAATAAGGACAGAAAATGATTTTCAAGCGCTTCACATTGACAGATAAGACAAATGCCAATTTTACTACAGCAATATATTGAAGGTGGCTTTAAAATTCTTTTCTAAAGCAAATAGCATAACTTACACCCTATGGATACACGCGTGCTGCACTGCTATCAAGTAGGCACAGGTGACTTTTAGATAGGATGTGATTTTTCAACGAGCTCCAATAAAAGCCCACCTCACACGGCTGGAAAAATCTGTGAATGTATGTGTGTACAATTTCTATTTATATATGATATTATACACTGTATATCTTATGGGTTTTATATGTTATATAATATAATCATGTTATTATATATTTATATGTTATAGCTTTGTTCATCGTAAGTTATGGACTTCAAAACCAAATGCATCTACTCATGAAATCCAAAATGACACTGATACCTTATTTCAGAATTTATAGTAATTAAAAGTCAGTCATACTACAAAATAGATTTGAATACATGTTAAAGAGCACAGATAGATAAAATATTTGAATGGATTTCAATCCAAGCAGAGTATGTTGACAGTTACCAACATAAAAGATGGAAGCAAATGCCACAGCACCGTGATGCTGCTCTCCAAGCGGTAAACGGACATACTAAAGAGAAAATAAGTGGTCTGTATTCATTATTCATTACATGAACAAAAATAGCAAGCAGAATGGGGAAAAGATAGATTCTAAAAAATCTGGTGTTTCAATAAATGTTATAGCACGTGTGAAGCAAAAAACTCCAAAGTTTTATAAACGTATTTAAAAAGCTGCAGTATAATCTTAAATTTCACAACCTGCATTTCAAAAATATCATCATCCATTCCCAAAACCTGAGTACGTAACTGAGTGGTGGAGGGTGGCCCTGCTCTCCATCAGTCATTCGCTGTCTGAGGAGTTGCAGTTCAGTCTGACATTCTAGAGGGGACCCGGGAAACCAGCTAGGAAGCCGCCGGCTTCTAACTCGGTGCTGCAGGCAGTGCAGGCTGCCAGAGTGAAGTCAGCTCCAGGCCACTCGGCATTTCACGATGCCCAAGGTTCCTGGGGAAGGCACATCTGTTGGCCTCAGGGCCCTGTGCCTGCCAGGAGCTGCGGGGTTGGTGCCTTTGTCATGAACCTCGGGCCTCTCGATGCAGCTCTGGGCACCCCTAGCTGCCGTTTCTTCCCGAGTTGCTTCTCTAGGCCGGGACAGGCCACAGGAGCTTCCAGGGGTTTGCTGCGCGCAGGAGCTGGGGCTCCCACTAGTCACCCCATCCCTAATCCGTCCTCAATCTGATCCACCATGAAAGAAAATCTGAAGGAATCCTACAGAGTTTGACTATACTGAATGGGCACAAAAACAAAACACAGCAACAGGAATGTGACCTGGGTCCTTGGACTCTGGATTTGCACAGAGCTAGATTTGAATACCAGTCCTGCTACTCATTCTTTTCAAGTTTCAGGTTCTTCCTAGTAAAACAGTGAAAGGATGACACCTAGGATTCAGGTAGGAATTTTATTATATTTTCCTTTCTTTTCTTTTTAATAGGAAGAACCTGATGCTTGCTTGTGTATATGTATGTATATATATACACACACACACACAAATATATATATATAAATGTATACTTTTGTATATATATGTAAAATATATGTGCATAGTAGATATCTACAAAAATATGTGTGTGTGTGTATATATATATAGTGTGTGTGTGTATATACATAGTGTGTGTGTATATATATATAATAGTGTGTGTGTGTGTGTATATATATATATATATATAGTGTGTGTGTGTGTATAGACAGTTCCAGGCACATGCAGATACTGAAATTTTTGATTAAACAAATGCACTATATTAAAACAAATTACCATTAACTTGGTTTTAATGTTCCTATTTTAAGCACCCTATAAGTAATACATGTGAATAAAACAGTAAGAAATCACATAGTGCCTACCGAAAAAAATCTACTTCATGCCACCCTCTCTTAAGGACATGGTCCATATTTTTAAAATCCTTCTCTCCTCTGCAAACATCTTTTCAAGCATGCCTTTATAACCAGAATGTACTCAGCATGTTGGTAAAAAACTATTATTGAAATATTAATCATTCAATCAATAGTCAACATGTGTAACTATGAAATTGTCATGAAAATGCTCAGGGAAAGATTCCTGAAAACTTCAGTCACTAAGCTCTAGTGTCAGCCAAAGGGGAGACAGGCAAAGCTGAGAGGACGGTTTGACTAAAGTATTATTTTTACACTGTTGGAATAATCCACTTTACAGAAAATAGATGTGCTCATCTAGCCCATAGGTCTCTATGTGCCCTTTAATATATGTCAAGATACTTTTATCGATTATGAATTAATAATAGTAGTTATGAGAATTCACTGGGGGCTTGAATGACCTCATTTAATATCTGTTATACTCCTAAAATCAGTCCCTAAATATGGGTAAAATGTTACTGATTTCTTTTGCTGTTTGTGCCCTTATCATAAAGTGGTAAGTCACCGCGTTACATTGCTATCTATTCTGTAAACGTGCGTGTGTGCGCGTGTGTGTACACTTTAAACTGTGATTTATCTTCATGGTGCCTTCTCAACACATCTCATAGCTACACTTTGATCATCATTATTGATACATTTAATTGCCTTGGGATGGCAGAACAGACCCTGTGTAGATGCATTCCTATGACAAATGTGTTGGGTTGCAGGTGCACCTCACCTTTGAAGCTCAAGGGCTCTTTAACATCTCTGAGTGTGCACGTGGGGAGAGGAGGAGGATGGCGTCTCAAATTGGAGTCAGGTGTCCTTCCATAGCTCTCTGGCTTGGAACTTCCAACTTGATGTGTTTCCACAAGGTGAGTATGCTAATGGGTTTCTTTCTGGGTGGAGTCCTTCCTTGTGACTTTTTTTTTTTTTTTAAATCAAAATCTTAGCCATTTTCTGTTTTCCTATTCTCTGTCTTTGTTTGATATAAATTCCTTACCTGGGGCCCAGGGAGGCCTTCCTCCCCAACTCTTGATGGTGCCATGCCTCACACCATTCCTGCTGAAAGGAGAAATGGAGACCAGCCTGGAGCTCTGTGGGCATGAAGGAGCATCCCTCAGCTCCCCATCCACCTCCCGAACCACAGCAAAGCCTCGCTCAGAGACCACATGCTTACCAAACTGTCTCACAGGTATCTCACCCTATGCCAGGGCCACCCTTAAAAATATCTGGGGTTCCTTTGTTAGTTTATAAGGTAACAAGGTAAAAACGATGAGTCAAAAATGGAGCAGACTGTGTACAGAATTCTAGTTTCCTAACCACAGGAATGATAAATCATTCATCATTGCATTCTCGATGATTTTTAGTACATCAAAGAGAATTCATTTCATGTGCAGTAATTCAATTCACCTTAACAGCTTTGCCTTTTGAAACTTTATAAATGGATATTTGGGGAAAACAAAACTAGTACACATACAAAATATGTAAAAATAATATGTAGTCGATTTTTAAAGGCTCATAAGTCTTCAGAGTAGAATTAACTTCATGAGAGCCAGAATCGTCATGAAAGGCTTTCTGGGACGGGCACAAAGGGATGCGTAGCACGAGGATGTGAAATGTCACAGGATAATGGATTCTACCTGACAAAAATACATGACAGGAAAAAGGAGGGAAGAGTTAGTAAGAGCTACATAAACAAGGAAAGAATCAGCCCTAATAAGGAAGATGTCTTTAGGAAAATAATTGGACATGAAACTGTACACATCAAATGGGAAACAATGTGGAGGATTAAAGTCAGAAGAGTGGAATACTTAGCTTCAGTTGTAATTAAACATGGAAACTTTAAAGCACATTTGGTAGAAACGTAATATTATGAATATTACGTTTAAACAAAATAAATATATAGCAGTTACCAAGACTGAAACTAGATCACAATGAAATATATATGTGAACTTTGCAATTATCCTAATTTTAGAATTTTAGCTGACTAGAGTTTCAGAAAGAGTTCTGAGAGTAAGAGTTTAGAGGCTGAACTAATGTAAATTTTTTTAAAATAGAAAGATGTATGAGATTATGACCAAATGGGATATATAAAGTCAAACACAACTGAAATTTTGGAGCTGGATCAAGTGAAAGTATACAATGTGGTCATTGAAAATGAGTAGAGATTATCAATGAAGAAGCTAGAATTAAGTCATGATGAAAGTTGAGCTTCTCTAGAAAGGGCAATACGAAAAGTAGTATGGAGATAGGTCTTGGATAATATCTGTAATTATAAAGTTGGAGGCAAAAAAGAAACCATTTAATAAAACAGAAAAAATAAGAGACAAGAGAAAAATTATTGCTAATGTAGGCTCCAAGGAGAAAACAGAAGGAAACATTTTTAAAGGGGGTAGCACTGTTGATTATGGAAGAAAAGTATGGAGAAATAGAAGTTGAATAAAGGTTAAAAATAGTGTAATAATTTCGTTATATTTATCACTTTCAGGATTCTGGTTTTCAGCGTAATCATGGTAAAGTGAATAGTTGACTCAGTGGACAAGTAGAAAAAGAAAAAGAGTGTAAAGAAAATCCACATCTGCCCAACAATAAAGTTTCTAGCCAGATTCTAGAAAGATAAGCTGATAAGGACATTGCCATTACCTTCAAGCCACAAGTGGACCTTTAGGAATCAACACTTGACTTTATGGGTTATGACACTTTAGGTCAAAACAAGATAGAAAAATTGGAATTGAGATGCCAGAGTAAAGCAAGAGCCATCAAGGGACTGCATATTTTCTGGAAGCACTGTCTAGAGCAAGTTCCTGCACCTAAGAAGGACAACACCAAGGCATTGTTCTTTCTTGACTTGTGCTTCATGCACAACAAACTATTCCTCAATAATCCATTTCTACAGTCCTGTTCTCCAACAAGACTAAGATGCATAGGCTGCACGTGGTCTGGGAAATCCTACACAAGTCTAATCTTCAAGTATTCTTGTGCTGATTGCATCCCAGGATGCCTAACAGAGGCAAACAGAAATCCTCCCTGCATAGACAACACTCTCCAACCAACCCTTGCAAGATTCCCACAAATCCAAGTTATTAAATATATAAAGAAACAAGGTTTCCAGTATGAGACTTTGGAGAAAGACAAAATGGCCCTCAGATACTGAATATTACATAATTATTTTAAATGTTTAAATAAATAAAAGGGGAATGTATAAGCAAAGAAGGAGATAAAATTAAGAGACTAAAAACCTTTTAAATACATGAGTGTAAATTATAATTGAGTTATTGAAGTTAAAAATCTCAATGGACACCCTACCAATGTGAGTTCAGGATATATTTGTGTATTCGTCCGTCCTCATGCTGCTTTGAAGAAACACTGAAGACTGGGAAATTTATAAAGAAATGAGGTTTAATTGACTCACAGTTCCACATGGCTGGGGAGGCCTCAGGATACTTACAATCATGGTGAAAGAGGAAGGAGAAGCAGGCACCTTCTTTTAAGGCAGCAGCGCAGAGTGAGTGCAACCAAGGAAAATGCCAGATGCTTATAAAACCATCAGATCTCATGAGACTCACTCGTGATCACAAGAACAGCATGGTGGAAACCACCCCCATGAACCAATTACCTCCACCTGGTCCTGCCCTTGACACACAGGGATTATGAGGGTTACAGTTCAAGACGAGATTTTGGGTGGGGACACAGCCAAACTGCATCAACTTGGCTTCGTCTATGACAGTCATTAATTTTTCTCCAGCAACAAAGGGGAAAATGTGCAACTAAGTTAATGTGGCTCTAAAACTCAGAGCCAAAAGTAATCAGCCTCACAGTTCTTAGGACAAGAATCCCTTCAGAAAATAAAAATATAAGTTAAACTAAGACTATCATGCTCTTCAAGAAAACAAAAATGTAATGACTTTTAAGTGGGTTTTAATGAAAATTAGTGAACAGAAACAATTGTAAATTGAAGAAATAATCATCATTAAATTGGACATTAATTACATCTGTTTTCTCTGAAGAAAACTGTAGGCTGACTTATTACTATAGTAAGCTTTCATTCCACTTTTTAAATGTTGAAACTAAATACATTTGCTGAAATATTTTCCACTTTTGTAAAAGGAAATATTGCAACTTCCATCATTCACCCTAGAATAGAGAGAGCTCCGAGGAACGTTGATCATGTTATTATAATAAAATAACTCTGGACTAACTTCAAATTCGTGATCTATTTCAAACTCATTTGGAGAGACGAAGTTACAGAGCAATCAACTAGCTCAATATTCAAGGAGAGATGGTGTCCACAGGGAGGAAGGTGATCCAAGGATGTGCCATCTGGGTATGATCAATCGGACACCATGAGAACAATTAAGCTGGAATAGTTGGCAGGCAGCAACACAGAAAACACGGGAGGCCACAGAAATTACTAGAGTCTGCATCACTGTTAGAAGAGATTAGTCATGTATCGTGGTTTATGCCTGTATTCCCAGCACTTTGGGAGGCCGAGGCAGGAAGATTGCTTGAGTCCAGGAGCTTGAGAGGAGCCTTGGCAACATAGGGAGACTCTGCCTCTACCAAAAATAAATACATACATAAATAAATAAACCTGGCATGGTGGGACGTGCCTGCAGCCACGGCTACTCAGGGGACTGAGTGGATGGATTGCTTGCGTCCAGGAAGACAATGCTGCAGTGAGCTGTGATCCAGCCACTGCACTCCAGGAGTGTATTAGACAGAGCAAAACCGTGTTTAAATATAAAAAAAGATTAAAAAACAATTATTCATGACGCTTGTTAAGATGGCAAGGGAGAGTTTGTAAGATGGTAAGGGAAGCAGGGTTTGTTCAAAACCCCGCTGCCATGGGGTTTTGCAGCATGGGAGCAACACCGGCTCAACTACAAATACAATAAGGACAGTTGGGAGTGTACAGCCGAGGAGCTGGGCAAAGGTGGATGGATGGAAAATTCTGCAGAGGAGATATCATGGGAGTAAAAATAAATAAAATGTACAGGCTGTGGGAACCCAAAAAGAACCACTGGAGCCTTGAGAGAGCTCTGACTGTGATCTGAGTCACATGGGGGAACAGTTCTCAGACTGCAGATTAACTAGCTTTCCTATTTTTACTGCTCTGTACAATAACTAGAGAGAATTAATTGAGATCAGTGACAAACCTCCTGCTTTCTTCATTAATGACCCTCCTTATAGATTACCTTCCTCTTTGTTGTCCCGCTTTCCTGAGACCGGAGGACAGAAAACCCATGATTATTATACCCTCTTTTTAAAAAAATGTTAAGAGTTCCCTTCCCAAAAAGAAACACTGACACTAACTGATCAAACTGCTGTAAGTATGTGTCAATCGTGGATGAACACTGTCCCAATCCTGCTACAACTCCTCTGTCTCTCTCTGCCTGTATAAATGAAATATTAACTTTTGTGTTTCAGAACATGACTCCATTCCTCTGGAGTTTGTGTTTCTGGGTGGTCCATATACTTTGTGCCTGAAAAATTCTCTTTAAATTAGATTCTGAACTTTTTGATTATTTTAGGGCGACATGGCTACAGGGAGATTCTGGCTTATCCATTTTAAAGGATTCTAGTCCAAGCAAGGCCAGGATGATGAACTATCGACGGTGGGGGATAAAGAATTTGATCAGCTATCAAGGGTGGGAATTATGGCAACTCAGCCGGATTTTAGCCAAAAGCGAACTAATCTGGCTGCGGACCAAGCCTAAGTCCAAGGCACAGTCAAGAAGCTCAGAGAAGCCTGACACACATTTTATCCCGGGAGAGCTTTTGACAATATTCAGGAAGCTCTTTCTCCACAAACCAAGGGGTTCACCAGTGAAGCAGCTGACCTGCCTGGCATCCATTTTGGTGCAGACCTGGGGAAGGGACAAGAAACCCACCCAGGACCCCTTCCCTCCCCAGCCCCTCTACAGAACAGAGGCCTGAGTGTGTGGAGGGAGGGAAACAGGCTCCTGGGCCTCCAGGGAGCTGGTGGTGAACTCTCACTCCAGATGGGGGACAGAATCGGGGGGAATAGCGGAGGGTCAGGAGAAAAGAGGTTGGCCCCACCTTGACACCCAGGGACAAAGACAGGCAAAGCTGACGTCTAACGAGAGCCACAGAGGCAGCACCAATGCACCAACCACAGCCCTGAGCAGGGGGATGTTGGGAAAATATGATTAAAAACAAAATCTCCCCCAGATCCAGAAAACCTCTCTACAGGGGTAGAAGACAAAATAAACAATTGTGTCATTGAATAAGTATTAAACTAGAATGTCACACTGCAGTCTGCTGAGAGATGGCAAAGACAGAAAGAAATCTCATCCTTTCATACAACAGGCAGGTACAGCCCGTTACAAAGTTGTTTTCAAGATTAGAGAATGGTAACTAGCCCTCAGGCAGAATAACTCCTCAGCATCATTGATTACACATAGTTCATCTTAAACGGACCTGGTAATTGAGATGACCATCTGTGTTAGCTAATCAGCTTTAGCCAGTGGAAAATAAACTTCTCATATCCCTGTGAAATGATGTAGTTTTGCAACTTGGAGCCAGGTGCCCCAGGAAATTAGGCTCCAACCTTCCCCCAGGAACAGAGACAGGGGCTCTATCTTCCTCAATGTTTGCATTTCAAAGAGATGGCTCCCAGGTCTTTAGGAAAGGCATTCCTGGGTCATACAGTTGACAAGAGGCATATCTCATATTCAGAAGACTTCATATACATTTCAAAGAAAGGAGAAAGTACTTATAATTACAAATTTTTGAAAATAATTGCTCTTAGGAAAAAGAAGGGAGGAAAACCTCTTCCCTTATTTTGGAGAAGGAAAAGTCAGCCTCTTATTTCTAATTTGCATTTATTTGTCCTTTCACTGGTTTGTATAACGAGTAACAAGAGTATACTTCTGGAAGAACAGGCGAGACACAAGATTTTAAAAAGGGAGACTTCGTAAGGTCCAACACAAAGAGAAGACAATATTCAGAATCAAACAGAACAAGACTTAGCTCTGGCAAGCCACCCCACCCTGCACACAAGTTATCTCTATAAAAAAGGTAAAAGTTGTAGGGTACAGAGGGTTACTAGAGCACACACCAGGTGCTAGATTACTGCAAATCTCACAGAAATGGCCAGCGAAGGAAATTAGTGGACATATCCCACCATAAAATCTCTTTACCTCCATCATTATTGTCCTTGAAAACATGCCTGGCTTTTAACTAAAACTTATAATAAGTTCCACGAGAAGGCTAAAACAACCAACACACTCGCAAGAGACAAAGAAACTTTCAGAAGCAGACTCAAACGACACACATTTTCATCATGGATAATATGAAAACAGCCAGGGAAAAAAGAAAAAAATTACATTTAGGAGAAAACAGTAAGAATTACTGCAGATGTGACATCAGAAACCCTGTCAGCCAGAAGATATATTAAGTTATATGTTTAAAGTTCTTTTTTTTTTTTTCAAAAAAAAAAAAGAAACTTAACACCCATCTTTATAGCAGTGCAATTTGCAACTGAAAAAATATGGAACCAGCCCAAATGTCCACCAATCAATAAGTGGATACCATGCAATACTCCTCAGCCATAAAAAGGAATGAAATAATGGCATTTGCAACAACCTGGATGGAATTGGAGACCATTATTCTACGTGAAGTAACTCGGGAATGGAAAACCAAACATTATATGTTTTCACTTGTAAGTGGGAGCAAAGCTATGAGGATGCAAAGGCATAAGAAAGATACAATGGACTTTGGGGACTCTTGGAGAAAAGGGTGCTGGGGGTGAAAGGGATAAATGACTATGCATTGGGTACAATGTATACTGCTTGGGTGATGGGTGCACCAAAATCTTAAATATCACCACTATAAGACTTATCTGTGTAACCAAACACCACCTGTTCCCCAAAAACCTACTGAAATAAAAGAAATATATTAAACTTGCATCACAGAAATTAAAAAAAACAAACCCTGTCAACCCCAAATTCCATGCCCATAAAACTATTTTGAAAAGGACTGAGAAGTCGTCAGTCAAAAGGAAAAAAAAAATAGAAAAGAAAGAAGGAAAAAGGGAAGGAAAGAAGGAAGGAAGGGAGGGAGGGGAGGGAGGAATGGAGGGAAGGCAGGAAAGGAGGGAAGAAAGAAAGGAAGAAAGAAAAAGAAAGAAAAGAAGGAAAGAATTTATTCTCGACAGACCTAGTTTATAAAACATGATAAAGAAGATTTTTGTGCGAGGTACGGTGGCTCACGCCTGTGATCCCAACACTTTAGGAGGCTGTGGCGGGCATATGACAAGGTCAAGAGATCAAGATCATCCTAGCCAACATGGTGAAACCTAGCCCCTCTTAAAAATACAAAAACAAAAAAAAAATAGCTGGGTGTGGTGGCACACATCTGTAGTCCCAGCCACTTGGGACACTGAGGCAGGAGAATCTCTTGAACCCGGGAGGAAGACGGAGATTGCAGTGAGCCACATTTGCGCCACTGCACTCCAGCCCGGCCTGGTCACAGAGATTCCATGTAAAAAAAAAAAAAAAAAAGAAAAGAAGCTTTTTTGGCTGATATAAAATACTGTTCTGAAACTTGAATCAACACAAGGAAACAAATAGCACTGGAAACGGGATGAATGAAATTAAAATTAATCTTTTTTTGTTTGAATTACTCTAAAAATTATTTTAGCAAAAAATAACAATAGCTTGTGTGTTTATTGTTTGTGTAAACATAGAAAGTATGAGGAAATTGTACAAATAATGGGAGGGAGGAATTGAAGGGGTGAGCTTGAAGGAGTTACCACTGTCCAAATATAAGAAAATAATGAGCATGAAAAAATGATAGTGCAAAAATAGTATTCTATGGAATAAAACACACAGAAAATAAAAACAAAACAAAACGCAAACCCAGCAGCCCATACTTGTAGAAATACATAAATGGATAAATGAGAAAGGCTATCTAATAAATAGAATGATGGGTTTGGAATACTATCAATGAAGTCTAAAATTAGTGGGTAACATTTTGAGGACAAACAAGATACTTGCATCATCTCAAATTATCCTTCCATAAATTAGTTATTTATTGAAGTGGGAAAGTTTTTACTTTATATTTATACCATCTTATAAACCAAAGCAGATATTGCCAATACTGGGACAAAAAGACCTTGGGTACCTTCCGATGGGAGGCATTAAGAAGCACTCTACAACACTTCCAGGTTTCCTGCCCAACATATGTTACCTTTATCTACAGTTAGGGGAATTCCAGGCAAATACAAATTAAGGTACACTGTACAAAATAATTATCTATAATCTTTAAAAATGTTATCATAAAAAAACGACAAAGGCAATGATAGCTCAGAACACGTTTAGATTAAAGAAGGTATAATAGCCTGGAACCTGGTCTGGAAGAGGAAGAATAAAGGTTACAGACGTAGCTCCAAAAAATGTAACTGAGAAAAGTAATGACCCTTGAATACACACAGATAACTGTATTGTATCAATGCTGACTTTCCTTAGTTTGATAGTAGTTCTGTAGTTCTGGAAAATAATCTCCTTGTTCTTATGAAATGCTAAAGAATTCCAGTAAAAGAGTCTCTAACTTCCTCTCAAATCGTTCAGAAAATGTACCTGTGGGCAATGCATACTTGTGTGTAGTTGTATGTGTATGTGTGTGTGTGTAGTTGCATGTGTGTGTGTGTAGTTGCATGTGTGTGTGTGTGTGTGTGTGTGTGTGTGTGTGTGTGTAGGGAATGGGATGGCAGAGACGAAGCAAACATGTGAACCCGAATCTAGGTGAAGGGTATATAATTTCCTTATGCTATTACTGAAACTTTTGACACATTTACTAGTATATTAGAGTATAAATTTACAAACATTTTTAAAATAAAGGTTAAATAGCTAACGAATCTAAATTCAAGCACCTGTGAGTCCAAGTCTCAATCTTTTTAAGGACACTACAACAAATCTTCCAGTTTCTCAACATCTCATTTTTCCCAGACTAAGTAATCTATAAACATTCGACGTTATGGAGTATGAAGGTCAATGAAGGAAATAGAATGCCCATTGGATTTCTAAGGGATCAATGTGTGTCTCCAAAGGCAGACATAAAAATCATCAAATGTCAGATAATCTATAGGAAATGTTAAGAAAATCATCGCTATCTAAGGAGCAATAATAGTCCCTGAGTTCATCTTTCTATTAGATATTCTTTTCAGAATATTTTGGCAAACTTTCCTTTGACATACATTTGAATATATACAATAATTTTAAAATGTCATCTTCGTAAAATCAAGCTGCTATATTTGTAGATTCCTCTCCCAAAAAACATCAAAGATATTTTTTCTACCTTCGCTTGCCATCCACGTTAGTGTTTTATTCAAAAGTGATGAGCAATGTCTCCCATGGTGTTGACATATACAGTATCTTCAACGTGCTGTCTTGAGTCTCTTTTTATCCCTTTGCACTCTGAATTTCTTTCTATTTATGACACAAAGTAAAATAAAGCCCATTAAACCATTTATTTACATGAAATCAGAGCATTTGTTCAGACCCAGCATGTGGTCTGAAGAAAGATATTCAAGCACTCATCTTTCTTTCTTTCTTTTTTTTTTCTTCTCTCTGATTGCACCATTTCTTTGATCAGCCAAGGAAGGCTGTGGAACGTCGGGATATTCAGAATGTAAGATGAAATCTCTGCTTTAACCCTCTGTATCTAGTGTAGGTCCTGAACCTCAAATGTGGCTGTGCTGCCTGAGTCACCAGAACTTTGTGACAGCTCGAATTTCTTGTGCTTGAGTCCTCTTTGCTTTTTCAAGGAAGAGTCAGCAAGGGTGATGTTTCATGCCCACTGACCCTGGAGACCTCCCGAGAGACCCTGGGTCCAGGGTGTGATCTGTAAATCGGTGATAAAAAGTTCCTGCTGTAATCTCCATAGGAAAAAAAAAAAAGGAAATGCCTTATGTAAATATCTGTATCTGCTCATCTGTGTATTAGTCTGTTCTCATGCTTCTAATAAAGACATACTCAAGACTGGGCAATTTACAAAGGAAAGAGGTTTAATGGACTCACAGTTCCACATAGCTGGGGAGGCCTCACAATCACAGCAGAGGGCGAAGGAGAAGCAAAGGCACATTTTACATGGTGGCAGGCAAGACAACTTGTGCAGGGGAACTGCGCTTTATAAAACCATCAGATCTCATGAGACTTATTCACTATCATGAGAACAACATGGGAGAGAATCACCCCCATGGATTCAATTACCTCCCACCGGGTCCCTCCCACCACATGTGGGAATTATGGCAGCTACAATTCAAGATGAGATTTGGGTGGGGACACAGCCAAACCGTATAAATCTGCTAAGAAACAGTGTGCTTTTGTTGTTCATTTATGCTAGACAGAGGAGAGAAAGAGAAAGGTAATATTCACCTATTAGTCGCCAAGTGCAATTATTGTGTAAGTAGTTGAATATAAGAGGTGGAGGTCAGGTCAGGGAGCGGTGGCTCACGCCTGTAATCCCAGCCCTCTGGGAGGCTGAGGCGGGTGACTCGCGAGGTCAGGAGTTCGAGACCAGCCTGGCCAATATGGTGAAACCCCATCTCTACTAAAAATACAAAAAATATGTATTAGCTGGGCTTAGTGGAGGGTGCCTGTAATCCCAGCTACGAGGGAGGCTGAGGCAGGAGAACCAGGAGGCAAAGTTTGCAGTGAGCTGCGATTGTGCCACTGCACTCCAGCTCAGGCGACAGAGTGAGACTCCATCTCAAAAAAAAGAGGTGGAGGTCAGAAAACGAGCCATTGATGGAGGTATAGATCCTGGATTACCAGCCGATTGATGGCATTTAAAACTGTAGAAGAGGGTGAGGTCAGTGAATACACGACGATAGGTAACAGAGAGGAAAAAAAAGTACTTTCAACCAGATCATGCCCATCTGAGAAAGTTAAAAGATGGAAATAACCAGTTTGAGGTTAAGAACATTTTCACAAGTTAAAATAAACCAGAAGCAGAAGGAGGTGTGTGAAAAAGTGGTGAGAATAGAGGCCTGTTGCTGGGGCTGTTCACTTTTTGTTCAAATTACTCGAGTGTTATCTGAATGTCCAGGTGGGAGGTAGCCAGTGACCTCTAGCATAGACCATTCAACTCTGAATTTCTGAGAAATGTTCATCCTTTATAAGTGCCTATATTTGCAGTCAGAAATTAAATGGATAATTTCAAGACAAAAAACTTAAACTCTCCAAACTCTTTATCTTAAATCAGTGAAACAAATCAAACAAAAGCAGCTTTCCCCTTCTTAAAACATCTATTATCTGCAAATGTTTAGAAAGAAACCACAGAATGTGAGCATTTGTACCTAAATTAATCATTGAATGTCTGCTGCTTAAAAGCCCACTATCTGCAGTCAGAATCAAGAATTTGATACGCATGGAAAAACTTAAGAGACCATTAATTTTCCCAAATATTTAAAACAGATAAAACATCACCTTAGTCTAATTATGCAAAATCATTTTAACGTTTGATTTTCTTGTTGAAAACTTAAATTTATCAACTGACAGAGCCTGTGATTTATTTAACATACATTTATTTTATTTCTGGTGTGTGTTGAGCATTATCAAGGGTGGTAGCAACACAAATAAAATGAAATCCACAGTTCTTGCCCTTTAGGAACTTGCAGGATTTTGGAGAAATAAAAAATGAAAATGATTATAATATAATATGACACTGGCAATGATAGAAATTCCATTTAATATTATTTTATTCAGTAAAAATGCCATGTATTTTATGATAAAATGAAACTCCCTATTAGTGTACTCAGATAGAAATTGCCTATCTGTGTCTCTATTCTTAATAGATTGAAAAGGGTGGCTGATGAGTTAGATTTCCCTTGTGTGAATACAATCTTTTTCTACTTAAAAAGCTGTTTTATTTTTTAATTGGTCCAGGGAAATAACCTCTTACTTATCAGGAGTTAAGTATCCATTCATTCTTCATGCTTTTTGTTTTAACATTTTCTTCACAGCTTAATGGACACCACACTCTTCTTGTTTCACCTCTAAGCATTTTGAATCCACCTTACTAAGTTCTTCTTCCTCTGATCTCTAAATATCTGCATAATCTAGACTTTCTTCTTCAGAACTCTTCTCTCATCTACTTATCTTCATGTCTTCAATGTCCTCAACCTCCTCTCTGGTTTTAAATACATCGAATTGCTGATAATCCAGGATCTATAACTCCATCGATGACTCCTTTTCTGACCTCCACCTCTTATATCCAACTACATGCACAATAATTGCACTTGGCACTAACAGGTGAATATTGCCTTTCTCTTTCTCTTCTCTATCTAGCATAAAGCAACACACAAAAGCTGACTATTTCTTAACTTCCTTTTTTCATAGAGCAAATAGAATCTGAAAACCAGGCCATTACTAGAATTTTAGTCAATTTACCAGCTTACATTTTCCTAGCAAGTGGCATTTCAACAACGCAAGCTTTCAAATGTATGTTGTTCTAGTGGCTAGATTTAGGTTTCTAGTAGAGAGATGTTGACATTCACGTATTATTGTATCATCCTCGGAGTCTCACGTAAAAGCAACTGCTTTCTGTGGCTTCTAGGACATCCGCCTTTACCGTCCTGTTCCAAGTGACAATTTCCATCAAACAGGACAAAAGTACTTTCAATTTCTGTAAAGAGCAAGGATTGCCACATTCTCTTTCTCTCTCTCTCTTTCTGTCTCTGTCTCCGCCCCCCTCCCCACCACTCTGCTGGATATTCTCTGTCAATTATGCTCTCTACTTGTGGAGGGTTTCAGAAATGTTAAGGAAAAACAGTCACCCACATGATTTTTTAAAAAGGCAGAAACTTTGATGATTTTATCTACAACCGTATTGTGTAAAAAAGTCTCTATTTGACTCAGGTAGTTAATATACCTTTGTGACTTTGTTAATCGGAAGGAAAAAATTATTACCTGGAAGAAACAAACTTACACAATAAACTAAAAATAAGGAAAAAAATAAAGTATTTGTCTTATAAGAAATGAAATTAATTCCTTGAGAAACAAGTTCTCGGGCACATTTTCTATCTCTCTTAGCTCTTTATCACCATAAACTTGCAAAAAGAGTGGAAAGAAGTTTTAAACTTGACTTTTAGTCAATGCACATTAGCATTTCTTTTAGGACACCTGTTCTACTGCTCCTTAAAGAACATCAATTTCAGGCAAGGTGAATAGTTTCAAATGGAGTTTTTCACCTAAGTCGATAGAAATCGAAATTTGTATCAAGAACTGGGAATTTAATTCTGTGTAGGATTAAAGAAAAAGCACCTAAGATTTGTAGATTGCCTTTTCATATTAAAGAACAAGGAGGTTCCTTTCTTTTTGAATAAAAAAGCATAAATATACTTTTAAACTTTATTTTCTACAAAATAAATATTTGGGACACCATTCCCATTTTCTGATTGACTACATATTGTGCTCTAAAATAAACATCAGCGAGCGTATGTTTGTATAGGTTTCAGGGAGGGTGCAAAGCATGGTAACATCCATGAAGACCCTGATATCTGGGTCAGCCGCAGAGAAGTCTGTATAGTACCCGGCACTGTGCCTGCACACTCCCACCACAAGCGGTCCTTAGTGGTTCTTCTCCTGTCCCCAACTGATCTTCCTCTGAAGACCCAGTTTCATCGAGCAAGAGCAGAGGGCTCTGCGCAGGCCCCCTTTTACCCCTGTCTGAGTCAGTGTGATCTGCAGTAACAGGATATCATATTGGGTGGCCTAATGACAAACACCGACTTCTCACAGTTCTGGAAACTGGAAGTGTGAGATCAGGGTGTCAGGTGCTCAGCCCTGGCCAGGGCTCTTCCAGGCGGCGCACCTCTGTCTTCTCACTGTAAACCCATATAGTGGAAGGGGAGGAGTGCTTTCTGGAGCTTCCTTTATAAGGGCACTAATCGCAACCAAGAGGGACCAACAGGGCTCCATCCTGAAGACCTAATCACCTCCCAAAGACATGGTTTCCAAACACTGTTGCCTCAGAGGTTAGATTTTAACATAAGGATTGAGGTGAGAGACACAATCTTTTAGTCCATAAGGAGCTAGGAGGTGGCCTGGACTCCAGAGGGACTCGGACACTGGACCAAATTGAGGACTAGCTAAAACAGGGCTGGGTAGAAGCAGCCTCCATAAGACACACCCTGTGTGCCATGTCAGTTTACCATTGCCATGGCAACACTCAGATGTTACCACGCCTTTCCATAGCAACAAACAGACAACCTGGAAATTATCACCCTCAACCTAGAAGTGTCTGCATACACTGCCCCTTAATTTGCATATAATTAAACATGAGTGTAAATAAGATGGCAGCACTGCCTCTGAGCGGTGACTTTGGGCTCACTGCCTAAGGGGTACCCCGCTTCATGGGGAGCAGTACCTCTGCTGCTGTTGCACGCTGCAGCTTAAGTAAAAGCTGCTGTTGAACACCACTTGGGGCCCTCGAATTCTTTCCAGGGTGAAGCCAAGAACCCTCCTGGGCCAAACCCCAACATTGGGCTCACCTGCTCGGCATGGATAACCCTCCCTAACCAGCCTGCTGCTAGCCCTTAACATGGTATTTTGAGATCCACATTGTGCTACACTTTAAAGTCATACATAAGTCACTACAATAATAACTGCAGTAACCTGCGAATCAGGGTGGGTCTTCACCATCCCAGTCCAGGTATGAGAGGGAAGGCATCCTGGGATGAAAACAGGAGCTTTGCAGCATCTCCTGACACTGAGCAACTGAAGTTGGGGGTGTGTCGAGTGGTGAGAATCCCTGACAACAGTGAGGAAAAGCAGCAGCCCTGAGCTCTGTTGCCTGTGGGGTCTGCAGGCTATTGTGCTCAAGCCTGTGGCACACACAGGCCTTCGGTCTGTGCAGACAACTGTGTGTATTCATCTCACATGGAAATCCCCTCTGCATCCTCTCACATTGGAACACCTTCTGGAGTATTTCTGTTACTTAAAAACAGAAGCCACTCTCATGCCCAATTTCACTTGTCTGTTTTTCTTCCCCTGTCTTTGTTGCCAGACAACAGACAAGACTGATTTTATTTTTTATTTTCACTCTGGTTTTTATTTCTAAAAAACTCTTTGCCTCCTCTCAGCACAGACGAATTCAAGTCATTACTAGAACAACAGGGATTTCGAGTTGCCAAGTTTTAGATGGGGAAGATGCAGGGAGAAAAGACCTTGACTGCCAGCGTTTAGGGAATCAGAAGTTTGACTCTGGCAAATTAAATGGAAGATGCCTGTTAGATGTTCAAGTGGAGATAACTCAGTAAGCATCTTTCCCCTAGAAAGGCAGATTACAAATAACTATAAAAGCCTTTAGCACAGATGTATGCACTGGACAAACACCAAGGGAAAACAAAATCAAAGAAAGTGCCTCAGAGGGATTGACTCGTGAGCGGAAGCTAAATGGCATGAGGGTGTGAGGAGTCAAGTGAACTACAGTGAGGAGGATTCCAGGAGGAAAGAAAAGCCAGGGTGAAGTCCAAGGTTAAGAGACAGCTTTGTTTGTATGAAGGCCACTGGCATTGCCTGCCCAGTGGAGGGAGCCACCACACAATGGCAGGGGAAGAAAAGCTTGAAAGAATAACATGAGGTTACGAGGAAAACCTGAACCATGTTCATGGTGAGACGTGGGGTAGGGAAGTGGAGGAGAAAGTTGGAGCTGCATCTAGATTTCAGAAGAGATGAAGAGAATGAATGCACAGTGGGTTGGTGGCCAGTGCATATGTGGAAATCAAACTCTGACTCCAGACTGCTTCAGCAACCAGCCCGGAACAGTCAGAACCTGTCCATCCACTGCCAGCTTCCCAGTTGTTTGCCTCTGCTTATGGATCAGCACAACTGGGAGAAAGCTGAACCCCTCACCTAGGATGCCCTGCTTCTAAGCTGGCCACCACCAGCATCCCCAGTCGTAGTCCTCGTTCACCACTTTGACACCTGGCAGCTGGACACAGTGAGGTTAACCCCCCTTGGACTTACTTTGTGTAAAAGGGGGCATAGAAAGAGTGGAATCCCTACAGAATTTGGTGGTGACAAAGGAATTGTAAACTTATTTTGCTAAGAGAGGGCATCTTCTAGCAGATCCTGTTATGGAATGAAACACTGCCCTAGAGAAACGACGAGGACTCAAAAGCCAGAGCACCTGCCTGCAGGAGCGAGGGCACAGCAGACCGTGAGGAAGGTCAGGCAGGGAGGCAGAGGCGGGTCACTAGTCGCCATCAGGACAGCTCAGACACAAGAGACGTCAGCCAGTTAGTGCACGCTGTGGTGAGAATGCTCGGACGTTCAGTCTGCTTGGTATCATCAACCTCGTGAAAATTGCTACTGAGTGAGAAGAGACCTAAAGAGAGGGAGTACACAGCCACCAGGCATGGTGGCTCACATCCATGATCCCAGCACTTTGGGAGGCTGAGGCAGGAGGACCACTTGAGGCCAGGAGTTTCAGACCAGCCTGGTCAACATAGCGAGACCCCCATCTCTACAGAAAAATGTTAAAAAATTAGTTAGGTGTGGTTGCACGTGCCTGTAGTCCCAGCCACTTGGGAGGCTGAGGCAGGAAGATTATTTGAGCCCAGGAGTTTGAGATCAGCCTGGGTAGCATGGCAAAATCCCATCTCTACAAAAAATACAAAAAAAATAGCCACGCATGGTGGTGTGCGCCTGTGGTCCCAGCTACTCAGGAGGCTGCGGTGGGAGGATGGCTTGAGCCCAGGAGGTTGAGGCTGAAGTGAGCCGTGACTGTGCCACTGCACTCCAGCCTGGGCGACAGAGCAAGACTCTGTCTCTAAATAAATAAAGAGAAGGATTAGAATACGGATCTGAACTGTGTAGCATCTGAACTCAGAAACCCCGTAGTTCTGAGAACTTTGGCCACCAAGAGGATGTGCCCTGGAAAGTTAATGTCGCTCTTTGCCTTGGGTATTTCCTGAATCAAGTGAGTCCTTTAATTGTGCTAAGGTGAGTAAGGCGCTCAGGGTGGTGCCTGGATCATAGCCAGGCTCCCAGTAAGGGAGCCATCCACAAGAGGGTACACAATGCAACTGATTCCACTCCTGAGGTCATAGGTGAAGCATTACGATCAGAGCAACAGAGACACGGATCTGATTCTCAGCCGTGTCCAGTACACACTGACGTGGCTGTCGGCCTCTCGTTTGCCGAAGGAGTCAAGCTGATGTGGTAGGAATCGCGTTGCCCTGGGTGCCAACATGCTGTGAATGAGCGCAGTGAATTCCGCTTTGGTTTCCCCCACTTTGTACCAATGATGCTGCCTGAAGTAGTCTCAGTGGATTTTTCTCTCCTTAATATTTCCTGATCTACCCGTTGCCCGTGTAGAGATGGAACATCACAGGATATTTGCATAGAACCAATCCCTATTAATGAGGCACTTAGAATAGTACTGGGAACATATTCGTGTTTGATACGGTTTGGATCTGTGTCCTCACCCAAATCTCATGTTGAATTGTAATCCCCAATGTTGGGGGTGGGTCCTGGTGGGAGGTGATTGGGTCGTGGGGATGGAGTCTTCATGAATGGTTTAGCACCATCCCTTTGGTGCTGTTTCGGTGATAGCGTTCCCACCGGATCTGGCTGTTTAAAAGTGTGTAGCACCTCTCCTCCTCGCTTGCACCTGCTCTGGCCATGTAACACGTACCTGTTTCCCTCCGCCTTCCGCCATGATTGACCACTTCCTGAGGCCTCCCCAGAAGCCACTGTGCTTGCTGGACAGCCTGCAGAACTGTGAGCCAATTAAACCCCTTTTCTTTGTAAATTACCCAGTCTCGGGTATTTCTTTATAGCGGTGGGGGCGGGGCGGGGCGGGGGGAACAGAATAATACAGTGTTTCAAGATCAATAGGTATCAGTTGTGTTGCTTGAATTTTAGACCAATCCCTCTCCTCCCAGGCTCCTACTTCCCTTTCTTGGAGCTGGCATAAGGAAAGGGTAGGGAAGCCCCAGGAAACGTGGATGGACCGAGTGGGGCAGCTTCTTAGTCTCCATCATCCTGGCGGCTCTCTTCTCGGCCTCAGGACTCATCAACACATCTGGCACACAGCAGACGTTTAGTAATATTTTCAAATGAGTGAATGCATCCACAGGGCAGACTCAGAGTCCTGTGAGAGAGAAAGACTGAAAGACGGGAAGCAATCACTGCTTTTCTAATGACATGGTCAGTTTCATCAGGAATTTCAAATATCAGCAAAGGAATAAAAGAATGCTACGTGCAGTTTATTTTATGTGACATTTGTATCCTCATGTTCGAAGGCATTGCCTACATTTCTGGAGAATTTTCTACCAAGTTTTCTTATACACTTCGCAATTTACTTTTTGTTTCTATCATCCCCTGAAGGTCTTTGGGTAGAAATCACTTAGCAGTGGCCCAGCAGGTGGTAACGTTCTAGTCTGTTTTGTTCTTATGCCTCCAAAGTAGTTTTTTTGCATGTTGTATATGATCCATACATGGCCATGTATTTCATATGTATTCAGATAAGTCCCAGCACATTTCAAAGCAGTACCCAACATTCTACAAGGTTTCTGAGTGTAACTATGTAAGGCAGAAATATTCGGGACTGGAGAAGAAAATATTCTGTGCCAGGGAAACATACTAGAAAATTGCCATTGGATCTCAATCCACTGTGAAAAACAAAATAAAGATATTAAAAGCAATTTCTAGTTACTATAGCAACAAGAATAGATTTTTTTTCCCACTATTTGTAGATCATGCATATTAGAGTTGAGTATCTATGCTATATTTCTATTTGTATATATTCCAATTAAAAAACATTCCCCAATTAAACTTTTCTCCTTTGCTGCTTCCATCATGTAGGAGAAAATAAAACTCATTTAAAATTAGAATTAAATGAGCCTTTAAGTTATCAAAAACAGAAAAGCAAACGGGGAAATAGCTTTCAGATATTTCATTTTCACTGGAAACCTCAGCCCATAGTGTACTTTAATTGACCTGTGTTTCCATTCCAGCCACATACATCCTGCAGGCTATGCAAACGTGGGTCCCTCTCCAGCCCACAGCTCTCTCATACCAAATTCTAGCTGCTTAATTTTGGAGAAGGAGAAACCCACAAGCTCAGGCTTCCAGGTGATCTATGAGAGCAGGTTCCTGGTAAAAGACAAGGATGTGAGAAGGGAGCCCCTGAGTGTGTTGGCAATGAGATTTCAAGCAGAAGGAGCACTTGAGGCCGAAAGGTCTGGGTTTAAATCCGAGCTTTGGTGCTTACAGCTGTGTGCTTGTGAGTCTGTTTCCTCCACTGCAAAATTAGATTAATCACCATATTGAATTCAAAATGTTGCAAAGTAGATTAAATGAGATAATGCACATAAATCTCTCAGCACCATGCATGCCATGCAGCAAGTGCTCAATAGACATTGATTAATGTTCATATTATTAAAATGTAGGAAAACCATGGGGTTTCTTCGGACCAAATGAGTACTTTAATATTAAATCATAAATTCCCAAGTTAATATAATACATATATTTACATTGCTTATTTTATGGCAAGTTTGAGGAATATCATGGGCTAAATTTTGAAGATGACAGAATGCTAGGCACTGGCAAATTAGAAAATTAAACCTCCCATTTCTCACTGAACCTCTTGGGAAGGCAAGAAAATGAATATCTAAGATCAATGTAACATGCTCTGTGACAGAATTGTAACTAGCTCAATGGGAGCACAGACTGGTGACCTGCTAATGGAACTTGGAGAGTAGGCCTCACTGAACTTTCCATTTCACCCGTATGTCAAAGTACCAGTGCTGGAAAACAGAGAAGAGAAGGGGCCTTATACTTCCCTATTTCTAGCATCTATCCTATTTGGTCATAAATTACAAATTCATAGCTATCTTTTAGTTTTTCAAGCACAAAGTGAAAATTGAATTTGTCCCATTAAGGAAGGGAAAAGACCCCAACAAAGAAATAAGTAAAACTGACTACAAGGTAGACAATAATACATGATAAAGAGAGAAACTAGGCAAGGAGCTCAAAGGCAGAAGGCATCACTTCTGAATGGAGGCAAGATGTGGCATTTGAACCAAGGATTAAAGAATGCGTAGAGTGTTGAGTGGCTGACTGGTGTCAAGGAGGCAGACAGGAAAGGAACAGATGGACAAAGCTCAGACCAATTCATTGTCCTGAGCTGCTTTATCTCCTTATGTGGCAATGAGTTATTACCCATGAGCAGATGTGAGCAATATTACATTAAGAGTACATTAAGTACTCTAACAAAATGAACTTTAAAAAAATCCACATAATGCAAATGCTACACAATTCCTACCAACTTATATACCCATCTTTCAACTTTTTCCATAGCTGCACTTAATGTTTCAAGTTGATTAGATCAGAAGGAACAGCTCAAAATAAAGAGCTATTTAATTTTTCAAAGAATATGCTCTTTAACTTTTACCAGATATGGTTTGATATCTGTGTAAGTCTGTTCTCACACTGCTACTAAAGACATACATGAGACTGAGTAATTTATTTAAAAAAAAAAAAAGGTTTAATGGACTCCCAATTCCACATGGCTGGAAAGACCCTCACAGTCATGGCAGAAGACAAAGGAGGAGCAAAGGCATGTCTTACATGGCGGCAGGCAAGAGAGAACCTGCAGGGGAACTGCCCTTTATAAAACCATCAGATCTCATGAGACTTATTCACTATCAGGAGAATAGCCCAGGAAAAACCCGCCCGCATGATTCGATTACCTCCACCTGGTCCCTTCCAGTACAAGTGGGGATTTGGGTGAGGACACAATTCAACATGGGATTTGGGTGGGGACACAGCCAACCATATCAATATCATTAGAAGTATTTAGGAGAAATTGGGTATTGTTATAGTATAAAAAGCTAGTGTAAGAAATCATTTAGTCACATGATCTTGAAGCTCACATTTCATTATTATTTTGAGTTCTGATAATGTAACCAATATATGTAATCCACACACATTGAAGTCTTTTCTTTATTGTATTTCAAGCCATGCACATTTTGAACGCAAAGCAAGCTATGTAGAAAACAAGACTTGAAATAAAATATAGCAACTCTGTGTTAGAGTTTTATTGCCTCTGAAGCTTTTGTTTGGCTTTATGAAACATCTAACAACCATAACTTAAGTGTATGAGATTTTTTTAAATAAAAAGTACAAAGAGTTTGTAGAACTTCCACTGGACCTGCATCAGAATTCAGATATTTCTACAGACATGTATTCTTACAGGAGCTGAATGAACGTCTGTGAATCACTTAAATTACACTGTGCCTTAGTCTCAAAATACATAAAAGCAGACTTTAGAATGAGCTCTCATGTTTTGGGAATATACATGTTTTGACATCTTTTAAAAAGCATGGTCTCTAATCTGCAGGTCACCATAAATGACCAGTATATTTACTGCTTAAGGACTACATAGGTCAATCAGTCTTTTGTGATCAGCAGAAATTGTGTAGCTTCTCAACATGATTTAAAAGAGTATCTTCCAAAAATCAGTCTCATAAGAATGTAAATTTTACTTAATAAGACACACATTATTCATGAATCTTCATCCTACATATATACCTGATATTTAAAAACATTCTAGACTAAGACAAAAGAGAGACAGGTAAGACTTTGATTTGAAGGGTTTCTTCTCTAAGTTCCCATATGGGATTCAGAGGCAATACAAGCTATTAATTATAGATAACTATAGTCCATTCTAAAACAGTCTGTACATTTCATCTAGTTGATCTTTAAGCTGAAACTAATTACAGAAATTTCTAACCCAAAAGGATTTTTTTTTGCAAAATATGAATAGAGTCAAACTATATTGTAACAAAAATATCCTTATTATTAAAATGAATGAATAAACAAATATATATTTGTGATGATATCATAGCATGCACTTCAAGTTATTCATTTTTATTTACAAAATGACATAGACATTTTCATATCCTGGGAGGTAATGTGGCCTCTGGGAAGTAGCTGGAATTAGGGTTATTTTCTTGTTTCTCCAGGGCTGAACGTGAACCAGACCAGTGTGCATGGAGTAAGTCCTTTCTGCCTGGAATGTGACTGAGAAAATCTAGTTTCAGAACCTGGAAACTTTTCGTCCTCATAGGATAGGGGTGTGTTCGGATGACTCTACCAGTCTCACTCTATGATGATTTTAGTGCCCCGTAGGACAGAAAGAACTTCCTGTCCATTTTACATAAAAAAGAATTGCCCAAAGCATTAGGTTGTAATTCTTTAGAAAATGAACTCATTGAATTTTACTTTTTCATACTTATTTTTGTAGATTAGAGATGGCTGAAAACAAATTTTTTTTGCTACATGTCTAAGAAGAAGGGTCTATTTTTTTTGTTGTTGTTGTTTTCCTCCTTGAGCCAGGGCTGGTCTTCACAATTATTCTTGGCTGATTTATCATGGCCGACACAACAGTCAGAGCTGTCAAGGCAGGGCAAGGTGAAGCTGGCCCCCTTCCCTCCAGCGCAGTCTCCGCAGTCTCCATGGAGTCCAGCTTTTCTGAAGTCTTCACACTACGGGAAAGCCCAAAGTGACCACATGCGGAGCCCAGGCACAGACTCCGTGAGAGAAGAAGCCGTGGGAGCCTTCCTGAGTCCACAGATGCAGAAGGGAGAAGAGAAGACCCTCGTCTTGGTGCGACTGAGCTGCCTGACCTCCCCGATGGAGTTCTGCCTTTTGTGATCAGCAGAAATTGTGTATCTCATCAAGTCAATTAAAGTGTATACCAGGCTGGGCATGGTGGCTCAGGCTTGTGATCCCAGCACTGTGTGAGGCCAAGGCAGGAGGAACACTTGAGCTCAGAAGTTTGAGACCAGCCTAGGCAACAAAGTGAGACCCCACCTCTACAAATAATAACAAAAAAAAAAGTTGGGCATGGTGCTGCTGAGTTCTGCCTGCATACCTGACACACAACACCATGACTGCAATACACAGCTGTGGCTTCATGTGACTGTGATCTGGAACTGGTTCTACCATAGATAGGCAGGACACTTATCTTCAGCCAGACAATTTCTCTACTATCCCACAAAAGGGAATATTTACACATCTCACTATTCAGTGCACTTATCTCTTTTTTATTTTCTTGAGACAGAGTCTTGTTCTGTTGCCCAGGCTAGAGTGCAGTGGTGCAATCTCGGCTCACTACAACCTCCACCTCCTGGGTTCAAGCGATTCTCCTAGCTCAGCCTTCCAAGTAGCAGAAATTACAGGTATGCACCACCATGCCCAGCTAACTTTTTGCATTTTTAGTAGAGATGGGGTTTCACTGTGTTGGCCAGGCTCGTCTTGAACTCTCGAAGTGATTCACCTGCCTCAGCCTTCCAAAGTGCTGGGATTACAGTTATGAACGACCTTGCCCAGGCCACTTATCTATCTTTTAGCTGTGATTTCTTGTCTTATATACAAATTATTATCCCTTTTGTTCTACTATAACCTAGACTTTATCATATAAAATTGAGTTTTAAAGGCCCACAAAAATATTTGTAGAAAATTAATACTATTTATTATCAGTGAAAAGTCACAATTTCTTTTCAGGTCTAATTATCTGTCAAAAACCTTATCAAATAGAAAACAACTCATAAATAAAACCTATTTCTCATCAAGTCAATTAAAGTGTATACCAGGCTGGGCATGGTGGCTCAGGCTTGTGATCCCAGCACTGTGTGAGGCCAAGGCAGGAGGAACACTTGAGCTCAGAAGTTTGAGACCAGCCTAGGCAACAAAGTGAGACCCCACCTCTACAAATAATAACAAAAAAAAAGTTGGGCATGGTGGTGTGTGCCCATAGTCCCAGCTACTTGAGAGGTGGAGGTGGGAGAATCACTTGAGCCTGGGAGGTGGAGGCTACAGTGATCGAGTCACTATACTCCAGCCTAGACAACAGAGCAAGACTCTCTCAATAAATAAATAAAGTATGAATTCAATTTGCCTCTTAATTTCCTCCCTCCTTCCCTCCCTCCATCCTCATTCCTTCCGTCCTTCCTTTCTTTTTCCTATTTTTTCTTTCTTTCTTTCTCTTTCTTTCCTTCTTTCTTTCTCTTCTTTCTTTCTCTTTCTTCCTTTCTTTTTTCTTTGTTTCCTTCTTTCTTCCTTCCTTTCTCTCTCTCTCTCTCTCTCTCTTTCATCCATTCTCTTTCCTTTTTTTTCTGGGTGGTCTCATTCTGTCACCCAGACTGGAGTGCAGTGGTGCAATC
Organism: Hylobates moloch; assembly: GCF_009828535.3. Lineage (NCBI taxonomy): Eukaryota > Metazoa > Chordata > Mammalia > Primates > Hylobatidae > Hylobates > Hylobates moloch. The sequence continues at coordinate 125,775,968 of NW_026652283.1, forward strand.
ATGGCTCACTCCAGCCTCAGTCTCCCTGGGCTCAAGTGATCTTCCCACCTCACCTCAGATTCCTGAGTAGCTGAGACTACAAGCACTCAACACCACACCCAGCTAATTTCTACAGTTCGTTGTAGAGACTGGTTTTCACCATGTTGCCCAGGCTGGTCTTGAACTCAAATTCCTGGACTCAAGTGATCTCTGTTAGTTTTATTATTCACATTGATTTGTTTGTTGAGAACTTAATTTCCCTTGTCTTTTCCAGAATTCTTATTTGGCACTTTTATGTGGGTGATCTTGACATAGTACTTTTCTTTCTCTGCTTGCTTAGCTTATACTAAAACAGAAACAGTGCTATGAGCACAGGAACATAACAGAGCAGCTGTGACCAGCAGTTCTTTATTTTCTTTCTGGCAATCAGACGTGTTTCTTCAGGTGCAACCATTATGGGGGTAGCTGGAGCATATTTTGTGAGGAAATAGAGAGAAGTTTAATTAATAAGAATTAAAACTCTAAATTACTTTATTAATTGAAAGTGCATCATTTGTTTACTTGACTTGGGAATTCCATTTTCATTTAATCCAGTATCTTAAAGTTCGATGTGAGTGAACGCATCAACTATTGCATTAGCAGGTCAGTTTACCACAAACTGAATGCTATCAATTTAAAGAAGCTTTAAATATTTTAGAATAAAATGTCAGCGAAGTTTCTAATAGAAAAACCAAACCTCAGTATTTAGATGTAGCAAGCTTGCCATCTACTGATCAGTAGGATTTTTTCAACGTAAGAGGAAATTTTGAATATGAATGGGGCCGCATCTATAACAGTAATATTAATATTTTAAAGCAAAACTGCTTAATAAGTAGCTTCCTGGTATAAAGCCCTCGGCTGAGCCTTGGGGAAGATACAAGAGGGGTATGAAGCTGCAGTAGGCTTCAAAATAATTAGTTTGGTAGGGCATGTAAGATGCATGCACAGGTTTGTTAAGGAAAAATACAAGGTGTCTTGTATACAAAAGGGGGGACAAACAGGCCTGCGACATGTTCTCCACCATCTTCGGGGCCCTTGGCAGCAGCCGCCACACCCGCAGTCTTTGCACTCTGTCTCTCCTGACCAACCCACATGGCCTCCCCAAAGCCCACATTCTAGAAGCACTGGTCTTCAGGTGATATTTTAGATAACTGTTTATTATTAGTATTTTGGAAGAAGCGCAAACAAGGTACTATTGTAGGACAATTCTCATGTCAAAAAAGAGGTACAAGCAAAACACTAAGGTTTGTCACAGCACAACAGCACTCATTGGCTCCATGATCAGTTCCAGCTGCATTGAGCTGCAAATCAAAAGCGGAGCCCAGGCGGGTCCCTGCTGCAGGTGGCCCCTACAAATTGCTGATGTAAATAAAGCAACATAATCTAGATATGACTCCTACCCCTATAGTCTAAGCAGTAAAAGTTCAGATAAATGAAAATAGTATGGCTACTCTCAAACTCTAATGTATTCCATAATGAAAACAAATAATGCATTGTTTATTCATTTAATAACTCTTCCCCATACATCATCGTAAAGAGCATCATAACTAACTGCCAGACGTCAGGACAGATATGATTGGCCCATTTTCTACGTGCAAAAATTGAATCTGTAAAACTTAAAGTGAATGATCAAGGTCACGAGAAGCCGTAACCCTCCTTGTGTCTTTCAGTCAAGCCAACGCTTTTGCAGACAGCTTTTTGCATGGCTGTACGCAGCTCCATATGCCATAGACAACCATGGTGTACCACGTGTGTAATAATATGCTGCGTACAGTGCAATCTATTTAACAACTTTGAAAAACTAAAGGGAAAATGTCTACGAAGTTCATCATAGGATAAGTGATTATTTGAAAATTAATTCAAAAAGTTTGCTTTCCAAAAGTAAAATCTAAAGTTCTTTTATGTATGCAGAAACTATAGGAATCCCAACCCCTTAGGGAAATAGAAAGCATTTTATTTGAGAATAAAGCTCTAAATTAGCAAGTTCTAGTTTAAGAAACAAAAAGGTGATTTTTTTTTCCTTTGCGAGGAACTACGTTGAATTTGCAAGTCTTATTTATGATGATTCTATAACTATTTTACCTTTTTCCAAGATTATTTATAAGAAGAGAGCATATGATTGGAAAAAAAACATATTGGATCTAAGATGTAGAGAACTTTTCAAATGCTATCTGTATAAAATGTCTATTATTAAAATCTTTCATTGGTTTCTTCCTCCATTTTTTCTTCTCTTGTCCATTTAACTGGTTTTATTTTGTTTTTATTTTATTTATTTATTTTGTGAGGCAAAGTCTGTCTCTGTCACCCAGGCTGGAGTGCAGTGGCATGATCATGGCTCAGGGCAACCTCAACCTCCCAGGCTCAAGAGATCCTCCTATTTCAGCTTCCAAGTAGCTGGAACTACGGGCACATGCCACTATACTTTGCTACTTTTTAAAAATTGTTTTGTAGAGATGAAATGCTACATATCAAGCTGTAACAAGCTGGTCCCGAACTCCTGAGCTCAAGTGACCCTCCTGCCTCCCAAAGGGCCTGGATTACAGATGTATGCCACTGTGCTCGGTCCATTGAACTTTTTTTTTTAAAATATTGAACTGTTTTTTTAAACCTTTATTCTCAATTTAGGCTAAAAGAACCCTATAGAAAGCACTCAATTATTCCTGCAAAGGGGTTTGAGGGAATAAACACACACTGGGAATAAAAATTGTGTGTCTATGTGGGCGAAGCGTACGTACTACTGACGCCTTGGTTGGGAGTGTAGCCACGTGATGTTTTATGTAGTGAGCCTTATTCTCAGATGAGGTACCAGGTTTCAGTTTTTTAGGTATGTCTACCAGATTCTGGAGTCAGAACGCCTTGTTTAGAGGCTGCAGTGTGAGAATCACCAGAGCCCAGGAGGTCAAGGCTGCAGTGAGCCAAGACTGCACCAGTACACTCCAGCCTGGGTGACAGAGTGAGAACTTGTCTCAAAAAAGAGAACAAAAAACAAAACACTGGTTGTACCATAAACTAAATCTGTGACCTTAAACAACGTATTCAAACTCTGTGTGCCTCAATGCTCTCACCTGTGAAATGAGAATAACGCACCTGCCCCATGTGGTTGGTGACAGCGTTGGTTGTAAACACAGGGAGGTACCAAGAAAGTGTTCAAGACACAAATTAAGGGCCTTACTGTTACTGTGGTCGTTATGATGGTTATTATTTTGGTGGTTTATTTCCATTTTCTTCTCTTGTTTTGAAATTTTAATTTCAAAGGATTAAAATAATTTGATTATCCTTATTATTAGTTTTGTAATGACCTGTTAAAATCTCAAATATGATGAAATATATTTCACATGATATGAGATACAGGAATCACTCAAGGAAGTAAAAAAATCAAAAGAGGATAGAAGTGATCAGGCCGAGGCTTTACCATGTGACCGGCAGGACTTTTTTCTAGTCTGCTCAGGCTGCTATCACAGAATACCAGGCTACAGGGGACTAAAAACAGCAGATATTCATTTCTTACAGTTCTGGAATCTGGAAGTCCAAGACCAAGGCACCCAGAGATAAATCTCCTGTGAGGACTGGCTCCCTGGTTCACAGATGGAGCCTTCCTTTTTCACAAGGGCCCTAATCCCCATTCATGAGGCCTCCACCCTGTTGACCTGATCACCTACCAAAGCTCCGCCTTCTAATACTATCATATTAGGGGTTTATAATTTCAACATATGAATCTGGGAGGAGGTGACACAAATATTCAGACCATAGCAGACATGTTTAGTGAATTCCCAAGAGATGTCTGCAAGAAAAAATGCAAAACTTGTATCACTTGGAAGCACCTTCCCATCATCAGCTTCTAAGCCATCAGCCTGTTTTCAGATTTTAAAAAAATGTGATAACATTGAATCTAATGAGTTTGGACATGTGAGAACACTGGATTGAAAAAGTGAGACACAAACCTGGCCCCGGCTCTGCCAGCAGTGAGCTGCTGTGGTCTTTGGCAGTTAGATGAACTGCTCTGTGCTACAGCTTTCTTACATGAAAAATTTAAGAATGAATTTGAAGGTGTGGATTTGTTGTTCCCAAATAAAGCCTACTAGTATTGATACATTTCATTTTAAAGAATTATTCATTATTCTAAAAAGAGTTTACAATTTGAAATGCTTCCATTTTCCTATCATGGTGAAGAAAATCATCAAAAATGTCATTTTTAAATTGTTGATTCTATGAATATTTTCTCTCCCCTGTTCTTTACTTCTGTGTATGTATGCAGGCAAATCCCACCAGCCAGCCAACATCCAATGAGAGGCAACAGCACCTTATTAATCCAGTGATGTGGACCTTTATTATAAAGTTGGTAATGTTAGTTAGCTAGGCAGATGTGAGCAAGGCAGGAGGGCTCCCCAACCCCCACCGGGAATGCCAGGTGACCATCAGGCGATGGTCAGGCGGTCGTTAAACTGTTTCTCTAAAATCATAAGAGGTCACAGCCGATGCCAGGGAAAGGAAGTCTCCTAATAGATGGTAAGCACCTGAAACGTGATCAGCAGCTTCCCAGTAAGATCTCAGGACTAGGAAAGTGGGCTCAAGCATGCATACTAAGAGGAAAAATGGGAGCGTTTAACTGGTGTATGAGCTTCCTCTAGGAACACTGAACTGGTAAGGGAAAAGTGTGTCAGGTGAGTCTGTCCACAATTTCAGTAAACACACTGTTTATGCAGCCCCTCCTAAGTGCTGGCAGGCCACTGCACCTGCAATAGTCCAACCCCGGGGGAAGAATCAGGGGGGAAGAGAGGCAAGACTCTGCAAATATGCCAGTGTGTAAGACCCCAAGTCAAGGCTGAAGAAGGCACTTGGATCCCTCAAGTTACCTACTCAGAAGAAGGCCAAGTGTACTTCCTAACATTCCTGCTCTGAAACTTTTTAATAAACTTTCTCTCCTGCTCTATAACTTGCCTTGATTTCTCACTCTGCTTTATGGCCCTCAGCCGAATTCTTCCCTCTGAGGAGGCAAGAATTGAGGTTGCTGCAGACCTGTGCAGATTCACTGCTGCTAACAGTAATTAATTTACTGAATGAATAGATATTAAAAGCTGTCCTCACTGGGAGGTCTCTCTCTCTCTCTCTCTCTCTCTCATCTATATATCTCTCCCATATATCTATATAGAG